>NC_139626.1:42351751-42523494 GCF_964638095.1 Poromitra crassiceps | reverse complement strand
ACCAGGCTCTCAAGCACGCGCCACTATCGCTATTGCTGTAAATACGATATTCCTGGAATGCGCGTTTTAACGAGCCAGTTACATTTCTTTGCATTCTTAACACGTTGAGTGCCATAGCCGAGATATCTCGTCTTACATAATCCAACGGTTAAGTGCCATAGACGAGCTATCTCGTCTTACATAAACATTTTTTTTTGTTGACGGTGGGACATCAATCAACCCCTTTTACGTCTTTTATATCACTATTGGAGCAAGAGAATGTGTATAATCTATTTTACCGACCACTAAGTGGCGACAGTTCTCTCCAGACAGAGACAGAGAGAAAGCCACAGCCACGGGACCCGTGGACCAAAAGCAGCCGCCTCCCGCGGAAATGGCTTGGCGATTTTACAGTCAGAAACGAACGAGCCTCATTCTCATACTGTAGGCGGGGACGCTTCGCGCTGCTGCGGTGGGGGGTTCCAGAAATGGACTGGGTGAGCAGCATAAAGCCTAGAGTCGCACGGGGCTTCATCGGGGCTATCAAACCCAAGAGACAGTGAGACCTATCCACACTCGCTGCCAGGGAGAGAGGCTGCTCTAACTCGCTGCTCAAACTCCCAGCAGCAGAGCACTCCGCAGCACAGACGGAGGGAGGAGTTTGGAGACACACACACACTCTCTCTCTCTCTTCTCTCTCTCTCTCTCTCTCTCTCTCTCTCTCTCTCTCTCTCTCTCTCTCTCTATTTGAGAGAGAGAGAGAGAGAGAGAGAGAGAGAGGAGAGAGAGAGAGAGAGCGCACAGAGTGGGAGACAAGGGCACCCATAATCACAGGCACGTGAGGTGGTTCTAAAAATCCATTTATCTCCAAACTCCCTGAAAATCTCTGAAACCATGCTGTACTCAACGGCTAATATCTACATAACTACTAACTCTGCAAACTAACTCTTTTAGACAGAGAAAGCACACATTCTATTAGTTATTTTTAGATGATTGGTGTTCACGAATTCTTAACAGAAAATAATCCTCGGCTCTTGTAAAATGAGCCAGAATCCTCAAAAAAAAACCTGGCACAACTTACCTACAGGATTGAAAAAATGGCTGGCACTCAATGTGTTAAATTATTATTTATTTTTTATTTTTTTTATAATCAAATAAAATAGAATGTAAGTACATGCAGTTGTTTATTTTAATTATGGATCATAATACAACGCAATTCCAAATGCACTTTTATTTTAAAAGTAGCCACACAGTGAGAAAAAAGAAAGTGAGAAAAAATAAATCATGTATTGCGGAAAAAGTGATGCATCGATTTAAGATGCATCGTGATGCATCGTTTAATCGAATCGAATCGAATCGTTGACAGATGAATCGTAATCGAATCGAATCGTGAGGCCAGTGAAGATTCACAGCCCTAGTACTAGGTGACGTCAACAAGCTGTAGATTACTGTTATGAATGAAATCTTGAAAAATGAACTTTTGATGTGAAAAACGAAAGAAATTAGATTTTTGTGATTTTTTTTCTCATACATTATTAAATAGGTGCACTGCATACCCAGGTATTTGAACTAAAAGAAAATAAATCATTTTTGCGTTCAGCTCGACTTTAAACACCGTCTTCAACCAAACAAATCAAGGACTGGAAAAACGATTTAATTTTTTATTTGAAAATGTGTAGGAATCCTGTATAAAATGAATTGCATGCTTTACACAGCAGTGCACTGACCAGGGCAAGTTCGTTTTATGAAAGTATTGTGTGTCCTAGTTTTCTTGAGTATAGATGCTAACGCTCCTGGTTCTTCACTGTTTTCGCCTATGGGATTTTTGAATGGGTTTTTGGCGCGATGCTTCCAATAAGGTCTCTGGGCAACGCAAGCTTAATCAAACGCGAACCAGTGTTCAGTAGGGTAATCTTCACACATGAGGACCACTTTTATGAGTTTTTAAGCGTTTACATGCCGTTAAAAGGGCGGCTAGCTAGCAAACGGCTAAATGAGACTACACTGTTGAGACGACGGGGATATTATACGTCAATAACGTCATCACTTCAAAGGACGAACACGGAAATTCTCTTTCCCTCACCTGGTTCAGCCCGGGGTGATCGGTGCACAGCAGTGCACACATCATCATCAACAGTCCAGGTTGAGTGGTGACGTGACGGGGAAGCCTCAGCGACACTGTGTAGTTCTGGATTAGCTTAGCACAAACTTTTTACTTCTCGCATTTACGCTTCAAAACTCATGAAAAGGGTCCTCATGTGTGAAGATTATCCGGCTGAACACTGGTTCGCGTTTGATTAAGCTTGCGTTGCCCAGAGACCTTATTTGAAGCATCGCGGCAAAAACCCATTCAAAAATCGCATAGGCAGAAACAGTGAAGAACCAGGAAGTCCGGGACTTCCGCGTTCCGACTACAAAAATACATCATCCCTGGGGCTCTCTATAAGACCACTAAAGAGAGAGCTTGGTTTGTTTGTTTGTGTGTGTGTGTGGTGCCCAGGTGTCTGACCTGCGCACAGAGGCAGCGGAGGGCCTGGCCAAACTGATGTACAACGGCCGCATCTCCAGTGCCAAGATGTTGTCCCGTCTGGTGCTGCTGTGGTACAACCCCGTCACAGAGGACGACACCCGCCTACGCCACTGCCTCGGGGTCTTCTTCCAGCTCTATGCCCGCGAGAGCAGGTCACACACACACACACACACACACACACACACACACACACACCACAACACACACACCACAACACAAGCAAGCAAACAGATGATGTGGATTTTATTCAAAACTCAAAAGATTTATCATTCGATCCAATTACCGGTACTTTAAGAAGTAATTGCGAATGAATGTCCCATTTGATGTTATTAAAAAATTAATTAATTGCATTTTGACTTGATTTAATTGCCTATCGCCACATATTACCACAGCAAGTGTGTATCACTTCAACCTGCTATTGGTTCAGTTCCCTGCCGAGATGAAATGGCTATATGTATGTATTTAATAACAGGTGTGCATGTGTGTGTATTAGGGCCCATCAAGAGGTGGTGGAGGAGTGTTTCCTGCCTACGGTGCAGACTCTGCTGAACGCCCCGGTCACCTCTCCACTGGCAGAGGTGGATGTCAGCAATGTGCTCGAGCTACTCGTCGAGCTGACCCGCCCCAGTGCCCTTATCAAACCCTCCACCATCACTGAGGTAAGGAACCCCACTCAGCCTGACATGAAAGTCAGCATGTGCAGAAAACTCCTTATAATCCATTTAGGTTGTTCCCTCTTCCCAGTGTGAAGCCCTGGGCTTTTATTGACATTATATCCTCACATTATTTTACATGCCCCTTTTCTACACAGCACCGCTGAAATGACCTGAGAGAGCTGTCAGCAAATCCTGCCCGGACTCTAGGGCTGTCCTAAACGACTATTTTCTTCTCGATTAATCGAACGACTAATTTTTTCGATTAGTTGATTAATCTTTTTTTGTATTTTTTTATTAGAAATATATAAAAAATATTTTTTATATTTATATTTATTTATATTTATATATACCGTAGATTTTTTATTTTATTAGAAATATAGGGGCGTCTGTGGCTCAGGAGGTAGAGCGGGTCATCCACCAATCAGAAGGTCGGTGGTTCGATCCCCGGCTCCTCCAGTCCACATGTCGAAGTGTCCTTGGGCAAGACACTGAACCCCAAATTGCTCCCGATGGCTGCGCCAGCACCCTGCGTTGCAGCTTGCCGCCTTCGGTGTGTGAATGGGTGAATGTAGGCACATTGTAAAGCTCTTTCGATAAAAGCGCTATATAAATGCAGCCCAGTCCATATACTGAACCTAAAATTCAAAAGGATTGTTGAATGTTTAAACTGGAGTAATATGCAGTTAAGATAATCACTGGCAAATAAATGTTTTCATTAGTGTGGGGTAGGGATGTCACGATATTACAATTTCTACTTGGATACCGATACCCAAGAAAATATCGATACTTGATACCATTTTCGATAACGCGCGGGGGGATGACAACACATCAAGAGGCATACAGAATAAACAAAGACAGATGCATGCTTCTCCATAATCTAGGCCTGATAAAACTAATTAAAAACTTTGCATTTACACAGCAGATTAGCCCTGCTGTAGTCATCAGCCTATTAGAACACTTTGACCTTGTTGAAGCAACAGATACCCACCAATGACAGGGAGGGAGAAATCAGTAGTATGTTTGATTTTTCGTTAAGAGAAAGTAGTGCTGATATTTGATACTGTTGCAAATGAGTATTGTATCCGTTTAAAAATTTTAGTATTGATTTTTATCGATACTATCAATACTTTTGACAACCCTAGTGTGGGGCAAGGAAAGCAATCGAAGTGATTTAACTTACATTAATTTAAGGGCAGGGATGCAAAGATGGTGGTTAAGCGCGTGCTGTATGGCGCCGCTGGCCCAGATAATTTTTATTTCCTAAATAAAAAACCATTCTACACAAGTCTAAAGCACACAGAAGCCATTTAATATCAACGCATCGACGCACGTTATGCAAACGGCCACAGTTACGTAGTCGACGCGTCGTGACAGCCCTACCTGATTCATATCAACTTGAAGCATGCACTTGTTTTCAATACATTGAATTTGACGTGCACATGCGTGTGTGTCTGTGGTCAGGAGGTGTGTGTCCATGACTACCTGGCAGTGCGACTGTGTGGGGAGATGCTGAAGGACCCCACGGCCCCTGAGGTGCGTCTGTATGCCAAGACTCTGAGCAGCCTGGAGCTCAGCACAGACGGCACCATCAGGAGGGACCTGCTGACACTGCTCCAGCAGATCACACAGGTATACACTCATCTTTCCACAGACATGCACACACAGCCACTCCCTGTTACTATCTTTGAACCTGAAACGGACTTTCAAAAGATCTCAACTTTCTTTTTTTATATATATTTTATTTAACCAATTTAAATTGTTTAGAACACAGAAAAACTAAAAAACAAACTAACTCAGATACAGGAAAAGAAAAGAAAGAAAAAACATACATACACTAGTGCCACCAGTTACATACAGCTTATAAATATATATAAATTGTAAATATATACAGTATATACATATATAAATGAGTGGGATCCCACATGAGGGAGAAAGACCGGCCGGGCGAATCACCCGTCACCCCTAACCTCGTCAAGGTAGGCCAGAAACGGGTCCCAAATTGTTTGAAATCTCCCAGGTGAGTTGGTCCTCAAGAACCTGAGTCTCTCCATCCGTACAACGGAGATCATGTCCGCCAACCACAACTAAAAAGATAGTGGAGTGGGGGACTTCTATTTCTGCAGAATGAGTTTCTTGGCAACAATTGTCCCCTGTGTCAGAGATTGCTGCACAGCTGTAGGGAAGTTCAGAGAGGATTCCGAGCAGCCGAAGATGGCGAGTTCTGCCTCCGGCTGAAGGGTTACCTTGTAGGCCTTAGAGTACCAATCAAATATTTTGGCCCAAAATCCAGTCAGTAAAGGGCAGAAGGCATGAGACAGAGTGCCCTCCGACACCTGACACCTGTCACAGTGTTGAGACAGACGAGTAAATCTTGTGCAATTTCTGCTTAGAATAGTGAAGACGGTGAGTAACTTGAAATTGGATCAGCTGGTGTCTAAAAGATCTCATCTTTCTGACCTACATTGTTGTCGTATATGGCACATCCCATCCATCTAGTACTCCAAGTTTGTTACAGGTCCCCTTTCATGCTATTTTTAGCCGTTGAAAACATGTCTTATCAGAAGACGTTGTTTTAGGCCTCTTATGGGTCTTTAAAACAAGGTTACTTATGAATTCTGTTGCAAAATACTCCTACTCACATCCAGCCTCTGTGGGACCTATCTGCTCTGTCCCTCCCCTCATTAACTATGCGCTGTTTTGAGGGGGCGGGAACTCTGATAAGATCATCTGTTGGGGGCGTGACCTCTGATAAGATGATCTGTTGGGATGGATCCATCTTTGGTGCGGTTGATTGTTTTCTGGACCTTTTTTCATACTACACAGCAGCCAGGCAGTGGCACAGCCATGCCACAGACAACAAGGTTTGGTCTTAGGCATTCACTTTGCAGGGGCGGCGCTATAAACAGGCAAATTAAATGAGGGTTAAAAAGTTAAGTTATCCTTTATTTATCCCCATGGGGAAATTCATCCTCTGCATTTGACCCATCCTCTACTAGGAACCTTCCTAGAACTAGGAGCAGTGGGCAGCCGCAGTGCAGCGCCCGCCGCCCGGGGACCAACTCCAGCTCTTTTGCCAGTGCCTTGGTCTGAGGCACTGACAGGAGTATTAACCCTAACATACACGTCTTTTGGTGGTGGGAGGAAACCGGAGCACCTGGAGAAAACCCACACGAACACGGGGAGAACATGCAAACTCCACACAGAAAGGACCTGGGACGGACCGGGGTTCGAACCGCGGACCTTCTTGCTGTGAGGCAACAGCACTAACCACTGAACCACCGTGTCGTTCCAACTTCCTTTGTCAGTGTCACAAGGTTAGGGTTAGAAGTCAAAACGGCTCCTTTGGAGCCATCTTTTCCTTATATGGCTCATAATGGCTGGTGTGCATTTATTGGGGGGCGTATATTTTGAGACTTCCATGGTGTTTTTATAGCACACCCACATGCTTTTATAATCAGAGGCAAGGGAGAAAACAAAATGGGACTTTTCCTCTCAGTAGGCGTGTTTACATGGAGCAAAATAATCAGATTGAAATTGGTTTAAAAGCCCAAACCGTTTACAAATGCTCCATATAAACACCTAAAAAGGCCCAAACCGATCAAAAGAAAAATGTTCTCATGTAAATGATGAAAGTGATTACTCTCTGGCTGTATTATTATTTTTTAACTATGCGTGCGGACAAAGTGGAGATTTTCAAAACTCTGGCAAGGGTACGGTGGCGCAGTCGGTAGCGCTGTCGCCTCACAGCTAGAAGGTCCTGAGTTCGATTCTCGCCTGGGACGCTGTGGGCGCTGGAGTTGTGACCCCCCCATATCTTCAGTGCCTACTGCCCAGGTGGGCTATCTCATCGAAAGGGCCTTTCTGTGTGGAGTTTGCATGTTCTCCCCGTACCCCCCAGGGGGTAACCTGACGCTGCCAGATGGACGGTATAGCTCCACATAGGTTTCACTAAACCAGTCGATCTGGGTTTGAAGTCACCAGACCCGCTGACGGAGGCGGGCACTTTGTCCAAGCTACTTGGCAGGTGATTGGATGACCCATCTGTCTATCACCGCTGGTGGGTGTTAACTTCAACCAATCAGATCGCGGAAGGTGCCTGTGGATGATCTCCGTGGTATTCATTGATTGAGTCCTCGTGGTCGTAAAGTCACCTTCGAAGCATTTACCATAGTTAGATTATAACGAACTAGTTGTGTGGCTTAGCCTTCCCAAATGTTGAGGGTTGTTTTTTAGAATTTAATACATAGAATTGGGAACGTTACATTCAATTTCATTCACTGCCTGTCACTTCCGCGGCGGCAGCCATGCTGATGAGTGAAAAGAACTACAAAGACCATGTACCCACTACTTGCCCAGACGAGCCAGAGCCCGCCTACGGCCGCCGCTGATTCGTCGAGCCGGCATGGCTCGACCAATCATCTTAACTGCCTGTGCAGGTCCAGACCGTCACGGAGAACCAAATGCAATGTGAGTTCACGTGACGGGCGGTTTACCAGGCTACCCAGGGGGTTCCTCCGTACATAACCCCCCACTAAAAACATGCAGAAGATCGTCATCCGACCAGTGACGACAACATCTGAAGTTGGTCCAATGATGGTCCCCGGGCGCTGGAAAGAAAAGAAAGCGACCACTGCTCCTGGCCTGCCCCCTGGAGGAAAGGACAAGCCTGGATGGGTCAAATGCAGAGGACATATTTCATCGGCCACCGTCAGCATGAGTGTGTTGTGGCAGCATGCATGTGTTGTAGTGTTCGTGTGACAATAAAGACGGGCTTCCGTCTGAAATCATGTTTTCCCGCACAGTCCACGGAGTAGGCTATAATTAAAAAAAAACTCTTCGGGATTCCGTGTCTCTCATTTCCGTGTGACAGTCCATATGTCTGGCATAATTCACACTTTAGGCTACCGGTATAATTACAGTACGAATTTATTTTTCACTGCGAGAAAATGTACTTGTGGCGTTAAGATAGTGTGTGTGAAAAGTGTCAATTGTTTGAGTCTCATGGTCAATGCGAGAGTTGGCAGACATGTCAAGTTGTATATCAGTGCATGCCATGCTCTGGGTGCATGTAAACACCAGGGGCCGGTTGCACCAACTGGTCTTAACTATGCCTGGTCGTAACTCCTACGTTGGTCTTAGTTAAGACCAGTCTTTAGAGTGGACTTATGCCTGTTACACCAACAGGGCTTACGTCTGGTCTTAACTACGCCGGTCGTAGCAATGCGCGTCCATGTGAAAGCATGGGAATGCCCACTGGAATGCGGCACGCGACCTGTTTAGAAGAGTGCTGGCGTCAAATGACGCTCCGCTGATGGGTAATTGGCTGTAATAGTGTGGCTAATGTTAGCGGCTAACTGTTACTTGTCGTTACTTTACATGGCAGTAAAACGCCACTGAATGACCAAATTGATTTAACTTTTAACCATTTCGATTTCCACTTTCCATACAGAACCCCAGCATTGGTTAGTTGTTTATAACGTGACTATATTTATAACGTTTATAACATACTGCGGTTTCCAGTTTATAACTCGGGTCTGAATACAGCCAGAGTGCTGAGGGGTTGTAGCTATTGCGCAACACACAGGTGAAAACCGTCTATACTGCACCCATGACTGCACCTTACGCCTGCTCTGGACTAGGCGTAATATTTACGACCGGTCTTAGTGAGAAAAAGGCTTCCGCCCTGTTGGTGCAACCGGCGTAGCTGTTAGGTCGTAAAGTTACGACCGACTTAGCTTAAGACCAGTCGTAAGACCAGTTGGTGCAACCGGCCCCAGAGCGTATTAAATCACATCCCATGTAAACAGTTGACCTGAAATATTCAAACCGATTGATTTCAATCAGATTGAGGAAAAAGTGTGCATGTAAACGCAGCTACAGTCTCAATATGTTTGCTGGTCTTAAAAAAGAAAACCCTCCATTTCATCTGATTTCTCCTCTTTCCATCCCTCCATCATTGTCTGCAGGTGGTGAAGGATCGGCCCTGTCTCCGTGCTCTGGAGAAGATGATTGGTCAGCTGGATTCCAAGGAAGAGGCTGAGCTTAACGTCCGCTTAACGCCTGCACTGCAGCTGCTGGATGTCAATGCGGACGGTACAGAAAATGCATACACAGACTGTATAGAAGCAGTACATACACACAGTGCACCCCATGCAGCCTCTAGAGCAGTGGGTCTCAACTGCTGGGTCACGACCCAAAAGTGGGTCACGGGGCCATTTTGAATGGTTCCACTCTTGAGGACGTCTGTGTCCGTGGCCGACATCACATTACTGTCTCTCAGAGGCTTTGTGGGCTCGTTTTTGAAGTGACGGTACTGGTACAGTACCAACCATGTAATAACGCTCCAAGGTTAGGCTGGCATAACCGTTTTTAAAGGGGTCCCTACCTTGACCTCTCACCTCGAGATATCTGAATGAAAGTGGGTTCTGGTAGCCACGAGTCTCCCCTTTACAGGCATGCCCACTTTATGCTAATCCCATACAGTTTGGGGAAAAAACCCTGCCCCCAATTTTTTTTGCATGCAGTATAAATGTGTTTTTTGCCTATTCTATGTGCATATTTTTGCATACTGGGTCCTTATTGAATTGCATAAATTGAAAGCTGAGACTGGATTCATTGAGCCGAATTGAATTAATGTTTGATGATGTTATGTTAGTCTAGGATAGTCACTCACAGCCCCACACAGCCTCATGAAAAAGACGTGTTATTGAAAACATGCACATATTAAATACTTTATACTGTAAATGAGACCAAATACTGAAAATGCATTTAGGCCAAGTTAACAGGCTCTTGTTTTTCCCCCTCTCAACAGTAAAACTATACACATTTGAACTAAGACTAAAACATCCTGCAAATTTATTTGGCGACCCAAATAAAATCTCCCGCGACCCACCTGTGGTTCCCGACCCAGTCTTTGGTAAACACTACTTTCTAGAGCATCGGAGTAACAGAAATGTCTTCTCCCTAGCATCTGTGTCTAACCAGATTTATAGATTGTGACAACTCTCTTCCTGTAAAAGGATTATCTCCTATTACCAGAATGCTGCTAAGTGGATTAGAAATACTGTATATGCCTCCCACCACCCTACTTAGTGTCTGTCTAGACAAGAACACAGCGAGCAGAGAGGAACTGCAAAAAATAAATGTAAACCATTTTTTCTCCATTTCCTGTATCTCTGCAGAGACTGCAACAGAGGATCGATCTAAAACTGCCAAGAAACCCAAAAGAGGTAATGTAGATTTTGTACACTAAAACTAAAACACATCACTAAAACAGTGATTGTTCGTAGTACCTGGCCTCTCTTCTCATCTACCTGTGTGTGTGTGTGTGTGTGTGTGTGTGTGTGTGTGTGTGTGTGTGTGTGTGTGTGTGTGTGTGTGTGTGTGTGTGTACAGGTCAGAGGAAAGGCTCCACAGCCAAAGGGGGCAGGAAGCCTAGCAGAAGGGCAGAGTCATCAGAAGAGAGGTGAGTGTTTCCAGTTAGTACGGGTTTGGAATAAGGATATATTGCAGTGCAGTGGTAGATTCCCTGCTTACCAACACGAGGGTCGCAGGTTCGAGCCCCCGTGTTACCGCCAGCTTGGTCAGGCACCAGGGTTCCCATAGTCATGAAATACCTGGCAAAGGTATGGAATTAGAAAAACAGTTTTCCAGACCTGGAAAAGGTTTGGAATGAACTGTTCAATTTCAGGCCTGCCACCCTGCATGCATTTTTTGTAGCAGGCATACATTTTGATATTCAAGTACGCTGGTATGATTGGTCACACTATGCAAAAATGCATTGACGGCAATCTTTTTAGCAAAACTAAAAGCCGTTGTGCAGAACTGGATGGATTTGTAGCCGGGGAAAGACTAGAAGTTGTCTCGGAGTTTAAGTACCGTGGAGTGCTGATTGATAGCAATTTCTCTTCTAAAGCTCATACTAAAAGTTTGTAATCGGGTGAAGTTCAACCAATTTTAGATATATCCGTAGTTGTATGTCAACAGAGGCTGCAATGATGCATATGCATTCAATGATCTTCTCGCACATCACATATTGCTTGACAACCTGCTCCCAGGCAAGTAATACTGCTCTTAAACAGTTGCAATCCTTATACAAACAAACCCTCAAAGTTCTTGACAAAAAAAACTAAATATTATCATCATTGCCAAATATTAACAAAATAGTTTTTAAATAGGGAAAACCTGAGATTAAATATACAGATTCCTGTCTAATGTACATGATTTTGCATGAACTGGCTCCACCTGTACTGAGATTTCAGTTTGTAAATACTGGATCAACCGTATATATAAATCTACACGGAGTGCAGTGAGAGTAGACTGTATTATCCCGTTGAGGAAAAGTTCTTTTAGCTAATCTGCGTTTTCAATTAAAGCTGCTCGCGCCTCGCGAGTGGAACTTAATTCCAAAAGACATTAGAGATTTGAAAACATACGCTTCACTTAAACTTAACTAAAGAAGTGGATAACCAGTAGCCAGCTCTGTCAACATTAAAGTACTAAATGATCCTGCTGTCATCTATGCTCTTTTTGCCTGTCTGTGCTTATTGTGGTGTTTGTCATGTGGTCTGATAGAGTGCTATTTGTCTACTAGTTAGGCTGGCATTTTTTGTCTCTGTTGCTTGTTGCAATGCTGTCTTCGTGCTACTAACATCTGTGTTATTTGTGACGTTTCTGTCATGTGATAGAATGCTATAGAGAGCCAAAGTGGAACGTCACTTCCTGCTTCAGCACTGTACCAGAGATTTTCATTTTCCCATAGACAAAACGGTTCAGATATATTTAGAAACAGGAGAGATCGCATAACATTTCACTCCGACCAAAACTAGGGCTGGCATGATGGATGATGGCATCGACCATCATGATGGGCCGACCCCCCATCGACCTCTGATCGGATCATCGTAATTAATCATCTGTTCGAATTAAAATTGTGCAGTTTTAATAATAAAAATGGCCAAGTCCACTTACTGTGACGCGAAGGCCAAGTCCACTTACCGTGACACGCGGGCGACATTAAACAAGCGCACCCAGTTCAGAGAAGCCCCCCCCCCCCCCCCTCCGCTCTACTGCTTCTCTGAACTGGGTGCGCTTGTTTAATGTCGCCGGGGCATCCCTCGCGCGTGAGAAGTCGGTTGTGTTGTGAAAACTTTTTAAGACAAAGAAGAAACTTCACGTTCTTTCCTGTTTTCAACCCAAAGTGAGTACAAGTCTTCAACTGTGAATTTAACTCGCCTGTTTCCAAAGTGAAAGTTAGATAGATACAGATACAGCAGCTGTAGCCTGAAAGCGAGACTCATCAGTCATTTCTCCTCAACTCTCTCATTAGGTTCAAAAGCCCACGCGAATCTAACGTTATATCAGCCAGTAATTCAGTCAGTTTTCTGCCAGCTAGTTAAATTCAACACACACACGTTGTTGGTGAGGATCTGTAACGTTAACGTTAGTTGTTTGGTTCGTGATGATGGTTCACTGTGGAACCATCATGATGGCTATTTGATTGACATCGCACCACCCTAACCAAAACGTAAAAAAAATGCGGGTGTAAAGAAAATATTTTTTCAATGTTGTTTTTTAAAGTTTTGGTCTGAGTGAAATGTTCTATGGTCTCTCCCGATTCTAGATATAGCTGAACAGCTTGGTTTGACCAAGTAAAACTATTTTTTATAAGCATTTTACAAAATGTCTATGTGAAAATAAATTGCGTAAGAAAATCTCTGGTACAGTGCTGAAGCAGGAAGTGACGTTCACTTTGCCTCTCTATTTGTTTGGCTGGGCTGAATCTCTTTGTTGCTGACTGCTGTTTCGTTTAACTCTGCAAAGCTGTCTTCGGTTTATGTCCTTCAACTAGTTTGTAATAGTTTAACGGCCTGCTCTTCTTAGATTATATTTCTATACTGCATGTTTTGATTTTCCTCTTTATAGCTTCACCTTTATCTTTTTAGGGTGACCTCTTAAGACCAGTCCAGGGACAGCAGCAGATGTAACATAGCCTTCTGGCTAACTCTGGCACATTTACATTTGAATGTGGTTATTAATATGCATAATGTCCCCATTAAATAAACCTGAAAGAAAAAAAAGAAAAAAAAAATCTTTGCCTTCAACTCCTAGCCATAAAGAGTTATTTTGTTCCATCTCTCGAACATGGCTGCTGCGGTCTTGCCAAACGTCCACAGCTTGTGGAAAAAGCAAATGAACAGAGCGAAATATGGAATTACTTTGCTTAAGTTTCTGACAGTCAGGGGCAAACCCACGGACTGTGGACACAACATAGCCCGCCTGTAAACATCTCGCGATAGACATCCCGGCTTGTTCAAAGAGCGACAGGTTAGCGAATGTGATGGTAACATAATTACATGCCCTCAAGTCAAACGAGTGAGGTATTTTGTGATGAGCTTACTTTTTTCATGATAGGAGGTTGATGAGGCAATTAAGGGCAATGCGCTCAGTACCAGTGCAGACCTCTTCCAAGAAGGTTTATTGAGTCATGACGCTGTTTAATACGTGAATAAGGTTCAGGGTATTCGCGGGGGCTTGAAAAGTATTAAAAGTTGATAAATCAATTTAGGGAAAATTGAGGCCCTTCTTAAAAAGTCTTAGTTGCCATTTGATGAGGTATTAAATTTGGTAGCTATTGTGCGGATTGTGTTAAATGGGCATATGATATTGTCTCATATCGATCGCAGACACGTGAATTAAATCAGAATCATGTCGTGGGCAGACTTTGTGATATCAGCATTGTTGTCCAAATAATCTATATAATATCGTATCGTGATGAAACTAACTTGTGATTTACATTTACACCTCTATCGCTGATGTGAAGAAAGTGGTGTTGACTATTATATTTGATTGAAAGTCTTAAAAAGGCCTTAAATGGTATTGAATTTAACTGCAGGATTCCTGCATATACCATGTGGTTGCAAATATAAAGTTAATTATCAAAGAAATCACAAACTGAAGTAGGGCTGCACGATATTGGAAAAAACAGACATTGCAATATATTTGGTTTCTGCTGCAGCCAGAGTGATTGGCAGGATGCTAGTGTGCTAAGTGCTGAGTATCAACCAGCAAAAAAGTTATAGCCTGACGTGTTTGAGTTAATTTACCTTATTCTTTGACATTGCATGTCCTGCGATGTGACTATTGCGCATGCGCACATTGCGATGACGATGCTGAAACGATATATTGTGCAGCTCTAAACTCAAGTATACTGTATATATATAACTCACGGTAACAGCTTGTAAAAGCTTTAATAACACTTGATCCAATTATTGTAGTAAAATGACATGATGGCTGTGCATCATCAATAAGTCATATCAGCATAGCAAGCATTCGTTGTTTAAATACATGGTTGGTCAGAGCTCAAAGGCAGGACAGCAATAGGTTGGTCAAGTGAATTTGATTAGATTTAGAGTCAACCACTCTAAATCATCTTGATTTAGAGTCAACCACTCTAAAGCATCTTGATTTGGAGTCAACCACAAGGCATTTAAGCATCCTGAATTCATGAAAGAGTGAAAGTGGGTGATTAAAATAGGCATTGACATAGTAAAAAAAAGTGTTTCAGCTACTGTCCTCTTCAGGGTGTCAACTCTTAACTGTCAGAGCAACATACTAGGGTTCAGACTAAACACACACACACCTGTCCTGTGTGCAATCAACAAGAAATCAACACACGAATGGTTCTCCAATCAGGAGCCACAGAAGACATCTCGGTCCAATCATGGACTGAGCTACCGGGACATTGTAGAACGATCCAATCATGGACTGAGCTACCGGGACATTGTAGAACGATTGGACAATGCAGCTCATTTTTAATCTTGAGCATCATGGATGTAATGAAAAATGAGAGAATTAAAGTCTTATCTTTATATTTTTGTGAAGTTTTCTTTATAAACACTAAAGTCTAAAGTCATTGCTTAAAGGGACACTCCACTGAAAAACAATTTATTTTGATTTTTTTTTTGCACATGCTCTCACACATATCCAAAAACTGTAAACAGTTTTGCAGGCATTCATGTAGTTTGGCAGTTATTGAGAGTTGATTTGACTCAATCAAAGTTGTGGACCAATAATGTCACATCACTGGTGCACAACTTAATTCAAATCAACTCTCAATAACTGTCAGACTAAATTGTTTTTCATTGGAGTTCTCCTTTAATACTATATGTGAATGCTGGTGAATATAGTGTCTTGGGGTGAAGGGCATGGTGCTACAATGCACATTTCATGTACTTGCAAATGGTCATGGAAATTATATTCTAGCTCCTGGAAAAGTTTTGGAATTTTGTCTCTGAAAGTGTGGGAACACTGCACATGAATGGACCGTGTCTGCGGGTGGAAAGGCAGAATATGGGTACGTCTCCTGGTCACTGCACTACTGCCTCCTCTGGCCTGCCTGTTCAGGGGGCGTATCGCGTGATCCTCCCAGTGAAATTCCTTGCTGTCAGGTGAAAGGAAATGGGTGGCGACTGCACATGTATCGGGGAAAGCATGTGCTATTCTACAACTCTCCCCAGATCGGCAGAGGGGGTGGAGCAATAACCAGGACAGCAGCGGGAATTGGCCAAGTACAATTGGGGAGAAAACAGAGGGGGGGTGGATCTGATAACACCATACCAGAGTTTGACCCATTTACCTGATTTGATAACCTGTCTTACATTCCCACCTTCTTTCAACTCACATTCTTATGCTCCATTCTGTCTTGGCTACCAAGTGATGGAGAGATTGAGAATGTTCCAGAGGCTGTTCCCATGTCGACGCGCCCCTCTCGGAGGACCAAGACTGCAGCGCTAGAGAAGACAAAGCTGGACCTCACCGCACTCATCAACCAGGAGGCCAACATGTCGAGTTAGGGCCAGTGGAGCTCTAGATGAATCGATTACCGTAATCAACAGAAAATTAAGCTTTTTTTTCTCTTTTTTTTATCGATAAAATAAAATTCAAATGTAAATGTGAATATTTTCTGGTTTCTTTAGTCTTCTATGACACTAAACGGATTATATTTGGGTTGTGGACTGTAGGTCAGGACAAAAGACGACAAGTGATGTAATCTTGGGCTTTGGATCCTAGCACAGAGTATGGCTGCTATGTTGTTATCTGTTCCTTTTTGTTCAATGTTTTACTCTGTGGGGTTTCCACCTCCGGTATCTACTGCTTCTACTAACGTTACGTTGTGCTTTCAGCCTGAACCGCAATCTTATCCGATTACTCGTTTACTTGTTAAAATAATCGGTAGCACACTCGATTACTAAAATGATCAATAGCTGCAGCCCTAGATGACATCCTCAAATGTCGTCTTTTGTCCTAACCAACATTCCACAACCGAAAGATAATCAGTTTATTAGAAGACCAAAAAAAACAAAATATTCACATTGACGCTAGAATGAGACAATTGTATTTATTTTTTTCCTACAAAATTTCTAAATTATTAAATCGATTATTGAAAAATAGTTGGGAGATTAATTTTCTGTCGATTGACTAATCGTTGCAGCTCTACTTAAAATATATATATTTTGTATTCTTTATTGGTTTTGCAGTTACGAAGACGTACAAAACAGTTCAGGTCCCTCGTTCAAGGCACAGCCAGTTCTATAAACATACAAACATGCCAGAGAAATATGAGGGGACAAATTCAATATTTTGTAAGGTACAAATATTGCACACACACCCACAAGCACCCACCAACCCATCCACACACAGTGGGTACAATAAGATGACTAGCCAAAATGTTTATAATAGCATCACTCAAGTTCAATGAGAGGGAGGAAAAGGGGAGGAGCAAATTAACATTTTTGAATAAAAATTAATCTGTTTTCAGCTCCTGAATGGACTGACACCAGCCCTGATTTACAGGATAATCTCTCCATTATATTTAGGAAGTGGATGTTTCCTCTGTGTAGTGCGTTTGTTTCTGTTTTTCTAGCGTTACCTTTTCATGTTTGTGTGTTTCTAGTGTTAACTTTTCATTGTTCATTTTGTTACATGTTCATTTTAACTGCCCAAATAAAATATAAGTTGTATAACTAAACATTCTCTATTCTTGTTCAATCAGCATACTGTAGTTAGGAAGCCATAGGTATATTTCAGGGATGGGTGTAACAAAAACATTGATAGTCAGAAGACGTTATTGGCGACTGTTGTATCTAATAGGTGATAAATGTGTCAGATATTAAATATGACATGGCAATGTGGGGTCCAGGGTCCACCAAGAGCCCCTGACCTTGAGGGGGTTCCAGCAAATTGATGGTTATTTAATTTACAAGAAGTTAGACCAATCAGAGAATTTAGAAAAATGCCAAAATCATACCTATAAAAAGATGTGGGTCAGAAGGAGATTTTTTTTTTATCAAATGGGTATGATATGAAAGGTTGAGAATCACTGATCTAGGCCCCAGAGCAGTACTTTGGACATCTTTGTCACCTCAGAGCAGTACTTTAGACATCTTTGTCACTACAGGTGTCTAGCAGGTAGCAGGATCTTGCTCAGGCACCCTATAGTACAAGTTTCATCTACTGAACAGTGTAAATTAAAAGATGCAGACATTGGTCCACAAATGAGATGTGGCTTCTGGATTTTACACACTTCACTGTCCAGTGTAAATTATATTAAACTCCTGATAAATACTTCAAAAGAATCTTTATTGTTCTAATGACACAGACAACTCTGTTACATCTGTAATGGACAGTATAAAAACACTTGATAACGAAAATATACAACAGAAGTTTAGCACCAGGGACTTCAACTGAGGGGTATGTTTTTTTCTGTCACAAGAATAAGCCATCCCTCCCTCCTGTGTTGAACAGGGCCGTAGCTAGCTATGAGCACGGGGAGGTCCGGACCTCCCCTAATATTTCAGAGGTTTTTTTAATATTTCAGAGATTTTTTTTTTTTTTTTTTTTTTTTTTTAGCCTTTATTTAACCAGGTTTGTCCCATTGAGATCAAAGATCTCTTTTACAAGAGAGAGCTGGCCAAGAAACAGCAGCAACACAAAGTTACAACAAACAAACACATAAACACATACAATTGAAAAACATTAAAATGATCAAATAAAACATTTGCATACAGACAGCCTGTTCTCAAGAGATATTACCATAGCCTTAAAACCATTTAAGGTTACTAAGCTATTAAGTTTAAGATCAGACTGCAGACTGTTCCATGCGGTGGGTGCAGAGAACCTAAAAGCTTTCTTCCCCAATTCAGTTCGGACTTTGGGAACAGAAAATTGTAGAGTGTCCTGAGAACGAAGATTGTAAAAAAATAAAACAATCTGCATGGAAAACAGGAAAAGCATGAAAAACACGGGATCGCTTTTATTTTGAAACGAAAGGCAGGTCAGGCAGGAAGTCATCTGA
This sequence comes from Poromitra crassiceps, assembly GCF_964638095.1. NCBI lineage: Eukaryota > Metazoa > Chordata > Actinopteri > Beryciformes > Melamphaidae > Poromitra > Poromitra crassiceps. The sequence continues at coordinate 42,504,977 of NC_139626.1, read as the reverse complement.
CGCCGCGTCCGCGGTAACTTGATTCTGAGAGAGCAGCAGCATGGTGGTGAGTGATGACTGTCTGTCTGCCTGGCGAGATAATTGAAGGTGAGCGAGCTGCGAGACAGTGAGCGAGTGAACGACAGACAGTGAGTGACACACACTGACAGATTTTTTAGCAACAACCAAGAAAGTAAGTGTCTAGTCTGTCTAAGTAACTTTGTGTGTTGTGTACGGCTTGGGTTGTGTACCTGTGTTTGTAGGTGTCATTTTGATATGAATTTGGCTAAAACAGTTTGTGTTTGTTAGTTACAATTATGTTGACAGGAGAGCTGAGCAGGTGGTGACATGAAAGAGAATATACTGAATAATGACATCACAACAGTATAATCCTAATGTTGATTTAAAATGATATATTACTCTAAATATAGCTTAAAAAGGGGAAAAAAAAACTCAATCAATCCGCCTCCCCTTGCTGGACCTCCCCTATTTCGGAACCCTGGCTACGGCCCTGGTGTTGAAATGGCAACCATAATGACATACACACAAGGGCAGTCAGGCACACAAGACATAGTGCGGTATGGCATGTACTCCCGTAGGATTTTTTTTGCTAAAATTGATTTCTTTGCTGTTTTGGCTTTTATAGGGACCAAACTGTCAGAAAATGACAGGGTTCAAATTTTCAGAGCCCTCCGAGTCATTTTGAAGGTGTATTAGTAGTCTCAGTTTATTTATATCACTTTTGTTAAAGACAGTTCTGGTTGACAGGTGTTGATAAAGTAATTTCAGAAATACAGGGTGATCTCTTCATCATCATTGTCATCTGGAATGTCCTCCCTTATAGTGTTTGCACAGTCTCCACCATAGCATTTGCAGAGAGGAGAGCAAGGCAGGTGATTGTTTTAGCAGCTGCACCGTCCCTTGCAACCTGCTTTGCAGCCAGATTTGATGAGCTCAAGTACTGCCCGTGGAGCAGGGAGGGCAAGACACCTGACTGGACCATACCCTCCACTCTCTGAATTCCATCCATTCTCTTCGATTGGTGGAAGCTCAGGGCAATTTGCCTGGTATGATTTATTCCGCAGTGTAGCTTCAGAGCATTTGCTCTTGACCTCAATGCAATCTCTCCTGAGAGCTGATAATGTTCTGTCCTTGAAGAAGATCTGGAAGCTTTTGGGAAGCTATTGAGGTACTGATTCACTAGACCAGCAAGATGAGGTGTGGTAGTGACTAGTCGGTCCAGAGCTGCTTCAGCTCCATTACTGAGTCCAACCATCATAGACTTGGTAGGAGAAGGAGAGCCAGCACACAAAAATGTCCTTTCGTCAGGTTTATTCCAGCTTTTCACCAGGTACAACACACGGACGTTTCAGCCTAACGGCATATTACTAATTTAGTAATATGCATTCCAGCCCTAGCTTAATCTCTCCTGTCTGTTATCACAATACAGCGGGACCTCTTTCTAGGCCATTATAGTGGAAACGTGCAATTATTTAAGCATAATTCTTGTTTTAAAACATTTCTATTGTATTCTGTATTTTGTTTTGTATCTATCTGTAGTCCAGACCTGACTTACTCCGCCTACCTGTCACTTTGAATACAGCAGGGCCTTTACCTAGGCCTGGTTCTGCTCTCCCACACAGTGGGACTGACCAGTCTATTGTTATTTATATGCATACATTGTTGTATGTAGACAAAAAAAATTGACAATGGAACTTTTGTGTTGTGTATTGCTTGGTTTTTGAATTCTTTATATATTGTAACTGAATTTTGATATTTCGTTTATTGAAAGTACTTCCGTTCTCAGTGTATTTAAACGTCATCTCCGCCTGACACAGCAACACGCTGAAGAAGGCCGTTAGGCTGAAACGTCCGTGTGTTGTACCTGGTGAAAAGCTGGAATAAACCTGACGAAAGGACATTTTTGTGTGCTGGCTCTCCTTCTCCTACCAAGTATTCTCCTGTGCCGTGCACCAAAACTTTAGAAACACCGGTGAGTGTGCTCGCTGTTGGCTTATGCCAATTTGTTTGAACAACCATCATAGACTGCCATCAGCCAGTCAGCAAAGAAATACTTAATGAGTTTCTATAATGATGACAAGTAGCCCTCCCAGTCACCTGAGTGACAAGAGCTGATGAGATTAAGAATGCTTTCTCACTGGGAACAATTGCTTTCATTCCGTTCCGCACTCGGGAACGATTGCGCCCCCTCCCCTCTCCCCCGCTGGTCAGCTTTCACATTACAGCACAGAAACGGAACAGAGTGCACTTGCATGCATCATCAACTATGCCTGGAGTTTATCTTCGCCCGTTTGTTGTCTATGTGGTTCGGAACAGTTGGCTTTCACACTCGCAAGTGTTCCGTGCCCGGGCACACCAAAGCACTCCCCATCACCTTTTCAAGTGGATCCTGTCACGGTTCCCTGTTGCGCGCCCGGGCGCAGAACGGAACGGTACACAACGGTCACACTCATCAAATGTTCAGAAACTGGGATCAATTTGGTGACAAGTGTGCTCAGGAACCGTACCTGGGTACCAGCATGAAAGCACCCTAAGGCCATGTTCACATTACGGGCAAATCCGATTTGCTGATAAACTCATTCATCATTATCTTGATTGGTTTCCCAAATCTGATTTGGGAGTGTGTCCGCACTGCCACAAATCTGATTCTCAAGTCGGATCTGTGTGTCCAGACCTAAACAGCCTATCTGCATTGGTTGCTATGGTAACGACGTGGGCATCAGTAAATACCTACTTTGGTGACGTGGTTTTCCTGCGCAGAAGCATTTGATCATGAGTTGCGAGTGACATTCAAATCAGATTTGGTGGATCTGCGCATCTGCACCATAGGTCCGCACTCAAGTCACATCAGTCGAAAGCAGATTGGAAACTACCTCCATATGTGGTTTGGGACAAGTGACACAAATCAGACTTGGAGCGTCCAGACTCATAAAACCAATCTGGATAAAGTCAATAATTGGTCACTAAAGTTCACAAATCAGATTTGGCCTCCTAGTCTGAACATGGCCTAAGAAGACTCTACCTGGTAAAGATACTGGGTCAAGAACTGAGCGAACTCGCCAATGTCTTTTTCATCTTTGAGTGGCTTGACATTTTCTGAGTACCAGGAATGGATTTCTTCAAAGATCTCTACCATATGTGGGTTACATTCATGGAGTTTGTCCTTGAGAGGCAGTGGTGGCCCAACGGTTAGAGAAGCGAGCTTGTGACCGTAAGGTTATCTGTTCAATCCCCGGGACCGGCAGGATAAATCTGGCTTGGGAAAGTGAAAAGGCAGCGCTTGCCCCTCCCTTCTTACCACCACTGAGGTGCCCTTGAGCAAGGCCCTTAACCCCAACCGCTCCAGTGGAGCTGATCAGTGGCCAGCAGATCAGACTGTGGTTGTACTGGTCAGCTTCCAGGTATGAATGTGTGTGTGAATGTCAACAGAGCACTCCTGAAAAACAGAGCATTGCTCTCAGTGAGACCCCCCCTGTATAAATAAAGGTTAAAAAAGAGAGGAATGCACTGCTTACGAATTAGACCATTTGGAAGGTATCAAAATGCAACATCATAATTGCAAGGCTGGTAGTGATGTGGTACTCAAGGCCTCGCTTGTAAGCTTTGCCACCAAACATCGCATGATAAGCTGATGTGTATGCACCACTTTCAATAGCACATGTGTCAAGGCCACTTCCATGAATTGTTTTACCAAGAGCATGCAAGGCAGCAAATACAATGTGGAGAGTTCCAGCTCTTAGGATCCAATTGGTGTTCCCAACTGACTGCTGAATCTTCAACGCACAACTTCAATGAGGATTCTGCTACATTGGCCATATTTCAACCCTTTTTTTTCAGAATCAGAACAGGAAATGCCTTTCAGAATGGTCTACACCTGCAGTAAAGTATTAATTGTCACTGGATGGACCTGAAAAAATAATTGTAAAAGTTGGATTGGCCAAGAAAAGAACAGGAGTAGAGTGGGGAATGTAATGATGACTGAGATAGGCACAGCAGTCAGTCTGGGGTGTCCCAGGTGAGCAAAGACCCCAACCGAAAGTCAGAAAAAGATTATTCTGGCTGCTTTAAAAGTGTAATAAATCAACTCAGAATATTTTAAAATCTACAAAACAGCTCTAATATTATGAAAATCGGACATTAACTGGCTGGCATACTGTTCTGGGAGGTCCCAAAATAGATGACCCCCCAGAAAGAGGGCAGTGGTCTGAAAAATCTGAACCCCATCAGTTTCTGATAGTTTGGACTCTATAGAACCAAGAACTGCAAAAAAAAAAAATCAATTTTAGCACAAAAATCCTACAGGAGCTGTTTTCTTGACATACCATACCACACTAACACTACAGGTGTAAGGTTTGACCTATAGACAGACATCTTTGACTTGCCCTCTAAATGGAAGGCAGGTAAACAATATTGATCCAAGATTCGTGTTTCCAGATCAACTCTGTCCCTGTCTAGCACATGGCTGGATAGCAAAAGAGAAGTAGGCCTAGTTGAGTCCCAGTGGAGGTAGGCTTCTCTTACTGCAGACAACAGGAACTCCTAGGAAAAACTTACAACAGCAATACTACTCCCACCTGCATTTTAACGTCTGGACATTTTTAATAAAACTAATTATGACTATTAAGAATCCGTTCTTTCTGGGGAATGAAGCAGGTGGGAATATATGGGATGCGGGCCTCCCCAGGTGTTAATTCAATGACACGTTATCTGTTAGATATTAGTTTATTTACTTTTCCGCTTTCAGCTATCAACAGCATGACAAAACTGCCGCTCTCGGCACACAACATACACGTCATCACGGTGCGCGGCTGTCAGAACAAGATGGTGGCTAACGTAAAGACTAGTATAGAGGCGCAACCAAAAGGTCATCTTAACACCAGGGGGGGCTCCAAGCAGTTTCAGGGGAGGCTCAGTGAATGGAAGTGAAAAATTGTAGTTACATTAATTAGCAAAAGGAGATCACATAGAATAGCCGAAATGTGTGATTTGGCTAGATTGCATTCTGCTGCAATAACTGCATGTAGTACACTGACTGTATGCAAGTACTAAGTAGCCTACCTCATACTGTAGGACCCCACCCCACTTCAAACAAATCAAACTATCCCTTTAATGTGCATTTCCCTTAAAAAATAAGTAAAGAGTGCACAGTTGTACACCCAAAAAGGTGCAGGCCATCGGTTTGTATATCTTGAAAAAAGTTGAAGACCACTTCTCCCTTGCACTTTAAAAACTATTGACTTGGACTATTTCACCAACATTACATGTTTCAGCTACTGCCTTCTTGTCAACTCTGTCAGAGTGTCTTTATATTTTTTATTTGTATATACAGTACACTAAAGTCTAGTCTTTGCTTAAGGGACACTCCACTGAAAAACGTTTTTTTTGCACATGCTCTCACATACAAAAACTGTAAATAGTTTTGCAGGCATTCATGTAGTTTGACAGTTATTGAGTTGATTTGAGTAAAGTTGTGGACCAGTGATGTCACATGACTGGTCCACTTAACTTAATTCAAATCAACTCAATAACTGTCAAACTAAATTGTTTGACAGTTGTCGTGTTCTCCTTTACACAGTATGTGAATGCTGGTGAATATAGTATCTTGGGCATGGTGCTACAATGTACATTTCATGTACTTCATGGTTGCGAATGGTCAGGGAAATTATATTCTAGGTCCTGGAAATGTTTTGGAATTGTGTCTGTCAAAAAGTGTGGGAACCCTGAAATTATATATTATCAGCATTATTAAAGCATTTTTATGTATTCAAACAGTCCACCACATAGCTACTTCCTGGAACTATCCTTGATGGTCCCCTCGCAGACCCATGAGAGTTCTTAAGCTGATACACGTTACTGCATGCTGCAGATCTCTCTCTGGGTCTGGGACACTTTCTCTCAGCCAGCTGGTTATGGGAGTGAACCTTTCACTTGGCCAGTCATATGCCAGTGATGGATTCAGTCCTCCCCAATCAGTAACGACTTTGCGATCAGACAACACAGGAGGCGCAGCCCATTTTTCGAACCGCTCTCTCATCGGTGCTTTCACCTGTCACTCATTCAATTTCAACCTGCCTTCAAAAACCAGCAGTGGCTGTGAAGTGGCACAGACTCACTTATGTAGTATGCGGAGCGCAGCAATTCAACATAATATTTGAGTCTGGGGAGAGACTAGGAGTAGACTGACTGAATGTGAGGGGTGATGCGAGACCAGTGCTCTGCCCTCAGTGCCTCAGTGAGAGCGAGACAGCAGTCCGCTAAATGTATTTTACATGTGTACTGGTCGCTGCACTAGCGCCTCCTCTGGTTGGTCGGGGTGCCATCGTCGGGTTGGAAGGGAATTGGTGTGGATAGCGTGAATCTCCCACGTGCTACGTCCTCCTACACCGCTGTGGACTGCATACTCGCTGGCTGGCTCACTTTGCCAAGCCGCAGAGGACCGGGTGGCTGGCTCCCTCTGGGCGGACAGCCTCCTCCTACCCGAGGGAGAGAGCCGATGAACGGTCTTGAAGTGTGCAATGAGCCATGGTAAATAGTGATATTCCTGGAATGCGAGTTAATGAGCCAATCACATGTCCCCAGGGGTGAAAGTGGATCGATGTCCTACTACCCCAACCTTCATCACGTTATTGTTCTCCTCCCACCCCAGCTTCATGCGTCCCTGAACATGCATATGTTTTTAACACCTGTATGGTGTAGAAATTAGAAACAAGTGACATCATGTAGTCTATATAGCAAATAATTTATTTAAATTGTGCAAGTTAGTAGCCTACTTAATTAACCTGTATACAGGAAAACAAAAACACAAAAATAGGACAATGCATACAAAGTAAAACAGTGAGATGGAGAAATAGCATACAGGATAGCAGGGTTACAGAGAAATGAACATCAGGCCAGTCTAGGCAACAAAAGCCTGTCTAAACAGAAATGTTTTCAATTGCTTTTTAAAGATCTCAACTGAGGCCGTGGCGTGGCCCTCAAGACCGGTGGAAGAGCATTCCACAACCTAGGAGCTACATACTCAAAGGCTCGGTCACCTTTGGTTACGAGTCTGGTGCGGGGCACAACCAAAAGACCCTGGTCAACAGATCTCAGTGACCTGCTGGGGACATGTGAATAAAGCAGGTCACACAAATATGCAGGTGCCTGACCATGCAAGGCTCTATAAGTAATGAGCAGAACCTTGAACTGGATCCTGAAATTAACAGGAAGTAGGAACAGGGGTAATGTGACTAGACCTACCGTACTTGTCCTGGTCAACAATCTGGCGGCAGCATTTTGGAGCAGTTGGAGGCGGTCCAGAGATGCTTGCTGAGGCAAGTAAACAAAGAATTACAGTAATCTAAATGTGATGAAACAAAAGCACGTATAATCATTTCTAGCTCATCGTGTGAAACGACAGACCTGAGCTTAGCTATGTTTCTAAGGTGGAAGAAACATGTACAGGACAGGGAATTGATGTGTTTATCCAGGTGCATAGCCTTATCGAAAATAAGACCAAGATTTCTCAGGCTTGATCGCACATTCGAGCTAAGGGCCCCAATCAGAGTCCTGCACCGGGTCGGGGTTCCGCGGGGCCCCGCCGGCTACCCGCAAAAAAACGCGGGGGGCGGGTAAAAAATACACTTCTGTAAATTGGTGGGTCGGGCGGCAGGTAAAAATTAACTAAATGCGGACGGGCGGCGGGTGGAACAACGACAACGTATGAGCCATGTATGTTTTTCTGTTGCACTCAGACTGAGGCAGGGGGTGTGTCTGGCAGGGGCTGTGTCTGGCAGCTGGTCTGACTCGAAGAGGAGAAAAGTTTCTGACGCACGTTTTCGCTTTGTTTACATAACCGGCATCGTTTCAAGTATGCGCATACTGTGCATTGTGTGACGCTACTGTATATGGACTGCACAAAACATTCAAAACTCAGCTGCGGTCAAGGTGATTGATTGGAGACAATACGAGTCGGACAGATAATATAGTAGGCTAACGTTAGCTTCCACTACAGTCAAACATACTGTTTTCATAGCAACAGGCAACAACATGTCATGGATGGATAGCGTGAAAGTGGAGAGGTCTCATCCCAACGTGGATTTACGTTCCTCCAACAGCAATCATAAAGGCAGTATGGATTATACCGGACATATTGGAAATAGCTGGTAAGTCACTTTGCTTGCTGTAACTGTCTGTGTCTGATAGCAGAGCTATCCCGCTGGTTAGTGAGCTAGCAGCTGCTAAAAGCTGACGAGTCTCGGCCAGAAAGACTGCTGTTCGCCTCCCGTGTGAAACGGTGGCAGTTTCGTTCACTACAAAATGTTTGCACTGCAGATTAACGGTTATTATATATATGCGGTTCCGGATCGGAGCGCGGGTCTCATGTCTGCGGGGCGGGGTGGGTTGCGGTACTGCACGTCGCGGGGCCGGGCAGAACCGGGTCTTGAAAATCAGACCCGCGCAGGACTCTGGCCCCAATACAGTCTACAGCAACATTATCAGGAGCAACTATCAGTACCTCAATTTTTTCAGCATTTAGCAGAAGAAAGTTGCTGGTTAGCCAATCCTTGATTGCACATAAACAGTCATATAAAACATTGAAATCATCCGTCCTGTCAGGGTTAAACGAAAAATACAGCTGAATATCATCGGCATAAAAATGATAAGAAATACCCTTAAAACTACTAATAATGAGTCCTAAAGGGAGCATATATAAGGCGAAAAGAAAAGGACCCATTATCGAGCCCTGGGGCACCCCACAGGATAAGGGGCAGACTTAGACCTATGAGTAGGGCTGGCACGGATCACGGATAATCCGTGACCCGTACGGATCAGCCCCCACGGTTCGGCACACGGTTCGGAACGTCGTGGTCCGCGGAACCCCCCCCCACCTTTCGTTTCATTTAACGTTTAACATTAGTGTATGATAACGCCTGCAGCGCAGCCAGACACAGACAGGCATCATGGCATGCACAAGTGAGCTTCCTCATCCCTTGTCGTCGCTGTAAAGTCTCTCTGAAGGCTGTGGCTAGTGGCTACTAAAGACAACAAACTTATTTCAACACCTCTGAAAAAGCACAGGAATGCGAGCAGCATGTTGCGGGCTGCACAAGATAGCGAGAGCCACAACACGCACACACACGCGCACACGTTTCACGAACACATTATCACCGGACGGTGAAATGTTGCCTTGGACACATAACAACAAAACAACATGTGGGGCCACCGAATAGCATAACGTAGCATCAACGTTATGTTTCCAGACTCACCCGGTCTGGTCTGTAGCCTACCCGTGTCAAGTGACTACGTTAGCTAGCAACAGCCAGGAAGTTAGGCGCAGTGCCACCTAAAACAGGAAGTTGTTGTTCTGCCTTCAGAGTAAAAGCATAAATTGTGTCATGAGAAAAAAATATTTTTTGAGCTGTGCAGGGCAACAAATGGTTAGAGAAGTATAATAGTATTAAAAATTCAAATCGAAAATCTAATTTTGAGAGAAAAAATCTGATATAGCCTTTTTTTTTTTCTTTCTTTTTTGCTGATCCGAAAAATCCGTGATCCGTGGCTCAAAATCCGTCACGCGATCCGATCCGTGGGTTTTCTGATCCGTCCCAGCCCTACCTATGAGGGCCCACAGCACATTGATTTCATACAAAAAGGCAATTCAAAGTCCTTCATATAAAATGGTTGACACAAGAAAATAAAAGAATAAAAGAAGAGAATAAAATAGGCATTTAAAAACATCACAACAGAACTTTAAGAAAGAGCATAAAAAGTGCATTAAGCGACAGGTGCAGCAGTTACAAAAAGAGCTAAAAACTGACAGAGGACTCATTGGGTTTGCATAATAGAATTACCGTAATACATTTTTCTGTATTAAATCCCCCGACATGGAAAAATGTCCATAACCTTTATAATAGTTGGACTCAAGCCTTTAGAGACCACATATATCTCCTAAAACAGCTGTTAACAGGTAAACATAAAAGTCTTTAGTCTATTTTTAAAAGTGAGTAAAGTTGGGGCAGATCTGAGGTCTTCAGGCAGTTTGTTCCAGCTAGCAGAAGCAAGCTAGTGGGTGAATGCGGCCTTCCCCTGATTTGATTTGATCCTAGGGACAGTTAGTAAGCCGGACCCTGCTGACCTGAGAGGTCTAGACTGTAAAGTCTAGACTCCGTCTAGGCTGTCTCCGTCTACACTGTCTCGACTCCGACTGTAAATTCATGTAAATCCACTGCCTATTTAACGTCTATTTAACTCAGTCTGTAAATCTCATGTAAATTCAACATAAATTTATATTTATCATCCACAGAACACTTCACCACTCATGTACATATTGTATTATTTACTCGATTTGATTGCACTTGCAACTTGTGATTGTCTTTAGTTATCTTCCTACTTCTTATCTCTGTATATTGATGTGACCGCTATGCTGCATACAGACACTAAGACAAATTCCTTGTATGTAACTTGCATAGGCCTACTGTGGCAATAAAAGTGATTCTGATTCTGATAGACGGTTCGTAGCGTGGGAGCAATTCAGCTATGTATTTTGGGACTAGGCCATTAAGTGATTTGTAGACTAGTAACAGTATTTTAAAATCTATTCTATGACACACTGGCAACCAGTGTAAGGACCTAAGAACTGGAGTAATATGATCAGCTTTCTTAGTCTTTGTTAAAACTCTAGCAGCAGCATTCTGAATGAGCTGGAGTTGGCTAAGTTCTTTTTTGGAGAGACCCGAGAAAAGGGTATTGCAGTAGTCTAACTTACTATAGATGAAGGCGTAAATTAGTTTTTCTAGATCCTGTCTGGACATGTAGCCCCTAATTCTTGCTATATTTCTAAGATGATAAAAAGCAGATTTTCTGATTGACTTAATGTGGGAGTTAAAGTTGAGATCGGAATCAATAATAACGGCAAGATTTTTAACTTGATCCTTTGGCTTCAGGGATCGAGACTCAAGGCGTGCAGTGATTTCAAGCCTTTGTTCTTTGGGACCGAAGACGATCACCTCCGTTTTGTCTTTGTTTAGCTGTAGGAAATTCTGGCACATCCAGTTATTTATTTGGTCAATGCACTGGCACAGTGAGTCTATGGGGGCATAGTCACCTGAGGAAAGAGTTATATACAGCTGGGTGTCGTCTGCGTAGTTATGATGAGCTATTTTGTTTTTATGCATAATTAGGCCTAAAGGGAGCATATAAAGGTTGAATAGAACGGGCCCCATAATGGATCCTTGAGGCACCCCACATGTCATACTAGTTAGGTCAGATATGTAATTGCCAATGGAAACAAAGTACTGAGATAGGATCTGAACCACTGGATTATTGAACCAAGATTATTAATGATACAAAGTGGGTTGATTACCGGTAAAGCCATCCTTGAATAATAGTTAGTCTCATTGCCCATAGTATCAAAACAATAGGCCTAAATAGTGGCATACAACACCCAAACTTGGACCCTCGCAGATGGTAAAACTTCCCAGATGCAGACTTCTTATCATTTATTCGTTACCTCCCCACAGTTTCTGGCAACGCTCTTTTACACTAAGAAATGCTTCAGCAGTATTCAAAACAGCCTTTGCTGACTTCCCTACTGCTTCTCCTGCTGTTGCTGCATCCTTTGACGCATCAAATCCTATAGCAGCGCTGGCTACTACTGCTACCACTACTCTTACTGCAGCATGTATTATTGATCCTACTGCTTTTACTGATCCTGCTTCTGATTGTGCCCCTTCTGGTATTGGTCCTGCTGACAGTAAAGCTCCCAGGGCTGCTCCTGTCGCAGACCCAGCAAATCTGACAAACAACTTCTGAGATACATTGTTTTTAGCCCCACATCTGGCTTCTTCCTGTGATGCGTTTCCTGATGACTGCCTATAAATGCTCACTTCCTCCTGTATCTCTCGCTCTGTTGCTTGCAGCATCTCATTGGTGTAGCAGCCTCCATTGTTTACCTCAACTATCTTGTCTACTGAGTGGAGAAGCTCTAGCACCTGGAACTGGTTGCTCCGGTAGTTCTCCTGCTGGCTGCTCTTCTGCTGGGTGTCCCAGTACTTGTTATCAATGACATGACACCGACCTCCACACTTCTTCACGAGGTTACTCAGAGCTTTACTTTGACTGACAAACTGCTGAATTGTCTCTCCTTTAAGGAGATTGTCACCATAGGTAAAGAGAACGAGAGCACGTCGTAAAACTTCTTCAGACATTACTTCACAAATTCTTTTGATGAGGTCCTCCTCCTGATGTGTGAATCTCTCCACCCTCAACGTAATGATAAAAGCATGAGGCCCAGGAGCGCACTCTGTGATACAGCTGAATATCGCATGCTCAGAATTGGCTGTGTCAAAGAATCCAGGAGTGTCAATCAAAGTAACACTTCTTCCCTCGACAGATCTGGACTCTGCTTTACACATACTTGTTTGAGAGTTGGGCGAATTCTTTGTGTCGAACACAGTCTCTCCAAATATGGTGTTGCCTACGCTGCTTTTCCCAGCTCCAGTTTTCCCCAACAGGACAATTCTCCTTGACACTAGAAGAGAAAAATAACATTACATTACGTCATTTGGCAGACGCTTTTATCCAAAGCGACTTACAATAACACATTTTTGTCAGCAATAGAGCAATCAACTATGTAACACAGTCTATGATAACTACAACTTCTGAAGGAACAGTGGTACAAGTTAAGGTTAGTTTAGATTTTAGATTTTTTTTTTTTTTAAACCCTTGTACCCTACTGATCCATCTGATGGATATTTCTTACATTCGCGTGGTGGCCGTTTGGACATTTTTTTACTAAATGGTCTGAAATTAAGGCTAGGTATTTTTTTTGGGGTATTTTACAAAAATCATCCCTATCTATCATCTTTCTACCATCCAAAGACCTTGTTTTGAAATTAGACCTAAATTTACCATTGGTCCATCAGATGGACCCATTAACTTACATTATAAACACTTTATCAGTACTCCCAGCAAATTTTCACAAAAGTAATGGATTTTATTTTCTTCTGCTCTCATCCTGGACCAAATACCTTGAAATTTGACCTTGAAAAGAGATTTGGGAGATGGTTGAAAATTTGGAGGAGACAAATTGTAATCAGTTCATCCTTGAGGCCAAGTTAATGTTTGAGGCAAATTTGATGAAATTCCGTCAAGGCATTCCTGAGATATGGCGTTAACAAGCTTGAAAATGGCGTTGGAGAGGTCACAGTGACCTTGACGTTTGATCACCAAAATGTAATCCTTTCATCCTTGCGCCCAAGTCGACATTTGAGCCAAATTGGCAGAAATTCCATCAAGCCGTTCTTGAGATATCGCTTTAACGAACTTGGGAATGGCATTCGTGAGGTCACAGTGACCTTGACCTTTGACCACGAAAATCAAATCAGTTCATCCTTGAGTCCAAGTCGATGTTTGAGGCAAATTTGATGAAACTCCGTCAAGGCATTTCTGAGATGTTGCGCTAACAAGCTTGAAAATGGCGATCGAGAGGTCACAGTGACCTTGACCTTTGACCACCAAAATCCAATCAGTTCATCCTTGAGTCCAAGTCGATGTTTGAGACAAGTTTGATTAAATTCCATCAAGGCATTCCTGAGATATCGCGTTAACAAGCTTGAAAATGGCATTCGAGAGGTCAGTGTGACCTTGGCCTTTGACCACCAAAATCTAATCAGTTCATCCTTGAGTCCAAGTCAATGTTTGAGGCAAATTTGATGAAATTCCGTCAAGGCATTCGTGAGATATCGCGTTAACAAGCTGTAAAATGGCGTTTGAGAGGTCACAGTGACCTTGACCTTTGACCACCAAAATCTAATCAGTTCATCCTTGAGTCCAAGTCAATGTTTGAGGCAAATTTGATGAAATTCCGTCAAGGCATTCCTGAGATATCGCGTTAACAAGCTTGAAAATGGCGTTTGAGAGGTCACAGTGACCTTGACCTTTGACCACCAAAATCTAATCAGTTCATCCTTGAGTCCAAGTCAATGTTTGAGACAAGTTTGATTAAATTCCGTCCAGGCATTCCTGAGATATCGCGTTAACAAGCTTGAAAATGGCGTTCGAGAGGCCACAGTGACCTTGACCTTTGACCTTTGACCACCAAAATCTAATCAGATCATCCTTGAGTCTAAGTCGATGTTTGAGGCAAATTTGATGAAATTCCGTCAAGGCGTTCCTCAGATATTGCGTTAACAAACATCGTACGGACGGACATACGTACGTACGTACGGACGGACGGACAACCTGGATCCATAATGCCTCCGGCCTGGCTATCGCCGGTGGAGGCATAAAAATCACAAACTCACTTGCACTGCAGACTGCAGCCTGCAACACAGGGGGTTCATGCACCGGTAGCCGCTGATTTCTGGCGTCTGACGTCTCCAGGTACGTAGATATCTGCCACATAAACGTAGAATACAGAAGGTTAAAGGACGGCTTTACTGATTTTCAACCAGATTTGTATCATTACAATGTCAGCGGTATGATTAGATGGGCAGCCTTTACCTCCCCTCACTAAACCCTCTTGGCTGTACTCCCTTATCATTCACATTTTTAGTACGCCGCTCTGGCGCGTTTTACGTCACGACCGCGTCAGAGTGGTGTACCACACATGCGGAAGAGCTGTCGATTGGAACTACAACTCTTTTGTGTATGTGCCGCCATGGTGCCGCCTCTAGGGGGCCTCCACGCGCCTCCACAGCTCCAAAATCAAAACACTCCGTCAGCCATCTTTTCTGCCCCGCATCGACTGCTAGCTAACTTAGCTCACCATGGCTCAACCATGGCTGAAGGAAATATTCCTGCTGAAATTGAAGAGTTTGATATGGATGAAGACGATTTCCAAATTGTGCTAATAAACTCTGACATTCAGGGCTACTGAACGCCATATGAGCCAGACTACAGTGCGGAGGAATTGTGCCGTATGGAAGGAGAGGCAGTTGAGCAGGCCGCCGGAGACGAACCACAGCCCAGCAGTGCCGAATGAAACTGCTGTTTTGCGGAAAAGTAAAGCGCTGAAAATTGTCAAAATAGAGCGTGCATGTACACAGATATCGATTTGTTTAGGTGGGCGTTGTTTTAGGTGGCTAAATTAAGCTGATAGGACCCCACTTCAAACAAACCGAACTATCCCTTTAAAGGGATAGTTCGGTTTGTTTCATTCGGCACTGCTTTTTCTACCAACCGTACAACTACCGTATTCCTCCGCTAAAAGCCTGCACAGAGCCGCCGCAATGGATTACTCCGCAGTTATTTGGGGGTATTTTATTTCTCCCGGTTTGTTAGTGAAGACACAACAAATAGAATACACAAACAAAAATATGAGTGATTTTGATAGCGAGGATGATATTCCATTCACCTTGGTGACAAGAGGATACAATTATGAACCAGAGAGAATACAGAAGAGGAACTTTTGCAGAGAGTGAACAGGCAGAAAGAGATGCGCCTGCTGCCTAAATGCCGGGGTGCCCTGCAGACCTTTTTCACCATTCCCAGGATAAATTGTGGAAAACGTCCCAGACCAGAGAGGCCAGGTGACTTGTTGTCTCTAAAGTAAGTCAGTGTTTTATCTCTCTTCTAAGCCTTCCTGTTTTGTAAACCGCGGCTCTGTGCTCTGTGCTGGCTTTTAGCGGAGGAATACGGTAGTTGTACGGTTGGGAGAAAAAGCAGTGCCGAATGAAACTGCTGTTTTGCGGAAAAGTAAAGCGCTGAAAATTGTCAAAATAGAGCGTGCATGTACACGGATATCGATTTGTTTAGGTGGGCGTTGTTTTAGGTGGCTAAATTACGTTTTAGTTGTTGACCTCCGTACTTAGAGAAAAGGCTGGTTTGGCTGCTGCGCTGAGTGCTCACTCCTGAACACTGTACCTAATTACGTTAGTGTATCGAACTAGCTGATAGGACCCCACTTCAAACAAACCGAACTATCCCTTTAAGGCACTAAAATACATTAAACAAAAATTAGAATAAATGGTCTATCACAAAAAGAGTGCCTTAAGAAGTGAATTAAAAGAGAAATGCTGGTTTGCCAAGCCTGTAACCAGGAGCCAGGTCTTGAAGATATTTACACTAGTATTGCATTATAGTGATAGCCTTGTAGCAGCAGTTCCCAACCCTTTCTTACTCATGGCCACTAGAAAATCTCAGAAATGTCCATGACCCACATCTGACCCTAAACAGTATGAGGGAGATGGCCAGGGAACAGTAAGAAGCGACATTTAAAGTCCCTGGAAACCAGAAATATCTTTTTATTATTTAGCATTTTGAGTTCATCACATCACAGGAACCTATGTTAATAAGCCACCAGCCAAATTTGAACGATGATGAACGTCGCAAAGTATATAAATTTAGGTTTGACAGTCATGGCAAAAGTCATGAGAATCAATTACATTTTAGAGTGTATTTTCTCCCGCGGACTGTGTGGGCGTGTCCCGTCTGCAGCAGGTATTTTGCTCTCTCTCTCTCGGAGGAGACTGCTCGGAGGAGACCTCGCTCTCCGTTAAGAGAGAGAGGAGAGAGAGAAGGAAAGAGAGATGGAGTGTCTGTGTGTGTGTGTGTGTGTGTTCGCGCGTTGCTCGGCGAACACACTCGCCGCTGCGCTGCGAGTGCACAGCGCTACTGTGTGTGTGTGCGCGTGCGTGCATGTGATTTGATTAAATCTTATGACGTGATAAGATCCTGCATTTTAGCACCGCGCGCTCCGCTCTCTTCAATGAGGAAATGGAAATCCAGACCTTGTAGAAAAGTGTAGATTTTTGGGGTTAGGGTTGAAAGTAATTCTCTCTCTTTTCAGAGGCAGACAATTACTCACATAAGACCCTAAATTGAATAGTTAGAAGGTTTTTGTGGATTTTGGTTTCCAGGGACTTTAAATTAATTAAATTTAAAGTTGTTACAGCACTTTTTACTTCAATGATGAAAGGAGCTGTTCATCAGCACCACACAAATGAGAAACTAAAAGTGAAGGGCAAAAATAAATTATAGAAAATAATCATTCAACAATGGAGAAATCGATTCTCATACATAATAGTATGATAATAGTGTGTTTTGCCTTGCAAGAATTATGTTTTGTAAATTATTTGGTGGCCCACTTTCAATATGTTGATGGCACACAGGTTGGAAATGGCTGCCTTCTACCATTGTATTTACAAAGTTGTGTCTTGATGTCTAAGCAGTGAAGGTATTTTTGCTAAAACAAACACAGATGTCAAAAGAATACCCTGAGAATGTATAGACAAAGACCAGGTGAAGGAATGAGCACTCCATCAAATGTGTGGCAGCAGACTCCATTACATGAAGAGAGTGGAGGCATCAGTGGGAGACATCGGGCCCTATCTTTGCAGTGGCCTTAGGCGCAAAAACTGACGTTAAACGCAAAAAAACGCGCCTTGCGCCTGCCTCGGGAAGATAGCAACATGGTTTTAGGCCCCGAAATGCGCTTTACGCAGAAGAGGCGTGGCGCAGTAGCCTAGGTAAACCCAGAACGGGCCATTCAAATCGATTTCTGGGGCGATTGAAAGACCCGCGCAGACCCGCAGCCAATGAGTGACGGCGTGACTGCCAACATCAGTCCTGCCGTGATCGGCCAATCAGAGAGTGCGTCTTTGTCAATGACGTGTAACAGCTGCAGCGGCTTAGCACTACCTAGCCATTAGCTTTTTGTCTTTCCAAAGCATAGCTCCCGAGCTAGCTACTAGCTGGCTAGCTATATGGCTATGCAACTTGGGAGCCCCCAAATATGGTGGGGGTGCAATTCTCGGCGGGGGTGCAAAACTCGGCATGACACCGGGCCAGACAATAGTGGGTCTAGGTCCGGGTTAGCTTAATAACGTTAGCAGTTTGTCTGAGTAGAGTCTACACTCAGACACATCAGTCATTCTTCCTTCTCCGTTGAGGCTAGCCCTAGCATTGATCTGACCATACCAAATTGACGGCTACAGTTCTTGTGTTATGTTACAAAAGTGACTTGCAAGTCTTCTTCTTCTTCTTCTTCTTCTGTTTGGTTTTACGGCGGTTGGCATCCAACATGTTGCATTACCGCCTCCTTCTGGACTAATACATCCAATGTTCCCCTAATCCATTACAGTCTTGTTAACAGTCCAGTTCCTCTCAAAAAACTGACAACTATTTTCTTCCCCTCCACTACCCCCACACATCCCATTATACCCTTCACACTGGCCTCTATTTGTCCCAGTCTCTGCAGTCCAGTCATCATTGTCACCCTCTCTGCTTCATATCTCCTGCATGAGATCAGAACATGCTCCACCGTCTCCCTTCACACTGACTACACTGCCCAGTTGGGTGCTTCCCTATTATACTAAGTGTTCCATTTAAGTTGCTGTGACCAATTCTCAATCTACTTATAACTCTCTGTTCACTCCTATTATTCCCACTATTCCCCACCACTCCCACTTTATTTTGTATATTATGCAGATGTCTCCCTTTTATTGCCCTATCCCACTGCTGTTGCCACTGTTTAACAATTTCCCTCCATACTATACTCTTCCCCTCTGATTTTGAAAGTTTGATGTCAATGTCCACCTGTTCTCTCCTGATCGCCTCCTTTGCTGCCCTGTCTGCTTTCTCATTACCTGAGATTCCTACATGAGCTGGCACCCACATGAACTTTATAGTTTTCCCCTGCCTATCTAACCTTGAATTAACAAACAACAGTTCATATACTAAATCTTGATGACTTTTCCCTGCTCCATTATTAATACTTGCTAACGCTGCCACTGAATCACTACAAATTATTACTTTATTTTCCACCCCTTCCTCCACCCACTCTAACGCTAACAAAATTGCCACTAGCCCAACTGCATAAACACTTAAATAATCTGATGTTCTTTTACTGATCTCTATCCTCTTACTGGGAATCACCACCGCCGCCCCTGGTACCTGTGTCTGTGGATCCTTAGACCCATCTGTGAAAATCTGTAAGTAGTTCCCATACTGACTGATCATATGAGTATAGAATTCCTGCACTAAATCTACCTGTCTACTCCTGCTCTTTATTTCCAAAATGCCCATGTCCACCCTCGCCTCCTTCAAAGTCCACACCGGTCTCACTGGCCACAACACCGTTGGCCCAAACTCTTCCTCATGAATATGCATTTGCTCTGCCACCTTCCTACCTACCCACCCAAAACTTGATTTCTGACCTTTACCCCTCTCCCAGCAATCCTCCAAAACCCCCTTAGTCGGATGACTCACTCCATGTCCCCTTAAATTTATCCAATAATTAGCCATCAGATGTTTCCTCCTTAACCCCAGCGGCATTTCTCCTGCCTCAACTTGGAGTGCGCACACTGGTGCTGTTTTCACTGCCCCTAAACAAATCCTCAGAGCATGAGCCTGAATAACATCTAACTGTCCCAACACAGTCTTAGCTGCTGACCCATATGCCACACACCCATAATCTATTCTTGACCGGATTAATACTATATATTAGGGGTGCCGCAAAATAATCGATTAATCGATTAGTCGTCGACACACTCACTAGTCGGAGTGAAAATTACTAATCGACAATTATTTTACTATTTTATTTTTATTTTTTGCGTCTTTCACCGTCAGTCATCCATGCGCTAGTAGAATTCCCAGGGTCACTGAAGGCAACTGCCCCTCCGCCCCCCTCCCCGCACACAGAGGACAGGAGTTGAGAAGTACACAAAGGAGGAGCAACAATGGCCACGCGACAGAAAACTAGCAAAGTTTGGCAATACTTTGATGAAGAAAGAGACAACAAGGTTGTGTGTCGGCTATGTTCTCTCAAGCTTGCATATAACCACTCTACCACTGCAATGAGGACCCACCTTCAGAACAAGCATCTCGACGTAAACTTGCGTGGAGGAGATGATGCAGGCAGACCAGTATCACAGCTTTTACTGCAGAACCCCGCAGACGATGTGACCCTCGCCGGTCCGAAACGATCACACAACTCCTCGCTGAGATGACTGCCCGCGATATGCTACCACTGTGCTTTGTCGAGGGCGAAGGCTTTCGCAAGTTGATGAACTTTGTCGAGCCCGCATACACCGTGCCGGGGCGCACCTTGATAACATCCAGAGTGGAGGTGAGCCATGGCAAAATGACTGAGTACATTAAACAGCAGTTAGAGGAGGCACAGTGTGTGGCAATAACGTCAGACATCTGGACGTCCATTGCAACAGAAGCATACGTGACAATAACCTGTCATTTCATCAACGAACGTGGACAGCTCTGTAGCTGTGTTCTACAAACCCGCCCCATGGAGGACAGGCATAGCGGTGAAAATCTGGCAGCACACCTGCGAGAAGCAGTCAGTGACTGGAAACTGGAAGAGAAAGTCGTTGCCTGTGTGCACGATAATGCAAATAAATACATGTAATAATTGCATGTTGAATGTTTTGACATAGATTAAATTATGGTCAATTTAGATGGCGTCCTGATTATTATTATTATTAATTTTTTTTATTATTAATTTAAAAAAATTTAAAATTAATTTTTAATTTTTTTTTTTTTTTTTTTTGCTTATAGACTAATCGACTAATCGTCTTCAGAATTTAAGGGTAATCGACAGGAAAACTAATCGATAAAGGCATCCCTACTATATATATATATTTGATTGACTCTATATCAGCTCCCCAATCCACTCCTGCAAGACACCTCATTACATTTATGACTTTTTTACTCTTCTTTACTACACTAGCAATATGTTCCCTCCATGTTAGCTTGGGGTCAAAATGTACTCCTAAAAACCTAAAACACTCTACTCTTTCTAAATTAACTCCATATAATTTCAAATTTCTCGCTTCCCTAATTTTCTTATTTGTGAAGAACATAACTTTAGTTTTTTCCACCAAAAACCTAAAACTCCACTCAAATCCCCATCTTTCCACCCGATCTATCCCTTCCTGTAATTTCTTGACTATATGCTCTAAATTCCCTCCCCTCTTCCACAAGGCCCCATCATCAGCAAACAACGACCTCCCCATCCCTGCTGGAATACCCTCAAAAATATCATTTATCATAACTGAAAATAACGTTGGACTAATAACACTCCCCTGGGGAGTACCATTTTCTATCACGTTTCCCTGAAACCTCTGACCCTACTTTAACCTGGATAACCCTCCCACTTAGAAAATCCATAACCCAATTAAAAAGTATTTCCCTCCACTCCCATCCTATGCAGTTTTATCATCAACCCTTCCCTCCACAACATATCATACGCCTTCTCTACATCAAAAAACACTGCAGCCACTATCTCCTTATTTACCTGCACTTTCCTAATCTCATCCTCTAAACACAACACTGAATCCATTGTCCCCCTGCCTCTCCTAAAGCCACTTTGATACTCTGTCACCAACCCCCTCCTTTCCAGAAAGTGCATGAGCCTCTCATTGACCATCCTTTCCATTAACTTACAGATGTGGGATGTTAAAGCGATGGGCCTGTAGTTTCCTGGGTTACTAGGATATTTCCCAGGCTTCCTGATTGGAATTATAATGGCTTCCTTCCAGCTCATAGGGACTCTCCCCTCCCTCCATACTTTATTGAATAACATTAACATCTTCTCTAATTCCCCTTCTCCTAAATGTTTAACCATTATATAACATATTCCATCACTCCCTGGTGCACTCATTCCTGTTTTTGCTAATGCTCTCCTCAGCTCCCCCATAGTAAATGGTAAATCCATCTCACTCTCAGTACTCTCCTTTCTCCTTAGAGCCTCCATATTTCCAGCTTTCGTTTTTTCCCTGCCTCTCTTTCCCTCCTCTGTCAAACTATTGGAGCTATGTACATTAACAAAGGTCTTAACCATTAGCTCAGCCTTTTCCTTATTATTTACTGCTACATCACTACCTGCTCCCGAGCTCAACACAGGATAACTCCATTCCCTCCTATCTCCCCCCATTTTCCTTACCATTCCCCCAGACTTCTCCTATTTGAGTGCTACTCCCTATCGACCCACAGAACTCCCTCCAATACTTCCTCTTTGTCTGCCTTATTGTTCTCCTAACCACTGCTTGAGCTTGTTTATACTGTATCACATGCTGATAATTATGAGCTCTTTTAACCAGTTTGAATGCTTTGTTTCTACTCTTTACTGCCTTACACTTATCATCCCACCATGGAACTAGCTTTCTCTTTGCCCTTCCTTTACTTCTAGGAATAGAACTTAAAGGCCGGCTTTACCGTGGGGAATATGAATATATATTAAATCTCACGCCCCTAAGGTTTTCGAATCCGTTTAAATTTTTGAAATTGGTTGTTTCCCGCCAGAGATATCACCAGAAATCCACTCTGTGTGGAGGGGGGGGGGGGGGGGGGGGGGGGGGTGGTGGTGGAGGGGAGGGGCGGGTGCGGGGACCCGAAATACTACATTTCCCACAATGCACTGGGCTCGCGTGGCCTTCGTTTACATGCCCACCCCTCAGGCATTTGGCTGATATCAAACTCCAGTAGGTAGCGGTAATGCACATATATGTTTGCCAACCGCCATAAAACTCAAAGAAGAAGAAGAAGGCTTCGACAATAAAACAAGAGAACAAGAAAAAATAGAAAATAAATCGAAAATAAAATTGCACCAAATTGCACCAAATTTAAACCGATGTATATATGTCGGGAGATGTCTTCATAAAAAAAAATTCATGCATTTTAAGGCATTTTCGTAGGAGTTACGCGCATCTGATGTTGTAACTATTTTCTGTAAAATGTGTAAAAATGGGTACATTGCTCAGCGTTGATTTCCTTACTTCAACTCACCTACTACTAGATGTAAAATTTGACAAGCTTTCCAATGCCGCCAGTCCCGTGTCTTTTGGTGCTTCCGTTCCAGAGATATGGTCTCTTGGCAAGGAGCTATGGAAAGCTAACCTAGCTACAGTATGCTATGCGGTTGAACAAGATGGCTGCCTTTTGCTTTTCGTCGAGAGCTCTGAAGGGGCGTGGAGGACCTCTAGAGGCGGGACCATGGCTCACAAGACTTGTAGTTCATAGGTGCTCGAGTTCCGCAACGGGGAGGGAGGCCGGATGACGCGTAACGCGTCATCCGGCTTCCCTAAAATATGTGAGAGATGCCTGATAGGTCAGGCAGTGAAGCTCCAATTTCAAAAATTTCAACGGATTCTAAAACATTAGGGGCGTGAGATTTAATATATATTCATATTCCCCACGGTAAAGCCGTCCTTTAATGCCGCTGATATTATACCCTCACTTATTTCACAACTCATCATTTCTGCACTCATACTGTCACTAACCTGCTGTAGACTTCTTTCACACTCACTCATGAACTTCCCCCAGTTAGCTTTTCCAAAAATCCATTTCCCCCCTGTGCTCTCTGTGACCTGTCCCGTTGCTATCTTTACTCTAGTAAATATTGGAAAATGATCACTCCCAATAGTCCCCTCCTGATACACCTGCCACTCACACAATGGAGCTAAAGTATTAGAAACTAATGTCAAATCCAACACAGATTCCCTCCCAGAATTCACATCTATCCTTGTGCTTCTTCCATCATTCAAACTTACTAAATTATTCTCATCTAACAATTCTTCCACTACCTGCCCATTGTAATCTGTTCTGTCACTCCCCCATAACACATTATGTGCGTTAAAGTCCCCACACCATACATAGCTACCTCCACTTCCTCCTACTTACTCCATCTTACTGAGTTCTAACTTTCTACATGGATTATAGAAATGTATAACCAGCAGCTTCCTCCTTTCTGCCCACACTTCCACACCCACACACTAACTCATTTCCAACATCTATAGTTCTATAGGGAATAGGGATGTTCATTTTGAAAATTTTCCAAAATCGATAATCGGTGAAAATTAACGATCAATTATCGATCATATTAACACGTTCACTGCCGTTGACGAGATATCTCGTCTTAAAAAAAAAACCGGTTGACTGCCGTTGACGAGATATCTCGTCTTGAAAAAAAAAAAAAAAAATTGACGGTGGGACGTCGATCAACCCCTTTTACATCTCCTATGAAAATATTGGAGCCACCGAACGTGTACAACCCATTCCACCGACCCACTAAGTGGCGACAGTGCTCTCCAGACTAGAAAAAGCCGAGCCAAAACTGCAGGGGAACGCGCGATGAAACCATTCTCATACTCTAAAATGGATTGGCGAAAACGCTTTCGTTTTCGCGCTGGTTGCTGGCGGTGGGGGATTGCAAATTTGCATAATAGATTATGGGTGCAACACACTTTGAAACACGCAGCATAAATAAGACCAGAATCGCAAAAGCTTCATCAAAGCACTCAACCGAAACCCCAAGAAACGAGCGAGCCCATCCAGACTTGCCCAGCGGCCGCCAGCAGACAGGAGCAGCAGCAGCAGCAGCAGCAGAAACGAGCTTGTGACACGCCCGCTGCAGCCAAGAAGAACACACACGGAGGGAGGAGTTTGAAGGAGAGGGGGGTTTCCTGCTGTTATGGAGGAAATTACTGTTCAAAACTATTGTTTAGATGTCTGACGTCTTACTGATGCCAAAAATGAATGGTTAAAGTGACTGTTCTATCGAATTTCACAAAAAGCTATTTATCTCAGCTTAAATTTTCAGACGCTGAAACCATGCTGTATTTAAGTGCTAATGCCTACATAACTACTAACTCTACAAACTAACTCTTTTAGACAGAGAAAGCACACATTCTATTAGTTCTTTTGAGATATTTTGTGTTCACAAAATCTTAGCAGAAAAGAATCCTCGGGTCTTGAAAGATGAGCCAGAATCCTCAAAAAAAACCTTTGGCAGAAGCTACCTACAGTAAAAAAAAAACGGCTGGCAGTGAATGTGTTAATACTTGAAAATTTTCAATCTTTTTTTTTTTTTTTTTTTACAAAATGAATGCCTATGGCAGAAAATACGAAAGACAATGTGTTCTCCTCAATGAACTCTTTATTTCAATGTGTCTCCTCTCCAACACTGCTGTCCCCGGCGCTTGCCGGTGTGAATTTCCCATGTTTAAAACAGTTTTGTTGGCACAAAGGCCCGTGCCCAGCCAGAAAACTAGAGACTATATGAAGCTCCACCTCACGTTAGTCGGCTGTGCAATGGAGTGGGGCGAGGAGGAACGAATTCCACCCAAACCTAGTCCCAAATTATTATTTTTTTTATTTATTTTTTTAACTCTGTGAGTGCCAGCCACTTTTGGAGAACGGACGCTCCCAGTGCCAGAGTTTCAGAGCGTTTTCAGTGATTTCTCGAGGCCCACAGAATATTGTGTGATATTACTATGTAAACACCGAACACGCACAAAGAATGAGGAGACTCTATTGTATCATCAGCAAAAAAAAGTTTATTGATACCATTTTCCGTTCTTTAGTTATGAGCCGGAGAATATAGGTTGTTTTCAGCAAAAACAGACGTTTCAAATTAGAAGCTGAGATATTCAGCCTTTTGTGAAATGAAGCATTTCAAGCACATTCACTGACTCTGAAGCTAATATTTTCTGACCTGAAACATCTGAACAGTAATTTCCTTCAATAAACAGCACCCACACCCCCCTCAACTCCAAACTCCTCCTCCGTGGGAGTGTCTCTGGTGGCTCTGCTCGCTCTGCTGGCTGCTGCGTGTGTCAGGCGAGTCTCTGCTGCCTGCTATGGCAGGCTCTGCTGCCTTACGGATCCACGTTCGGATGGCGGCCGCTCGTCGGGGGAGTCTGGATCGGGCTCGCGTTCGTCTGCGTTTCTGGGGTTTCGGTTGTGAGCTGGGATGAAGCTGCGTCCGATTATAGGCTTTCTGCTGCGCGTTTCAAAGTGCGCTGCACCCAGTCTATTTTCGGAGCACTCAGCCTTGTGCGCCGGCTCCCAGTGTGACAATGAAAAGCCAAACCATTCTCATGAGAATGGTTTGGCTTTGGTTTTATTTTCTGGCGGCTAATCGTGTGGAGAAACTATGCAGCAGAGACAGAGGGGCTCATTTGTGGGAGCGGATTGACTGCTGTTCGCAGCTAACGTTGGCTCCAGGCAGCCAGAGTGCCTGGTTCGCTGTGCCGCTCTGGCTCATGCATCGGTTTCTCTTTAATCACGGGGCTTTTTCTGCTTTTTTTCCTCAACTTTCTCTAATCTGGAGAGCACTGTCGCCACCTAATGGGTCCGTAAAATAGGTTATACACCTTCAATAGCTACAATATTTTTACAGGAGATGCACGAGGCTTTGATCCACGTCCCACCGTCAAAAAACGCAATTGACGACTTTAGTCGTCTTTGGCACTCTACGTTACTATTCGAATTGACGACTATAGTCGTCATTGGCACTCAATGAGTTAATAATTTAAAAATCGATCCAAATGCCACAGGATTCCAATCCTTAACGATCAATTATCGATTTTCGATAATTGATGAACATCCCTAATACGGAATGCCCTCCCTCACAAAGGTGACACATCCTCCCCCTACCCCATCCTTTCTATCCCGCCTTATTCCCACATATCCCTTTATTATAAAATCTAGATTTGGTTTTAACCATGACTCCTGTATGCAAACCAGGTCTGGTTTCTCCCTCCTACTGTAAATGAACTGCTTAAAATCCTGCCCATTCGCAATCAGACTTCTTGCATTCCACTGGAGGATTAAAATTGTGACTATCACCCAATACATTGCGATTCTGCACTTGCATTCAACTCATCCCTGACTTCTTCCCATCCCAACCCTCTCATATCCAGATGACGGACAGCTGCCATAATCATAAGTTTAATCCTTTCTGTCTTAGATGTTGTATTTACCGTCGCATTTATCACTCCTGCTATGAACGTCACCAGTTTCTTTCTCTCTTCCTCCATCTTTCTTTCCACTTTCTGCATAATACTTGTCGCCTGCTCTTTCCCACACTCCTGATTACTGCTAACATATCTCACTTTCTCCTGCCTACCCGCCATTTTAACTGCATCTGCATAGGATACTTTCTCTTTTACTCTTATCTTCTGCACTTCAACCTCTCTCTTCATAACTTCACATCCCCAGTAAGCAACAATATGCTCCCCCCCACAGTTACAGCACTTTGGCCCCACTCCAACCCCACACTTCCCATAGTCATGTTCCCCACCACATCTAGCACATCTTTTCTTCCCTTTGCACACCATATCCATATGCCCAAATTCCTGACAGTTAAAGCACCTAATTGGCTTTGGAATGAATTCCCTAACACTGTACATCATGAATCCGAAATATATCTCATTTGGGAGAACCTTGCCATCAAACTCAATCAAAATAGTCTCAGTCTCTATTTTATCAGCTCCCCTTGTCGTTCTTTTAGCATTCTTGACTGACCTATTCTCCTTACTCACTTGTCCACCAGCTCCTTCATACTAACTGTAATAGGTATTCCAGAAATAACCCCCTTACACCCACCGTCCCTCTTCTCCCCCACTCTTACTACTCTAGCTACTTTGATTTTTACCACAGTCTTCATTAGCATTGCCTTCCCCACATCAGCTTCACTACAACACCCTATAAGAAAATTTCCATCCCCCACCTCTCCAACCTGTCCTTTAATGGCATTTGTTAACTTCATCGGCTCAACCTTCTTTACACCCCCCTCTTCCACAAATCTCACCACTACATTTATCACCCTCTCCTTCGGCTGCTGAGGCTCATCCTCATCACCCCCCTCACTCTCCGTTGCACTCAAACTATCTCCAGACCCCTTTTTTCTTTTATTCTGCTGATTCCCCTTCCCTATTCCTCTCCCCCTCTCTCCTTCCACAATCCCCTCCATACCTACTCCTGTCATACCGTCGCAGATTGCCAAGAATACGGCAAGAATACCGTGCCGGTGTTACGCGCAAATCAACCCCCCTGTACATGCGCGCCCCCCCTATGTAAACAAACGCATTGGACAGACCTGCCCCCCATAGTACCACATTTTAGCCGCCAGGTGTCATCTGGACATAAAAACACTGCTACATTTACAGGCAGGCAGTACGTTACCTCAGATCCTCAAATCTCACTAAATATAGACAGTTTTCACGGAACGATGTTGCTAGGGAACAGTTTGAAACCTAGCTTAATTCCTGTCAGTTATTGTATTAGCAAACACTGCAACTGGAAGGAAGCTAGGGACAATTTAGAATGGCAATTGTCAAGTTAAAACCGTCTAAAGTTGGATTGTAAAAACGTGTCTTTGTAATTAAGAAAATAAATAAATAAAAAATCATGACTTGACAAGTAGGCTATAGGCTACGTGCTGTAGACATACTCTGTTATAATAAGGACATGCAAAACACATTCCAACTGGGATTTGAACTCACGCCTCCCTAATCTGCAACATGGACCAGAAGTCAGCTCTTAACCCACTCCACCACAGAGACCATTAATGGCAGTTGGTGTGTTTTGCATTAGTTAAATCGTTTCTATGTGCAACCTTGCTCTCCCGTATGTGATTGTCCCCCCTGTCTAAACACCTCTCCTCACCTTCCACTTGTGTCTGGACAAAAAGGCCCCCCTGCAGTACCGCATTTCCACCACCATGTGTAGTTTCTCCCATGGAGGCTTATGTTTAACTGTAAAAACAGGTGCTAGTGAGATAGATAGATAGATAGATAAATAAATAAATAAATAAATAGATAATAAATAGATACATACATACATACATAAATAAATAAATATATAAATAAATAACATTTCATCTCTAGGTCTCTTTAGATTGCCATAAGATGGACTGTAAAAACAGGTCAGTAAAATAAATAAATGAATAAACTAAAGAATTCATGGCCTTACAAGTAGGTAGACATACTCTGTTATAATAAGGACAAGCAACAAAGATTACAGGTGGGATTTGAACCCATGGCCTCCAAGTCTGCAGCATGGACCAAATGCTAACTCTTAGACCACTGTACCACAGAGACTTCTTGTGGCATTCACGCTGCTTTGCATTAGTTAATTCTCTATGTGCAACCTTGCTCTCCCATACATGATTGTCCCCCCTGTCTAAACACCTCTCCTCACCTTCCACTTGTGTCTGGACAAAAAGGCCCCCCTGCAGTACCGCATTTCCACCACCATGTGTACAAATGTTTCTCCCATGGAGGCTTATAAAAGAATGGAACCTCATCAAGTCTCGTCTGTACACACTAGCCCATTTAAAGGGAAAGGTTTCCAAATGTAGCCTATATTTAGGTTTTGAATTAATTGGAGTACCAACATTTCATCTCTTGCCAAAGGATGGACTGTAAAAATAGGTGTTAGTAGGGGTGTCACAATATATCGTCCCACGAAATTTCGCGATAGTAAAACGTCACGATATGTATCGTTGAGATGAAATCTCATATCGCAAAAAAAAAATTTTTTTTTTTTTTTTTTTTTTCAAAAAATAGACTAAGAAACGTCTTTGTTTGTTGAAGTTCAATGTGTGGAAAGTAGTTCAGTTGAACAAGTCTCTGAAGAGACACATGAGAAGTTATACAGGAGAGAAACAATTCAATTGAGTTTCTGGCAAAACTGTTTACTTGACAGGAAAAACTGAAGATGCATAAAAAATAGATTAAGAAAAGTCTTGTTGTTTGAGTTTGAAGAAAAACTGAAGATGCATAATGAGAATTTATACTGCTGAGAAACCTTTTAGTTCAAAGTAAATCTAAGTGACGGTGTAACTCATTCTATTTCAAGATAAGCCTTATCTCCAATCTCATGTTTTTTCTAGTTGTTATTGTAATAACAATTTCCCACAACAGCATGTTTTGTATTTGTGCATTTCAAATAAAATACTACTTTTCCAGTCATATATTGTCATTATTCAAGTTTAAAAAAATATTGTTAAAATCGTATCGTATCGTATCGTTATCGTGAACCCAGTATCGTGATACGTATCGTATCGTGAACTGAGTGTATCGTGACACCCCTAGGTGTTAGTAATCAATCAATCAATCAATCAATCAATCGACTAAAGAATGCATGGCCTTTCAAGTAAGTAGACAAACCGTTATAAAGACATGCAACAGACAGTGGGATTCGAACCCAAGGCCTCTGCAGCCAAAAGTCAGCTCTTAAACCACTGCACCACAGAGAGCTTTGATGACTGTTGCTGTCTTTTGCATTAGTTAATTCCTCTCTATGGGCAATTCTGCCCTCCCATACATGCTTGTCCCCAAGACCTCACATCTCTTCCACTGTCTATGTGTACGCCTCATGCAGAAGTGTCCCCTGCTGTACCACATTTCTGCCACCAGGTGACTGGGAAAACCAAACACCTTGCTCTAGTCTTCCTAGTTCCTCTTTATTGGGGTCACAATATGACCGTAAGTGGTCATTTTGACGTCAAGATTACAAGCTCTCTGATGATAAATTCCTCAATTGGGAGATTCATGCATTTATTGTGTTAATATCCTTTAGAAAGACACTTAATGTGAAGAGGCAATTTTTTCTATTCTGTACAGGCACAATTAGATTGACCACACCTTGTTGCAGGTTGTTTCTCACAATCATCATGCTAACCATGTCTGTCTCTTTCATGTATTGCATGTGTGAGAGAATGCAACAAGCAAAGGTTCTTGAAATAACATGTATTAATGGTTGGTAGACTGATCAACAAGGAATAGGCCTACATGTGTTTTGCTTGAAAATAATAGCATTTCAGCATCTGTCACTAACTAGATTAAAACCTATAGGCTATCTGTTTTATTTCAGACAGCCTTGTGACTTGCTTTGAACACAGAAAGAAAGAAGGAGCCTGCCTGCATATCAAAATGAGGCTAATAATTGCATTTAACTTGTTTATTTAAAATAGTACTTGACCAAATAGAAAACAACAGAATATTGACGAAAAACCATTTTGACTCTAGCACAAGTCTGGGTAAGGAATGCTTATGAAAGATTCTGAGGCCTTAGTAGAAGCTTAATGTTGAAGGCAAGGTAAGGCAAGGCAAGGCAAGGCAACTTTATTTAATGCCAAAAACAATTCAAAGTGCTTTACAGAAATAGAAGAGATAAAACAATACAACAATGGAACACATGAAATTACATCAGGAAAAAAAATTACAATCACAGTAAAAAGTGACAATAAAAAATAATTGAAGTTGAAGAATACTGTCTGACGAAGAGCTGTTTGGCTCGAAACGTTACCACTGCACTTGGTGCAATAAAGCTATCAAAAAGGAGTCCTTTTAGTGTGCGAGCGATTTTTTCATTTGTTTCACTGTTATATTTTTTCGTCTCAGCACCTACCCGAAGTCTCGGTCCTTGGATGTGCATGTTTTCATCTATTTCAAGTTGAAGAATACAACATGAATCTCCTGGTAATTCAACGTATTAGCAAGATACACCTGGGTGTATTCATTCTAACAAAGCTTGTTTGCTGGTCGGACAAAACTGCCTCCCCACCAAGCCCCGCCTCCGCAGCAGACATGTGCAGACTCGAGTTTGCCAATGAGTTTGCTTCAAGTAAGTCAAGACAGGCAGATTCAATGGTGGAGTGCATGCGCCCCCTAGTGGATGCATGCATTTACACAGGGGGGGGCACGCATGTACAGGGGGGTTGATTTGCGCGTAACACCGGCGCCGTCGGTCGATATTCCTACCGATATTCCCCGCAAATCTACCACTAAACAGTCCCAACGTCAGCAGCACCACAGTGAAATATCGTTATTCAGTCAAACTTTATCCAAAAAACAGTGAAGCACAACCAGATTTGGAAACTTTCAGCAACTCTCCCGCCAACACTACTTCCTCCTTCCGCAACTCCTGACTTGCAAGTTGTTCCACAGAGGCCAATTGTACTCTCAACATGTTGGCAAATGATTTTCATGTGATTAAAATGATTAATTAACAGATTTACCGTGGAAGTTAGGTAGTGGATCAGCGAGGTCTTCTTCTTCTTCTTCTTCTTTGGGTTTCCGGCAGACTAGGCACTTCAGCGAGGTCGGTCAATCTAGCTGCATGCAGTCAGGAAAAAAAGTAAGTTACCAAAAATTACTTGCAGGACTTCCTCTCGTTGCTTTTCAAAATAAACGTAGGCTACTCCAATCACATACTGTACTTCTTCTTCTTCTAATCACATACCGTACAACATTATTGGATCAATTTATGAACAACAATTGCAAGAACAGATACAAAAGTTGACACAAACACTGTCAAATCAAACTGAAACTGACATGTTGTAGCGCTCTATGCTTTTATTTTTGAAGGCTACATTGGTGTTTACAGTTTAATGTCGTGAGCCGTGTGCTGGGTGGAGCTTCGTAGGGCGGAGCGTTGACGTCCGGACGGGTAGCAGCGGTAATTTTGGAGGGAAATCGGACTGTCGGCTCCTACCCACCGCCGACGCGTAATTTTTCCAGAGCTGTGTAGATAGAAGAGTCCCGACATCTCCATTCACGCCAATGGACCAGTTTTTTACTCTCAAGAGTTCCAGGAAGTAAGGACCTGGATTAAGCAGCACTGTCGAGTTGCAGCAAAATAGACAGTTTGTGTTGTACTCTATGGGTTTTCCCCCCCTTGAATCAAATTGTACATTATCAGCTTTATTTTAGCATGCAAACATAGCGCAAGACCCATTCCTAGCTGTTCATTGGCTAATGACGCATTGGCGCATTTTGGTCCTCCGCTGACGCCACTCTCTACTAGAGGACACTAGTTATTTCGAATCGCACATAGGCTCGGGATGGGCCAGGCGCCCATGCTCACGTGAGCCAATGCCAATGGGACGATGGTTTATTGACAAGCTCCAGGTGCGCTAGAAGCACAAAATAGCAAAATAAATGAATAATAGGCTACAAAAAATAAAAAAATACATAGCTAAAAAAAATCAATAAAGTATCTGCCTTTATACACTGTTCTCAAACTTTTTCATGTCAAGGTCCCCTAAACTAAAACAAATTAGACCACATGGACCGGCAGATCACATGGCTAATGTTATAGCCTACATTAACGTTACTTGACTGAGGTATGAATGTATTCCACTGAAGAGAAGTAATATTAAAATGTCGAAAGACTTCTCCAAACTGAGATACAATGTCGCCTTTGCGAAACGTGTTGTTTATTGTTGCCATGACGACAATGGTCGCCTTGTTTTGAGGAAGTAGATGTCGAAAGTTACCCAAACCATGATCTTTTCCTAACCTTAACCAAGTGGTTTTTGTGCCTAAACCTAACCAGACCATAACCATGAAACTGTTATTTTGTAACAATGATCCATAACTGTTTTGGAAAACGGCATATTACGCCATATTTATGTGTGGGGGAATACCTGCAGGTCTTAAAAATAAATCGATTGTTTTACAGGGTCTGTTACCTCAAGCTGAGGTGAACCCCAACCTGGCATGGCTGGTGCTCAAACAGCTGTAAGTGTCTTGGCATGCTTAATTAATTAAAAATGTATACATTGGAAAATTCTGACACGTTCAATCTTAAAAGGTGCAGTAAGTGATTTTATTTTGGTAAAAATGCTGTTGAATATCTCTATAGCAATGATAACTATCAGAATATAGTGTTTGTTCAGTAACAGTCTCCCCATCTCTCCAGCTCTTTAGTGAAAAGAAAATGCATTTTCAAGTTGGAATACCAATTTGTATCCAATCAGGAGAGAGAACTCATACAGGATCCCTATAAAGTTGAAGCTAATAAATGGGTAGCCTACTTTCTCCTGATTTGATTAAATTGGCAAGCCACCTGAAAATGTATTTTCTGTTGATTAAAGCAGGGGTCTTCAGTGTTTTTCAAGCCAAGGACCCCTTAGCTGAGAGATAGATGAAGCAGGGACCCCCACTACAATTGTATAAAATTGTGTTGCAGATTAAACCTTTTCATAGATTTCATGTGTATTTTCAGACATTTAACCACTTAAACTCTCAATACTTGGCCTTGGTTCTGTAGTCAGTCTGCTGGATGGATGGATGAATGGATGGATTAAAGAGATGGAGAGACCACAGTTACTGAACACTCTATAGCAATGATTACTGTCAGAATAGTTTTATTTAACACAAAAAACTTTTTTAACAAAAATATAATTTATATTATGCATTAGCTGGAGTGTTAAAAAACCAAAAGTGCCTTTTTTTGAAGTTATGTGATTTAATCTCAGCCAGCTAACAGTTATCCGATCCATGTTTGTCATGTTTTATTTATTCTCTAGGAATCACTGAGGCGTGACATCCTTCAAAGGTTGATCGACTGTCAAGCATCTTGGAGAGGCAACCTGTTGATGTGGAAGGGCTACAGTTTGCCTGCCACCATTATTTAGTATTATTAAGTGCTCTAGGTGACATTGTAGATGTAGAAGAGCATATACTTTCTGCTCTTTCAGATCTGAATACCATTCTCCAGCAGGACAGAGAGAATCAACAGACATTCATAACAGTAGAATTGCAAAAAGGTTATCATGGCCGTCCACGAATTGCCGTGTCAGTAGAGACTCTCGATCATCTTGTAGAAATGGGTCTACCAACAAGTTGCATTACCAAGCTCCTTGGTGTTTCTAGAGCGACCCTATTTAGACGGATGTCTGAAAATAATATATCTGTATCTGCCACATACAGTAAATGCAGTGACAAGGAATTAGATGCATTGATCACAGCAACGAAGCATAGGGCCTGGCTCAATTAGTGGCAGCGGCAGCTACCACTAATTTTTATGCCCCAAAAAGATGGAACGCCCTGCCTAGGGACCTGAGAGAGGCCCCCACACTGAAAACTTTTAAAAGCAGGCTAAAAACCTTTCTTTTTACGACAGCCTATGAATAGCCTTTTGGTTGTGGTGTGTGTGTGTGTGTGTGTGTGTGTGTGTGTGTGTGTGTGTGTGTGTGTGTGTGTGTGTGTGTGTGTGTGTGTGTGTGTGTGTGTGTGTGTGTGTGCGTGCGTGTGTATTTTTGTCAATTGTATTTCTCTGCTTTTTTTTTTACAGTGTATTATCCCTGTATGTAAAGCACATTGTGTTGCCTTGTGTATGAAATGTGCTATACAAATATTGACTTGACTTGACTAAAATAAGAACTATTTTGTTTTGTTTTGCTTTTCATTGTAAGAAGCTTAGTTTTTGTTAAGTGCAGTGATAAAGTCTCTGTCAGTCAAACGACATTCCAGCATCAGTCTCTGGCTGCAACACACACATCATGATAGATTTTGTCAGTTCATTTTTATGGGGGGGGGGGGGGGGGGGGTGATAATATCTCACCTCTTCTCTGCTGTCTGTGTCTGCAGTCATCTCTGCAGCTCTGGAGAAAAAGAAAATCTATAAATTAACCTGGGCCACTTTGCGTCACTACAGTGATGTCAACTTGATCTGCAAAACCACTACATGCCACGAGTGGCTGAATTAATTTAATGATGTAGCTAATAGGTGCATACCCACAACGCAAACAATGTTCTATACCTTTTATCGTTGGATGATGTTTTTTGCAGAAGTACAGATTCCGCTATGTGTCGGCACATGTTGCATTTGGTTCGCAACCACTGAATTAAAACCTACACAAAAAATTAGAAATATTATTTTTATTATAATGCAAACAATTCCAATAACAATCAGAAGCATTTGAAAAACTTACAGCTTCAACCACAATGAAGTGTTCATTCTTTGGAAACATCTGTTTTCCCTTAAATGGATTACTTGTGTAGTACAGTTTTGATTCTAACAGCTACATTACTGTTTGTAGGGAGTCATGCTTACATTTGTAAGCAAGTGTGATATGTATTCTCCAAATAATGTTCTCCAGAGTGTATTGGCACTCGTAGCTCTTAGAGGCCTATGACATAACTCGTGTTTAATGTAAAAGTAATTAGTGTTCCAAATGTTAATTTTGTACATATCCTCATAGCACACCTCTCGGAAAAGGACATCTGTGATGAATAGCTGCTCATCCACTGTTCCAGGCACCGACAGGATATTTTCCAGTCGCTGGATCATCTCTTCAGTCTGGGGTATCAAGTACAGAAGAAAATGGAAAAACCTGTTTTATATACCATGCCGACAGAAGACATTAACAACACACAACTTCAAAGCTGTGTAAAATTTGCCAATAGTGAAGTGACATTAAAAGTTTATAGTATATTACATTTGACAGCTTTACAAACACTTCAGTACAAACTACTACCGCTACATACCTTCATGTCAGTGAATACAGTGAAAGGTTCACTGTAATAGTTCAACAGAGTTGGATCGAATCCTTTGTTGTTCCACAGATACATTCTGTTTGAGAGAACATGCCCACTCCGCAGGTGTTTTTCTAAGTCCTGCAATATTAGATGTATATTTAGATGTACATTGCTTTTTACCTGTCTGATCTGTATGTACAAGTAGTGAATTCCATTTAGGTGAGAAAACCTTGACGAAATCCCCAATGTGTGTTATTACCTTTATCTCTTCATCGGTTAGAATGTCTTCCACTTCAACAGACTGAAGTATGTCGTCTCTGTTTAAGACCAAAGCATTGCCAACATTTTACATTTTATTTTGTATTTGTACATGTAAATCTTCCACAACGCAATTTACCAAATATTTTGTTCATTACTTTTATAATGTTTGTTTTAAGTAATTATACCTCCTCATGTGACACACACAATATATGAAATGTAAATAAACTAAAAGTGATTTGACACATTAAGGGAAATTACTCCATACTACTCTTGTTTAACAACTATTACAATTATCACTATGATTTCAATGGCAGCAACGGGTCTGACATGCATGAGATTATTCTTACACATCTGTGAAAATGTTGCATCCACAGAAGAAATCCTTCGTTGTCCAGTCGCCCTCCACTCCAGCACACTGAAAATGCATCCAGCTTTTGCATGCTGTGCATTGTACCCTTTGGTATTCTTTAATGTGGCTATGGAATACACTGTTGGAAAACATAAGAGGGACAACCAATATTCCACAATACCTTTTAAAGTGCTATCGTGTTTATCCATTTCACATATTAAAAAATGTGCTTTTCCATATATTCATATTGTTGTAGCCAATTTTGATGTGTGCTATACATTGTGTGTGTGTGTGTGGTGTGGTTTGGTCGGTAATTGGTGTAGTTGCATCACCTACACACTAGAGGGCATAGGCAGCTAGCTAATCACCCAATGTAGACCGACCAAACCATACCACAAACACACAAATTATAGCACACATCGAAATTGGCTACAACACATATTATATGTGACTTAACGATAACTGATGTCGTCAACTGCGTTTTGTATAAAGTGCTATATAAATAGAAAAATTAAGTCTGAAGTCGAGTAGTGATTTCTGTGGTACATACTTGTTTGTCCCAGTTGCTCGTTGGAACAAACATATTTTTGTTTTCCAAGCCAGGCAATGGCTGCTGGAGTCGCTGTCTTTTGATTCAGCTTGCTGCAGTCGAAGTTCCTTTTTCTTCATTTTTTGCAGTTCTTCGGGAGTAGGTGGGAAGTCCTGTGTAACAAAGACCTTTTCTATAATCACTGCATTTCTGTTATTACCAGTATATATTTTGACTTAAGAGATCAATTCTTCTAACCTCAGCATTCACATTTTTCACCATTTGGGCAGCATGGTGCATCCGCAGAATCCTACATTGGTTGAGAGTCAGAGGCTCCACAGTGACCTCAACCTTTCGTACTTCATTTGCAGCTGCCTAGTCGGGAACAGAACAATTGACTTTGATGAACCCTCATACCACACATGTACTGAACAGGAAGACAAGCAACAAGCAACTCACCGAACAAACGAAAACTCCAGAATTAACAGAGTCCTGCTGCTTCCACTGTGGAGGATATGTCCCAGTCCAACCTTTAAGGCCACCAGCAAATCTAATTACATTCCTACAAAACAAAAGGTAGCAACATTTAGTTTGATCATACTGTCACATTAACTTAACTAAAAATGATAGATGCTGTATGTTATGTAATTCTCCCTTTACCTGAGGAGGTCCATGTCATTCTTATTGATTGTTGTGTAAAGCTCAAGAGAATCATAGATCCTAATCAGTTTGGCTTTGAAGTCCAACACCTACAAAAATTGAATATGTCATTACAACATTCCAAAACATATCACATTTGTAATTACACTGATATAAGCTTAGATGTAGGTCACAGTCAAGGTTCAAGGTTATGGCTTTTACTGTGTCTGCCTCATTTGACATAGGCTGGTGAACAAAACAAAATGTGTCCAAATCAATAAAAGCGAAATGATCAAATAACACCTTGAAATTACTGGTGGCTCACCCAAAGAATGAAATGGTTCCCCGTCTCTGGAGAGGAATGACCCACAACTCTTGGGAGGAATATCTTGTCTGACACCTATAGTAAAACAATAACATCAGGTAGGACAACACAGTCCATGTTAAGAGCAGATGTGTTTTGTTAATTTCTACATTGTCTTCTATTATGCTCAAAAGAATCACAAAAAGAACTTACAGGGATGCGTTTCACAACCTGGTCACTGACTGCTCCACTCCTAGTCCATTCCCGGTGCCACAAAATAAAATCAAAGTCTCCCAAAGAACCACACTGTATCAGAAAATATAGCATCAATACTTTAGTAAACCTTAAGGCATTAATATGGGAAGGAGGAAAATGGAGGAAATTTTAATGTATTACCATGTCTTCCTGAGCCAGCTGTGCTACTCGGTAGTTAACAGCCTGCAATTCAATAGAGTTATTATAATCAAATTCAGAAATAGTGATAAGTATATGGTAAACAGGTCAGCTTTACAAACAATGATCTCACTGCCATTACAGTTCACTTCATTTCATATGTTACTTACAAACACATTTTTTATCTACACTTACGTCATCAGTCAGCCATGGCATAACCATAGAACACTGTTCCAACAATTGCAGTGGGCACACACTGGCAATGTCTTTTATCGACACAGGATACCGTCTGGAGGCATGAGTCAGGGCTTGATCTGCGTTCCGAGATCCTGACAACAACTCCTTCAGTTTTTCCTTAATACACACATGACAAGGGAGGTACGGTGGTGCAGTGGTAAGCACTATCGCCTCACAGCTCGAAGGTCGTGGGTTCGATTCCCACCTGGACCGATGTGAACACTGAAGGAATGC
Organism: Poromitra crassiceps; assembly: GCF_964638095.1. Lineage (NCBI taxonomy): Eukaryota > Metazoa > Chordata > Actinopteri > Beryciformes > Melamphaidae > Poromitra > Poromitra crassiceps. The sequence goes on along the minus strand of NC_139626.1, from coordinate 42,466,038 downwards.
ATGCCCGTCCGCATGTCCTCGAGTGCCCACCGCCCGGGTGGGGTCGGCAAAATGGCCTTTCTGTGTGGAGTTTGCATGTTCTCCCCGTGCCTCCCGGGGGTCTCCTTCATATAGGAACCCCCTTCACAAAAACCTGCAACATCCTGGTTGCTTATATGGTTCCTCCTCTGATCGTTAAGGGCGCCTGTTCAGAGGGAGGGGAACTGGTTGGAATAGCGTGAACCTCCCACGTGCTATGTCCTACCAGTGAAGCTCCCTCGGGCAGGTGAAAAGAAGCGGCTGACTTGACTGCCCATGTCTCGGAGGATGCATGGAAACAGTCTCGGCTCTCCCCAGATCGGCAGAGGATGGAGTAGCAACCAGGATTGAGTAATCAAATGAGCACTAAACGGGGGATAAAATGGGATAAAAAATAAAAAAAACATTATAAAAAAAAAAAATACACACATGACAGATTAGTAATTGTTAACACAGTTCATTCATAAATACATTGAACACAAAAGGAAAGTGCATACATTTTGATAAATGACCTTGTCATTGCCATCAATTGCATATGATTGCGCTACGAATGAAGACACAATGCTGTCAGTTTGGATGTTGGGAGTGGCAACAGGGGTACGCAGAAGATTGTCCTTCCCCTCTGAAAATTTACAAAGAAAAAATTAAGGTTTTCTGAAATAATTACAACATTACAATTACATTACAATAACAACATTTATGTTTTCACCAGCTTGTGTCAGACCAGCAAGATTATATAGTGTTTAAAGTAATGGCATACTTTTCATTTACACTTCTACAAATATCAAATTATTATCAATTATCATGTTGTATCACTGACCAAACTTACCATCAGACTGCAGTCCCAGCATCCCGTGCAGGCCAATTCACAACTGCATGCTGCACAAGGCCTCCATTTCTGCCTTAAAAGTCCTTTTTATTTTGTCATTGTGCAGATCGATCAACACCCGAACAGTGTGTTTGAAGTGTCCCTCATTCATCTGGCACAATGAGTACCTCACTGACGCAAGTTCACGATTGAACTGCTCTGCAACAGAGGAGTTCACCTCTGTTCATAGGGGTGGGGCAGATGTTGAGGCTTCTCAGCTTCTCTTCTGGACGTTTCTGTTTTTTTTGGTGGAATCTGTCATACAGGGAGTACCTTTTACTTGTCCTGGTGATTGGATGACTTGCTGTCATTCTGTCACCATTGTACTTTCCCTGGCAATGGGGACCTCAGGTTCTTCACCCACTCCATATCAACCTTTAACTCCTTCTTGGCTGCCTTTTCGATGTTGTCTGATGTTCGTTCACACAGTCTTCCATCATTAGGTTGGAAAAACAACTGCTTAGTGCGGTTGTTGGTATGACGAGCAACTTGTCCAGCTACATCAGAGATGTAGCAGGTGGGGAAGTGCTTGAAACTTAGCAGCCGGTCTGTGTTGTCTCTTGCAGACTCCGTCCAGAAGAGAAAGTTAACGTAGTATACAACACCATGCATACAGGAAAAATGAAGGACACCACCTAAAGAATGGAAAAAATAGATTTTATAGCAATATCATGATATTGAAAGTTAAGAAAATAAAGAACAATCAAATATCAAGCTATTTCTCACCACCAGCTTTCTGTAGCTTCAGGAAAAGCTTGGGGTACACATCCTTAAAGTTCAGGAGTTCCTGAAGCCTGCACAAAAGATCAGTGTTGGAACCGTCTGAGGACACACCCAGGGCGTTGCAAGCTTCCTGGAGTTCCTTTTTCTTCTGAGGCTGAAATTTGAGAAGTCTCACTTAAATCAGTGAGAAAACTGCATGGAGGTGTTGTCGTGTTTCCTAACACATACGAATACGGCAGAAGAGATATGTTTAACACTTCTTTAATCAGAGAGATCAGCTTCCGTACAATACAGGCAAGTACTCTACTTCGACTAACCCAAACAGTCCCCCTCTAACCAGTCCTGTGCACTCTAGTGCCACTAGTGGCGTACTGCCCTAATGGCATGCAATACACCACATCTCCCTTTTTTCAAAGAGAACAAAAACAGTAGATCTCACAATTTCTTTTGAAAATAAATGAATCCCCAAATACCACAACTTATCTGATTAAGATTCTCATTACTGTTAACCTTATGAACTTTCTCTTTCTGTTACCAAACATGAACATTTTTGTCATTTTCTCTATTCGGTTATATGACATTTATATCAACTGATAAACAACATCTCCAACATGGACTCTTTGTCTGTCTTTCTTTTTTTTTTTTTTTTTTTTTGACCTTTCACAAGTCCAGTCTTTGAGGTTTGGTGACAATCCTGCCCGACCTAGTTCTGTTAACAGCAGGCGAGAGGGTATGTGGTGCCTCTGCTGGATGTGTAGCAGTTTGTGTTGCGTCAGGCGCACACTCAGGTGGTGGGTCGAGTACACTGGACACTTCCGGGCTGCCGTCTGACATTCGCATCGGGATTAGATGACGTCTGTTCCGCCTGATGTGGCCATGTGGCCCCTCCACTACATACGAGCGGGGAGTAGAATGAGTGGATACCACAGTCCCAGAAGTCTTAGTGTCCGTGATCCACACCTCTTGTCCTGGTGTGAGCTGACTGAGATTCCTGGCACGGTGTCTCGTGTTAAAAGTTGCAGTGTCTTTACACTTCCTCTCCCTGTCTTTTCCGGCGACCACAGCTTGGTCTGGGAGTTCCGGCTCCAGGAGAGAAGGGTGTTGGGGTAACGGTGTGCGTAGCCTCCGGCCCATCAGAAGCTGGGCTGGGCTGTAGCCATTTGCTAAAGGTGTTGCCCTATATGCTAGGAGGGAAAGATACGGGTCAGTAGCTTTTTTTAGCATGTGTTTTATAGTTTGGATGTGACGTTCCGCCTCTCCATTACTTTGGGCAAATCTGGGGCTGCTCGTGGCATGCTGAAAGCCATAGTTGACTGCAAAGTCATTAAACTGTTGACTCACAAACTGAGGTCCATTATCGCTAATGAGGAGCTCTGGCACGCCATGACGCGCAAATATAGATTTCAAGTGTACTATCACATCTTCTGATCTCATGGGAGTTAGCTTGGCTATCTCTACAAATTTAGAGAAGTAGTCTACTACCAGAAGATAATTACTGCCGTCGAGTGTGAATATATCAGCACCTAATTTTTGCCACGGTCGCTCCGGGAGCTTACTGGGCAGTAGTGGCTCAACTGGATTGGTTCGTTCCTTAATGCAGGTTCTGCAGTTAAGTATGAGTTCGTTTAGCTGACCACTCATCCCTGGCCACCAGACTGCTTCTCTAGCCCGCTCCCTACATTTCTTAATGCCCTGGTGGCCTTCGTGTAGTTTTTCTAGAACTGAGTTGCGCATCAAGTCAAGTCAAGTCAAGTTTATTTATATAGCCCTAATTCACAAGCATGTCTCAGAGGGCTTCACAGAAAGTATGTCTAGCTGATTCTAGCTAACACACAGTAACAAGAATATACAGAATAAAGATAACATTTGAACATTTGAAGAAAGCAGGAGAGTGGAGGAGGGAGGGAGAGGGAGGAGGGAGGAGAGGGGGGAGGTGGGGAGAAAATAGGAAATGTGGAGGAGGAGAGAACAGAGGAGGAGAGATGAGGGTGCAGGGGAGGGAGAGCCAGGGTAGAGGTAGGGTCTAGGGTTGGGGGAGGGGAGGGAGTAGGATACGGGCCCGGATTAGGGCGAGGGTGGGGAGAAATGGGAAATGTGGAGGAGGAGAGAACAGAGAAGGAGAGGTGGGAGGGTGCAGGGGAGGGAGAGCAGGGGGAATGTGAGAGGGAGGAGAGGGCAGAGAGGAGGAGAGAACAGAGAAGGAGAGGTGGGAGGGCGCAGGGGAAGGAGAGCAGCGGGAATGTGAGAGAGGGGAGAGGACAGAGAGGAGGAGAGAACAGAGAAGGAGAGGTGGAAGGGTACAGGGGAGGTAGAGTAGAGGTAGGGTCTAGGGTGGAGGGAGGGAGTAGGATACGGGCCCGGATTAGGGCGAGGGTGGGGAGAAAAAGGGAAATGTGGAGGAGGAGAGAACAGAGAAGGAGAGGTGGGAGGGTGCAGGGGAAGGAGAGCAAGGGGAATGTGAGAGAAGGGAGAGCAGGAAGTGGCAGGGATTCAGGAAAATAGGGGAGAAGAGGAGAAGGAGCAGAGGGGGGGAGAAGGAGGAGAGAGCAGGAGAAGGGAGGGGGGGGCGGTGGGATGTGGGGGAGGAAAGAGCATGGAAAGAGAGGAGAACAGGAAGGGGGAAGAAGGGAAGAAGCGGGGGAAGGGGGAAAGAGAGAGGGGGGGGGGGAGAAGATCAGACAACTGACTACTCTAAGCATTAACCAGAGCTAACTGGGACATAGTATCTAGCTAATCTACAGCCTAATCTGGCCTATCCTACCCTGCTCTAGTCTGATTTTAGCCTGAACACTATAACAGGTCAGCCTTAGGCTGTAGCTAATCTATCGCCTACCTAAGCTGTTCTAAACCAACCGGCAGCCCTCGACCAGTGATGAAGAGCACCGATGCCCCCCGACCCGGCCCCCGCCCACATAAGGCGTGGGAGGGAAGGCCAGGCCGGGACACAGCGGCACCCCCTCACCCCCAGTGAACGCAAGAAAACCTTTCCACCATATGGTGGCAATCCACACATGGATCGCCACATGGATTGCCCCAGTGACTTGGCTGAGGAGGAACCTTGTGAGGTCGTTGTGCTAGGGGCCCATTGCTGCGGCCCGGGCGGACCCAGCCCCCACGCGACCCGCCCCCCCAGCCCCCAGCCACCAGCATAGTGACTGAGAGCGTGAGAGCAGGCCACGCGGGGGACGGGCCCACCCAGGCCACAGCAGCGGACCCCCATCTGGGGACTCCCCTCCGAGACAGGCCGAGAGATGCCGGGCTAAACCATGCACAGAGTTTCCGATAATGAAACTCTGTGAATGGTTTATTATGGAAATAAAATTTACAAGAGAACAGAAAATTGAAAATGTAAAAAAGAGTCCAACAGAAGGGATATAAAAATGTAATTTTTAAATTATCCTAAGATCAGGGAAGGGAGTTGAAAATCTAAAAAGTAGAGTCCAAAAAGAAATAGAAAATGTAGTCTTTAAGTGTTCGTAGGTTTAGAGAATACTAGTTAATTAGCTAGGTGAAAAAAGGGGTAACAAGATTGGGAGTTCCATGAGGATGATCTGAGGAATCCATGAGTCCGCGTTGGTGACATGGATTAAGAGGAGGGGAGGGGAGGATAGGAGTCGGAGGTGATGATTAAGAGGAGGGGAGGATAGGAGTTGGAGGTGATGATGAGGCGGCGGGGGGGGGGGGGGGGGGGGGGCTGGGGGGGGCGCCCCCCCCTTCCCTTAGGCAAGCAGGTGACCAGGATGATGAGGATAGGGGTCGGTGATGGTGATGAGCCCGGGGTGTCAGACAGTAGAAGGAGTAGTGGGTAGATGGCCTAGAGTGACGACAGGTGGCTAGGGCGATGACGGCCGGACCTAGGGCTGCAGCGGTGGGGTGTACGTCAGGCCAATGAAGGACACCTGAGGGGGAGAGAGAGAAGAGAGCGGGGGAATCTGCGCAGAGGTGGAACTAACTCTATAGACAACAATACAATTAGGTCAAATCAAAATTTATTAGGATTATTTAGGATGACTAATATTATACTGCTAATTCAGGTCTAGGTAGTCTAGGTCTAAGTTTAGACTGATACTGCTGGCTTGTGATAGCCCGCTCAGCAGTTCAGGACTAGGTTTATTCACCAGCTATTAGATTTTCTATCTGAGCTACTGGATCGGCTGATGCCATATTATTAAATTAGGTCAAGTCTAAGTTTATACTGATACTGCTGGCTTGAGATAGCCCGCTCAGCAGTTCAGGACTAAGTTTATTCACCAGCTATTTGATTTTATATCTGAGCTACTGGGTCGGCTGATGCCATATTATTAAATTAGGTCCAGTCTAAGTTTATACTGATACTGCTGGCTTGAGATAGCCCGCTCAGCAGTTCAGGACTAAGTTTATTCACCAACTATTTGATTTTCTATCTAGGCTACTGGGTCGACTGATGCCATATTATTTAAATTAGGTCAAGTCTAAGTTTATACTGATATTGCTGGCTTGAGACAGCCCGCTCAGCAGTTCAGGATTGTATGTACTCAAGAGCTAATAAATATTTCTAGAGAATGACATCATCAAACATAACCATCAAGCACAACCAAATGATTGGGAGAATAAATGGGTTTTGAGTCTAGTTTTGAAGATTTCAATGGAGCCAGCTTCCCTAACTGACAGAGGAAGCTGGTTCCAGAGATGTGGAGCACGGTAAGAAAATGCTCTGCTACCTGCTGATTTTTTCTTAATTTTAGGGACGGTAAGATAATTACCGTCCTGTGAGCGGAGAGTACGCGTGGGAACATAAGGAATGATTAGCTCAGATAAGTACGGAGGTGCGAGCCCGTGCAAAGATTTATAGGTTAACAGAAGCACCTTAAAGTCTGATCTGGCCTGAATTGGGAGCCAGTGGAGGGAGATTAAGACCGGAGTTATATGATCAAACTTCTTAGTTCTAGTTAGAATTCTAGCAGCGGCGTTTTGCACGAGTTGTAATTTATTTGTGCTACAAAGTGGAAGGCCAGAGAATAAGACATTACAGTAATCGAGTCTAGATGAAACAAAGGCGTGTATTAAGGTTTCGGCATCCGTTGCATTTAGCAAGGGACGGATCTTTGAGATATTGCGAAGATGAAAGAAAGCTATTTTAGTGATGTCCTTAATGTGAGCATCGAATGACAGAGTAGGATCAAAGGTAACACCTAGGTTTTTCACCTTTGAGTTTGGAGTAATTACGCAGTTCTCAATGTTCAGACTAAGATCAGTGAGAAATGGAAGTTGGGTTTTTGGGCCAACAACTAGTAGTTCAGTTTTGTTGGCGTTTAGTCGTAAGAAATTATTTGACATCCAATCTGTAACAGCGATTAAGCAGGATTCAAGATTAGCGAGTTTAGAGCGATCGTCTGGTCTAATTGGTATATAAATTTGGGTATCGTCGGCATAACAGTGGAAGTTAATGCCATATCTACGGAAGATTTCGCCAAGAGGCAGTAAGTAAACTCCAAAGAGTAAGGGACCCAGGACTGATCCCTGCGGTACACCAAACTTCACTGAGGAGAATGTGGACATAATATTTTTATATGAGACACAGTGTGTCCTATCAGACAAATATGACTTTAGCCAGGATAGGGCAGTGCCCTGGATACCTACGTAATTAGATAAGCGGTCTAGGAGGATCTTATGATCGATTGTATCGAAGGCTGCGCTTAAGTCTAATAAAATGAGAAGAGAGGAGAAATTAGAGTCGGACGCGAGGAGAAGGTCATTGGTTACTTTTGTAAGAGCAGTTTCAGTACTATGGAGTGATCTAAAACCAGATTGAAAGGGATTGAGAAGTTTATTATGCGAGAGGTAGTCAGTTAATTGTGTTGAGACTACTTTTTCAAGAACTTTAGAGAGGAAGGGGAGATTTGAGATTGGCCTGAAGTTGTTAAGAACCTCAGAATCAAGGTTTGGCTTTTTAAGTAGAGGTTTGATTACAGCAGATTTGAAGGAGGCAGGGACAATGCCAGAGGCGAGGGAGCTATTGATAATGTTAAGTAAGGGGGGGCCTAGTATTGGAAGGAGTTCCTTAATCAACTTTGCAGGGAGAGGGTCGAATAAACAGGTTGTGGATTTAGATGAAAGTACAATTTTTGAAAGTGCATTTAGGGAGATAGTCTCAAAATTCGAGAGTATAGTACTCTCGTCTAAGGTTCTAAGGACAGGGCTAGGAGAGGGGTTAGCACCCTTTGTGAGTAATAGAGAGTTGCTAATTTCATCTCTAATACAGATAATTTTACGGTTAAAGAAGTCAAGGAAGTCATTAGCTGTAAATGGAGAGTTTGTATTGGGGGATGGTTTGCGAGTAAGATTTGCGACCGTGTCAAATAAAAATTTAGGATTATTTTTATTAGTGTTAATAAGATCTGATAGGTAGGAGGCTCTTGCAGCGGAGAGCATACATTTGTATTTTAATAGGCTATCACTCCAAGCTAGTCGATAGACTTCAAGCTTGGATGATCGCCATTTACGTTCTAGTTTTCTGCATATTAGTTTTTGTGCGCGTGTATCGTCAGTATACCAAGGCGAGGGTTTTTTAGGGCGACGGATTTTAGTACGTAGAGGTGCGATAGAATCAAGCGAGGCGAGTAGGATTGAATTAAATTGATTTGTGAATTCATTAATGGAGTCGATCCGCTCTGGGAGAGAGGAAAGCGGCCCCGATAACAAATCAGCGAGTTCAGTGGGAGTAGAACTATCGATACGCCGGGCGGTATAGGTATCGGCTAGGTTTGATTGCCGGAGGGGCAGGTCTATTTTAAATTTAATGAGATAATGATCTGACAGTGCTGGAGGGTAAATCATGACTGACAGATCTGAGACGTTAATCCCACGAGCGAGGACGAGATCAAGCGTGTTGCCGTTAGAATGCGTTTGTTCATGAACCAACTGAGCAAAGCCAAGGGTGTCGACTAAAGATAGAAAGGCTTTGCAGAGTGGATCAGCTTTACGGTTAACATGAATATTGAAATCGCCAATGATAAGGATATTATCCGTGCGGGTTACGAGGTCAGAGAGAAAATTGGAAAATTCATCAAGAAAAGATGAATAGGGCCCAGGTGGGCGGTAGAGCATAACTAGGTAGAAGGCTCCGAGGCCAGCTATATTAGAGTGTCTCATAGTAAGTATCTCACAAGATAGGAGCTTATACTTTTGATCCTGCAGAAGACCTAGATTTGAGTTATAAATTAGGCCAACGCCCCCACCATTTCTTGACATTCTGGCAACATGCGAATTGTCAAAGTTAGGGGGGGAGGCTTCAATGAGTGGAAGAACAACGTCCGGTTTTAGCCAGGTTTCGCATAATCCCATAACGTCAATATTATGTTCAATGATTAAGTCATTGACCAGGAGGGCTTTATTGGTGATTGATCTGATATTAATGAATCCAAATCGAATAGATTTATCATCAATGTTAGTTAATTTAGAGCATTCGATACCAAGAGTATCAATGAGGTTGGTGTTTGACGTTTTGAGGGGTGGACGAGAGCGGCGTGAGGGGACGGAGCGACGAAGAGAAACTGTGCTAATTTGAGAGATCGTGGTATAATACGGAGACGGAGCGGCGGTGGTAACAGTCGGATTAATAACAATAAGGTTTGGGTTAGGATATTGCAGAGCGTTTATGGGTCGGTTACTAGTAATAGTGCGGCGCGGACGGAGCACAGTCTGTATTGGATAGACTAAGTTAATTGAACTAGCAGACTCCATAACCGCACAAGTAGAACTAACAGGCTGTCTAGCAGCCTGTGGCCCTGCATGTTGTGGGTGAAACTGTCATTCAAGGATAGTAGTCTGGGTTTGCCGTAGGCAACTATCCAGGTTTTTTGATAAGGTGCTGGCGCCCAATGGGGTAGGGTGGATGCCATCCATCTTAAGCATGCCAGTCATGCCTCTAAAAGAGGGCCAGTTATCTAAGAATAGGTAGCCCTTATCAGCACAGTGTTTGGCCAGCCAGTTGTTGAGCCAAAACAGCCTGCTAAAAATGTCAGAGTTAAGCGCATGGCTGAGGGGATTACTAATCTTGTGCCTCTGAGCAGCAACCCGTCGTGAACTGTGAGGACGGCTCTTTCTGGCCAGTAGGTTTTTATTACACCTTTCAGCTGATTCGGGTCTGGCCAACCCTCCTGGCATAGAGCCATGACTGCAGAGCACACGCTGTCTGCTTTTAGCTGTTCTCTTAGTTCTGCTAAGTATGTAGGGCTTGCAGCTAAGTTCTCTACTACTGAAAGTATGTAGATGTTGGTATCTTCCATGAGATTTGTGTCTGAGATACTTAAGTGTTTTGGTTGACTAACAGGAGCACGAGATAGAGTGTCGGCTGTGTATAAGGCTTTGCCTGGCACGTGTGAGATGGAGTAACTATAGCTCATGAGCCTAAGGCGAAACCTCTGGATTCTGGGGGGAAGCTCTGCAAGTGCCTTAGTTCCCAGCAGGCTCACAAGTGGCTTGTGATCGGTTTCTAGGTTAAAGTGTCTGCCTATAAGAAAGTCCCGGAACCGCTCACACCCCCAGATAAGGCCTAATGCCTCTTTCTCCACCTGTGCATAGCGCTGCTCCGTCTCTGTGAGTGAACGTGAGGCATACGCTACAGGACCCCACTGCTCCCCCTCTTTCTGTAAGAGGACAGCACCGAGTCCATATGATGACGCATCAGCTGACAGTTTTAGCTCCTTGTTGGGGTCATAGAGTAACAGCAGGGGGGTTGACGACAAGTCGTTTCTCAGCTCATTGAAGGCACGCTGTTGTGCAGCACCCCAGACCCAATGATTTTTTTTTTAAGTCAAGTCTCTCAGGGGCTTATCCTTCTCCGCCAGATTGGGTATGAATTTCCCCAAATGGTTTAGCATCCCAAGAAAGCTGCGAAGCTCGCTGACGTTGGATGGTTCCTGCAACTCTCTGACGGCCCTTGTCTTTTCTGGGTCTGGTTCCACGCCGTCTGCTGATATTATTTGCCCCAGAAACTTGATCTCGCTCTTGCTTAGCTCACACTTCTCCATGTTTAGTGTGACACCGGCATTCTGAAGTCTGCTCAGCACTGTGTGAAGTCTAGCATCATGCTGGTCTTGATCTACTCCCCATACTAGAACATCATCCATTAGGCATACAGCTCCCTGCAGCCCGTCCAGAATCTGTGACATTCTCCGCTGAAAATGTTCGGGGGCAGAAGCGATCCCAAATGGCATTCTGTTAAAATAATAGCGACCATATGGAGTAATGAAGGTCGTATATTTAGCTGATTCAGGGGACAATGGGATCTGCCAAAATCCTTTGTTTGCATCGAGCTTGCTGAAGATCTGTGCTCCCGCGATCTGTCCCAGGGTCTGCTCCACGGAGGGTAGAATAAATTGTTCCCTGCAGACAGCTTCGTTTAGGTGAGTCAGGTCCACGCATATACGGACGGAGCCTGTTTTGGTCGGCCCAGGCACCATGCCCGCACACCACTCTGTCGGCTCCTCAACTCTAGTGATGACGCCCTGGCTCTCCATCTGCCCGAGCTCCTCCTTGACTTTCTCCAGGAGGGGAATGGGAACTCTCCTTGGTGTTGATAGGGCAAAAGGAACAGCGTCTTTCTTGAGTGCGATAGTGTACGGTTGTTGCAACAGACCGAGCCCGTGACACAGCTTTGGGTATGCTTCCTTCATTGTTGCTTTGTCAATACTGTCCATTCTAGTGACTAGGTTAAGTTTGACGCTGGCAGGCCTACTTATTAAGGCAATGTGTAGGTCTCTAACCACATACACGCTTTCTTGTATAGTGCGTTCTCCCTTACACAGAGTCTCTTGGTATCTGCCCAGTACGTGAAGTGGATTGCCTCCTGGGCCAATCAATGGTCTGTCTGATTTAGTCAGTGTGCAGTGTCCCTCAGCAATGTCCTTGTACATGTGCTCTGGGATGACGGTGACATCCGCACCTGTGTCTATTTTGAAGATCACTTTGTGTTGTCTAATAGACAGTTCTGTAAGCCAGGGGTCCTCCCCCGCTTCCACTGTGCCGAGAAAGAATGCTGGGCTATTATCATCATGTCCTGCTTCTACAGCATGTACTGTCTTGGCTGACATGCACACTTTACTGAAGTGACCTTTTTTTCCACATGTATGACATGTCACTTCTCTGGCAGGACACTCCCACTTTCCATGACTAGGGGACTTTCCACATCTCAGACATGGCTTGTATCCAGACGGCCCAGACTGAGACTGTTGCGCTGCAGGAGCATGTTTAAACTGACTTTGGGGTTTATGTTTAAATGTTTTTGGTCCCCTCTCTCTTGCAGTGACAGCGTCAACATCACTACTTTTACTCTCACCTCTTAGGTCTGTTTGTTGCTTCTTCACACTTTCTGACTGTCGTGCCATGTTAACAGCCTTTGCCAATGTCAAATCTTTATCCAACTGCATCCTCTCTGATAGAGAAATATCTCTCAGTCCTACTACCAGGCGATCTCTTATCAGTTCATCATGGAGTATTCCATAGGCGCAGTTTTCGGCAAGGGCATACAATGCAGTGATGAACGCATCCACCGTTTCATTAGCTTGTTGCACTCTCTGATTGAATCTGGCCCTTTCATATATGACATTTTTCCTGGGCACGAAGTATTTGTCAAAAGCGTCTTTTACCGCATCATATTGCTGTCTTTCTGCATCCGACAGAACTTGCCCACGTAGGATGTCATCGGCTTCATCGCCCATGCAGTAGACCAACGTGTTTACCTGGTTAGCCTGTGAGCCGATGTGTAGGTTGCTAGCCAGTCGAAATCTTTCAAACCTTCTTATCCATTTTTCCCACTCCTGTGGTCTTGAAAAGTTGAATGCCTCAGGTGGTTGGATCGTGAAGGTGGCGTTTGGTGGTGCAATCATAGCTGGCTGTGGCTGCTGCGTTGTCGATGGTCCTCCTTCATCATCGGACATGTTGTTGCCGACGTGCTGCTGCTAATGCTAGCTAGCTTGTGCACTCGCTAACTAACACACTTCGCCTGCAGCTCTTTTTTCGCTTCTTCTGTATGCACTCACTCTCCCTTACTGCCGCACCACTTCTGACACCATGTCGTGTTTCCTAACACATACGAATACGGCAGAAGAGATATGTTTAACACTTCTTTAATCAGAGAGATCAGCTTCCGTACAACACAGGCAAGTACTCTACTTCGACTAACCCAAACAGTCCCCCTCTAACCAGTCCTGTGCACTCTAGTGCCACTAGTGGCGTACTGCCCTAATGGCATGCAATACACCACAGGTGTATGTCTATATAATGAAGTATACTAAGAAACCAGTAAGATTAGCACAATGTATACCTTCTTTGACTCAATGATTTCAAGTATTATGTCCTCATTTATCTTTGTACCATCTAACTACATATGAACTACATATGAACACCAAATAATATTGTTAATATATATTATATAATATATATAATATTATTACTGTGTAATTACATTTGGTGTTCATGTCTAATTACAAATAGTTCATATGTAACTAGGGACCTGTAAAATAAAGGGTTACCCTTTAATGTCATACCAGATAGCATGGCACCATGACACTATCAAAATTAAACTAAATCTATCGTCACATTAATATCATAACATCTATATCATAACACAGGGGTTAAGTCATAGGGGAAGTAATAGACAAGTGGAGAACCTGGGGAAGTAACAATACTAAAGTGATATCCATTATCAGTAAATCTTTGACAACCTTTTTTAATTTGGAATGTTGATATGCTTTAACATTTTTCACATGTATAAGTGTTGGCTGGAAGTGTATTACGCAAAGCATTTATGGTGACCTTACCGCCAAACCAGACAGCAGAAGCTCACACAATGGCATTGTTATGATGACACGGTTGTTAAAATTGTGGAATCCAGAGGAGTATTCTTGGAACCTCACAACATTAGCACACGTTGGGCACTCTTTTACAGCAACAGAGACACCTGTTAATTGAAAGAAAAGTGCAAAATGTAGCCTGTAAAAAAACTAAATTGGTAAAGCTGTATTAACCCAGAACTCTAAAAAAAAAAGTGTTTTAACTGTCATTGAATCCAGATATCAATGTCATATCCGGATGGATACATCATGCAAAAGTATATACTCACTCATTTTTTTTGACTTACCTTTTTGCACATAGCTCATCCCATACACCATTGCTTGGGTGGTGACTACTTTAGCAAGATTCAGTGCTGGATGGGTGGGCCCTGGACAGTAGGGGCAGTAGTTTTCTGATGGTTCAAAACATGGTGGTGGCTTTTTGTCCTGGGTCCTCAGTTCCACAGGTAGGTCCTGCAGGCAAGGAATGCGCTTTTGTGCATACAAATATTCTGTCGTTGTACGTATCTTTTCAGAGTTCACATTGTGTGGCTCACAAGTGATGCTGCTTTCGGTCATGTGACATTCCAAGTCATCAATGTCCTCCACCTGGATATCTGTGGTGGCTAGCAATGTGCCCGGGGACTCCTGGAAAATCCACCACATTCCCATCATCCGATGAATACAGCAATATGATTTTCCAGTTCCCTGACATTGACAGTTCCACTGTCCTGCCACAGCATCAAATGACTCTCGTCCTCCCAAACTGACACCAGTTATCTTTTTCATTTGTGAAGACAGAGAAGAAATACCACCTCTGGGAGTATCCCTCTTCTCCATAATCCACCAGAAAGACACTATCCACTCCAGAGTTTTGTGCAGCAATGTTTAGATCCTCACATTTGGCAACCCAGTCTGAGGCCATCAGCCCTTTGCTCTGCATTTCCTGCAGTGAGGTAGATGTGAGGAGTGATGGTTTGGTATAAGGCTTGGCAGTCTTTGTTCTTTCAGGTGTCCACATTCTTTTCCTGGATTTCCCGAAGACAAAGCAAGTAGCATAAATCTCCTACACTTCTCGACCTCACAGTCTATTCTTGGTGGATGTGTGGATTTGATGACATGAATGGGGAAAAAAGGGCTATGGTCATATTTAGGAGTGACGTAAATTCCATTTTTTACGTCAATACATGTCATGGGTGTAGGGTCAATGTTGTGGATATCTCTGATGTGTCTTCGGAAGTTTTTCGGGGCAGTTAGCACAGCTGTGCAGTGCGGACATGCCAAATGTTTGGATTCCTTGTCTGTGGAGTCTTCTGTGATATGTGTGTCTTTTTTTCTTTTTGGAGTTTCTGTTGAGTCCTTTTCAGCTGTCCTTTTTGAGGAACTCGGCTTCTCTGGAAAAACAAAAACAACAGCCAATATCACAGCTTTTAATGTAAAACATTGATAAAGCTGTATTTTTTTTTTACCGCCATACTCAAGCCACAGGATGTTTGCCATGTGAAGCACATTTGTAGGAGGTGGTTCTGAAAGTGTGCAATATGGGCTAGAAAGACTCTCTACAGTCTGTTTATGTTTTGCCGCACACTGGGAAATGTAATCTGTAATCTGGGAAATAACATTCAAATACATGTGACTATAATTATAGTTTCTGAATGCACAACATAGGTTTTACATCTTGTGAAAGGTACTGTATTAGTACTTATCACAATTGACAGCATTTTGTCATTTGTAATGAAAATTAAATGTATTGTAATTTAAAATAAATAACAAATGAGAAAGATTTAATGCCATGTTTTACCTCGTCTTTTCCCCACTTCAATGCCTGCAGGAGATAGACAATGTGAAAATAAGTCACACATTAGATAATTATTGTAGCTCAATCAAAGTCGACTTTTCAAAAATAAAACCAAAAAAAGGACCAAAGACCACGTACCATGTTTGCCATGTAAATGGTGCAGGAAGTCAAATGCCCGTGCAAAAGGTTTAAATGCACAAAATGGGCAATGGTAATGACTTCTGGATACTTGTATTTTCTCTTTGCAGTAGCAGGCCACTACAAATGTCTCTGAAAAAAAGTTAATGAAATTGGTGAAATGCTTTAATCTTCAAATTTAAAAAAGTAATCACAGAATACACTTCTCTATTGAGCTGTACTCCATACCTTGATTGTTTTCACAAAAATGAACTGCATCTCTGAGATGCATTTTGTGAAGGTGGTCCTTATTTGCAACTTCCTTTTTGTGGCAAAACACACATTTACGACCAACAAAGGCCATTAATGATGGAACATCAGTGAACTTCTGATGGGAATCTATGAAGACCAATGAAAATGTAGGCCTATGTTACGAAATCAACACACCCCACGAAAGAAGCTGTATGTATTATTACTTTGTTATTACTACTATATTACTACTACCCTTCTCACCTTCCATTTTACAAACTCTTCTTATGCGAAACACGCGCAGGCTGCAGCCACAAAGTCAGGAGTCTGTGGAAACATTTAACGGAATGGTCAACAAAGAATGGCAACAAATGAATTAATGACACATATAGTACTATATAAAGATCCTGCATTTGCGTACTTGTAGTTATAATGCCTTAATTAAAACCACTGTTTTTTATTAGTATATTTTATTTTTATTTTTTTTGCATTGTGTTTCCAATGTATTTTCTATTTAAACATTTGGATAGGTTTAAATAATGGTTTCATTTTTCAATAAAATTTTTGTGCATAGACCACGCTGCTTTTCTAAAGGCAATTCAAGGCAAAGTTTATTTATATAGCACATTTAAAACAACAGCAGTTGACCAAAGGGCTTAACATGTAAGCAAATACAAATATATACATCTAAGAAACATTTAAGAAACAATAAAGACACAAAAACACAGTAGGCTAGAATGAAGTTGAAGTGACAGCTCAGCTCGAGTTGAAAGCCACGGAATAGAGTTGAGTTCACACATAAATTCCCCTGATAAAAACCTCGCACAGACAGTATGGCAGTTGACGGCCAAAGTTCCGCAGGCCACACCAGTCCTGACACTCTGAGGGTCATGGTCCTTGAGGTCATCCCCAAAAACGTGAGAGGAGGTGACAGACTGAAACACTTGCTCAAACGTGAGACATTTTGGATAAATACCCTCAGAGCCACCACCTTCCCTGGCTTGAATGAGGATAATGATTTCTCACCGTTCCTCTAAAATAATATATATATATGTGCATATATTATTATTATTATTAATTTACTTTTCCAACTCTCTCTGCCTTAACTGTGCTGTGCTTTAAACTATGATACCTTAACTGTGCTGTGCTTTGAACTATGATGCCTTAACTGTGCTGTGCTTTGAACTATGATGCCTTAACTGTGCTGTGCTTTAAACTATGATACCTTAACTGTGCTGTGCTTTGAACTATGATGCCTTAACCCATTGATACCTGATGCAGCATTTGCGTGTATATCCCTCATTTGTGTGTGTATCCCTTTAAGACCGCGAACCACGTCATGCGCGGTTCGCGGTCTTAAAGGGATACACACACAAATGCTGCATCAGGTATCAATGGGTTAACTGTGCTGTGCTTTAAACTATGATGCCTTAACTGTGCTGTGCTTTAAACTATGATACCTTAACTGTGCTGTGCTTTAAACTATGATGCCTTAACTGTGCTGTGCTTTAAACTATGATACCTTAACTGTGCTGTGCTTTAAACTATGATGCCTTAACTGTGCTGTGCTTTAAACTATGATACCTTAACTGTGCTGTGCTTTAAACTATGATGCCTTAACTGTGCTGTGCTTTAAACTATGATGCCTTAACTGTGCTGTGCTTTAAACTATGATACCTTAACTGTGCTGTGCTTTAAACTATGATGCCTTAACTGTGCTGTGCTTTAAACTATGATGCCTTAACTGTGCTGTGCTTTAAACTATGATACCTTAACTGTGCTGTGCTTTAAACTATGATGCCTTAACTGTGCTGTGCTTTAAACTATGATACCTTAACTGTGCTGTGCTTTGAACTATGATGCCTTAACTGTGCTGTGCTTTAAACTATGATACCTTAACTGTGCTGTGCTTTAAACTATGATACTAGGGGTGGGGGAGAAAATCGATTCACCTAAGTATCGCGATTTTTAATGTCACGATTTTTTGGATCGATCTTTTATTCCAGAATCGATAATCGCAAATTTAAATTTTTTTTTTTTTTTTTTTTTTTTTTTTTTTTTTTTTGGTGCTTGCAGTCAGGCCACTCACTGAACAGCAGGCCAGGCGCCGCCTACTGGTTTACTAGTGGTTTTATTACTTTATTAGTTAGTCTGAAGTAATAATTACACTTCAGGGTTAAAGTGGGTGCATCTCATTGTAAAATTGGACTTCACGCGCGTTGGCCCATATCGGCCTGGCCTGCTTGGTATCTAATGCCCGGCCTGAATTATGATCCCAGTCCGCCCCTGTTTTTAACTATATCGCCCAGCCCTACTCATGATATATAATATACAGTCTCTAGTGTATGATTCAACTTTTCCCATGTTCTAATCTAGTGTAAAAAAGCAAACAAACTGAAAAAAGAAAAGAAAAAAATAAACAAAAATCGCAATAAATCGTAATATCGAATCGCAATAATCGTAGAATCGCAATACTTAAGAATCGCAATATAAATCGAATCGGCACCCAAGAATCGTGATAGTATCGAATCGGGAGATAAGTGAATCGCCACAGCCCTATATGATACCTTAACACATTGACTGCCAGCCGTTTTTTTTTGCTGTAGGTAGCTTCTGCCAAGCCGTTTTTTGAGGATTATGGCTCATTTTACAAGAGCCGAGGATTCGTTTCAGCTTGGAGTTTGTGAACATACAATATCTCAAAAGTACTAATAGAATGTGTACTTTCTCTGTCTAAAAGAGTTAGTTTGTAGAGTTAGTAGTTATGTAAGCATTAGCAGTTGAATACAGCATGGTTTTAGCGTCAGAAAGAATATTCAGAGATAAACGGCTTTTTGTGAAATTGGATGGAACAGTCACTTTAACCATTCATTTTTGTCTCTCTCTCTCTCTCTCTCCCTCCCCCTCTCGCTCTCTCTCTCTCTCTCCCTCCCTCTCGCTCTCCCTCCCTCTCTCTCTCTCTCTCTCTCTCTCTCTCTCTCCCTCCCTCTCGAGTTGCTTCAACTCCTCCCTCCGTGGGCGGACAAGCTTGTCACCAGTCAGTGCTTTGCTGCTCTCCCGTGCCTGTCTGCACGGCCGCTGTTTGAGGAAGTCGGGATGGACTCGCTCGTTTGGAGTTTTGGTTGAGAGAAGCTTTTGCGATTCTGGTCATATTTATGCTGCGTGTTTCAAAGTGTGTTCCTCCACCTGTAATCTATCACCCGATCATAGTAGATCGGCTGAATCTATTATGTAAATTTGCAATCCCGCATCGCCAGCAATCAGCGCGAAAAGGAAAGCGTTTTCCCCCATCCATTTTTCATGAGAATGGCTGGAGTGAGAATGGCGTGACAAGTTAAAAAAAATGCTTGCCTTCCTCTAGTCAGGACTCAGGAGAGCACTGTTGCCACTTAGTGGGTCGGTGGAATGGGTTGTAAACGTTCGGTGGCTCCAATAATTATATAAGAGATGTAAAAGGGTTAGATGCACAACCCACCGTCAAAAAAAAAAAATCGATGCCAAAAACGTGTAAACACGTTGTTGGCAGGCAACAGCTGGATTCTGAAAACGTGTTTACACGTTGTTGGCAGTGAATGTGTTAACTGTGCTGTGCTTTAAACTATGATGCCTTAACTGTGCTGTGCTTTAAACTATGATACCTTAACTGTGCTTTAAACTATGATACCTTAACTGTGCTGTGCTTTAAACTATGATGCCTTAACTGTGCTGTGCTTTAAACTATGATGCCTTAACTGTGCTGTGCTTTAAACTATGATACCTTAACTGTGCTGTGCTTTGAACTATGATGCCTTAACTGTGCTGTGCTTTAAACTATGATGCCTTAACTGTGCTTCAAATTATGATGCCTTAACTGCGCTGTGCCTAAAACAGGCCTTAACTCTACTGTGATTTAAATTATGTTGTGCCCTCTCTTTGATTAATAGAATCATACATGCATGACTCAATTCATTGCGTTGTCATTGATCCTGCATTTTTTGGTAACTCAATGCCATTGTTGTTTTTATTATTAAAAGTGTGACCTTGTTATGTGACCTCTTCTGATTAAATTAGGAAAGACACCTTTTCCATATATATATATTTTTTAAATCTCCTTCTGTCTCCTATGTTGACTATGTAAAATCATATCATCTGTCTCCTTTAAAGGGGTTGTGACTCCACCACATGACCCCTCAGTGGGCTTTAAATACAGCACCTGTATGTGATTGTTCCCATTACCCTGATGAAGACTCTTTGAGTCGAAACGCGTTGGTATCCCTGTAGAATAAAGGATTTTTAATATAATTCAGAGTGCCTCGGATGTCTTCCTCTGCTGCTTCAACACCTGGGGAACTTCCTGCAACCACACTGGACAGCTACCTCTTTTTTTATCTTGTATCTATATATGCCCCATCCTAGAAGAGCACCTGATTTTTACTCTGCTAACCTTTATTGATGTCTTCTTGACCCAATGCAGCACTCCCAATTGTATCTTAATAAATTATTGTTATTATATCCCTCCACATCTCTTATGTAGTGTCCCTGGTCCCGTTCACCGTGGCTTGAAGTCCTATTTCATATGTAATGGGCTGTATAGCCTATACTGTAAATAAGCTTGCCTTCCTAATGTGTTAATTTTTGCAGCTCATTCTTCAGGGGGAGGGACTTGTGTGTGGTTCAACCTTGACGATCCAAGAGGCTGCAGATGCACAAGATGATCTCTGAATCTGTCGGAACCTATTTATCTCGATGGTCGGAACCGCCTCGGCAGGTCAGACCTGCCGCAGCAGGTTGGAAAACAGCGCCCCTGCAAGTCAGTGGCAGTTATTGACCTGCAGCGGCAGTTTGGTGATTACAAATTATGGTTGCTTAGATCATCTTCTGTTTCAGATGTGTAAACATGACTGGAAAGAAATGATTCATAAAAGGACTGTTATATGTGAATATTTCATCTCAGTGTGAATAATTGGTCCATGATTTTGAAATTTGTCTTTGAAATTATGTGAAAACTCTTTTCATCATTACAAAAGAGCAGCAACCCTGCATTGATTCGTGAAGAAATGCTATTGGGATATCGAAACAGATGATAAAAGGTTGGTGTTGCTTGCAATTAATTCTCTTTCCACACTTTCTTCACCTGCATCTTTGCTGGTGAACATAATTTGTTATATTACCCAGACTGCTTTTACACTAAAGTATTGCATCAAACATTTTACTGTAAAAGGTTGCAAAAACAAAAACAAAAAAACAAAACTGGAGATGCTGAGCTACTGATTATCACATCGACCAAGACATCAAGTACTTTACACCAATATAACTATTCTACTGATTATCACATCAACCAAGACATCAAGTACTTTATACCAATATAATATTCCAAAAATTACAATAAATGATGGGTGATAGAAATCATAATGCAAGCTTTATCATGACAAATCTGTCCCTGCTACATCTGTTGGATCTAATGTTGAATTGCAACAACATTCAAGGGAATTTACATTGTAAAAAGCACATGGCTAATGTGTGTGTGTGTGTGTGTGTGTGTGTGTCTGCCCCTGCTGCTCAGCCTCCTCCTCTTCCTTTTTTTGTTTTACCAGTTTCAGTGGTGTTTGTGTCACCTGATGAATGTTAGTCCAATATTCAGTCTTTATTTTTTATTATTTTTTTTAGCTCTGTTTCATTTGTGTCCACCAACTCCAGAGGGAAATATGTGTTTCTTTAACTGTTAAATGCTCCACCATGTTCACCAGGTCGTCTCCAACCGTGTCTGTATTCTGTTTGTTCTTGAGCAGGTTGTGTACACTGTGTTACTAAAAGGGAAACCTGCACTTTCTTAGGAAGCTTTATTATTTCAGTTTATTTATAATACATTACACAACTTCTCACATGTAAACATGACATTTAACTGTAATGCAAGTCAATAAAACACTACGTGTGTAATTCACACAGCTGCTGCTCACACAGTTCAGACTTGAAGGGTCGAAATAAGCTCAGGTGAGTGAACACAAACAGTGGCAGCTGCCACTGTGCCACTGCCATAAAGTAGTATTTGGGTGTAGTACACCTGTAAAACACAAGTTATAGACATAAAGTAGTATTTAGGTGTAATACACCTTTAAAACTATATGTACTATAGTATTTGGGTGTAATACACCGTTAAAACTAAGTACTATAGTATTTTGGTGTAATAGTCCAGGGATACTCAACTTGCTTTGTCTGGGGGCCACTTTCGTGAAATGATAGAAGGCCAGGGGCCAGTTAATAAACAAGCAATATACATTTTTCTGTATCGGATTGTAGGTTTTTGGGGTGTCAGCCAGAGTTTAGTCTGACAATGTTGTGCACACCGGATAGTTAGTTAGGTTAAGTTAGTATAAGTGCCTGGGTAGCAAGCAGACGGCGGTATTTGACAATTTAGTAGCTAAATCATAGATTATTGAAAGATATTCCATATTGCAAACCGAAATGCCATAACAGAAGTGGAGTATTGACCAGAATGACATGAACATTTGGACACTTATTCAGCGGGTATCTTGCATGTTGCGTTCAGGTGCACTCTAAAAAAAAAATTTTTTTGCAATTCCATCGCGGGCCACATGCGGCCCGCGGGCCGCCATTTGAGTATCACTGTAATAGTCCTTTAAAACTATAAGTAATATAGTATTTGGGTCGAATACACCTGTAAAAGACAGAAAGTACTACTATTTGTGTGTAATACTCATAAGTAATAGACAGGAAGTAGTATTTGAGTTGGAATGCACCTTTAACCACTGTTTCCTGCAGCGGCAGGTCGGGAAAGAGCGCCCCTACAGGTCAGTAGCAGCAACTGACCTGCCGCGGCAGGTCGGTAAACAGCGCCCCTACAAACCTGCCACGGCAGGTTAGGAAACAGCGCCCCTACACATCAGTGGCAGCAACTAACCTGCCGCAGCAGGTCGGTAAACAGCGCCCCTACAAACCTGCCACGGCAGGTTGGGAAACAGCGCCCCTACACGTCAGTGGCAGCAACTAACCTGCCGCGGCAGGTCGGTAAACAGCGCCCCTACAAACCTGCCACGGCAGGTTGGGAAACAGCGCCCCTACACGTCAGTGGCAGCAACTAAACTGCCGCGGCAGGTCGGTAAACTGCCGAGGCAGCTGCCGCTGCCACTAATTGAGCCAGGCCTCTCTCTGTTTTTGTAGATTTTTGGGACTTCACTGGCCTGGAACAAACGGCTGGACTGGGGGGAATGAATAGCTGTGCCAAAATAAGAAGAAGCTAGGCCTATGTGCTGTAGCCTATTGTATTTTTAATTATATATATTTTATATTTTTCATTTGCAAGTTAAACTGTCAGCTGACCTCTGTTATTGAAGCTTTGGCTAAAGCCCTGAATTTTACATTGTTTTGAAATATGTTTAAAAATCGATTGTGTGTTAAAAGCTTGTGTTACATTTTCATTAGCGTTACATTAGCGTTAAATTACTGTAATATTACAGTAATTTATTTTCAATGTCCACTATCAAAGAGCAATCTGGTTAATAAAATCGCTGGGCTGGGCGCAGTGTTTGTGGTGTGGGGAATGTGTTAAAGTCGAGCTGAACTGATAAATGACTTTTCTTTTCTTTTAGTTCAAATACCTGGGTATGCAGTGCACCTATTTAATAATGTATGCAAACAAAATGACAAAAGTCTAATTTCTTTAGTTTTTCACTTCAAAAGTTAATTTTTCAAGATTTCATTGATAACAGTAATGTACCATTTGCTGACGTCACCCAGTACTATCAAATTTCTACCTCATTTCAACCAATCATATCACGACATGCAGCTGTCAATCAAATCTTCATTTCAGGAACATTTTCTCTTCCAAATGAAGTAGAAAATG
Source organism: Poromitra crassiceps (assembly GCF_964638095.1). NCBI lineage: Eukaryota > Metazoa > Chordata > Actinopteri > Beryciformes > Melamphaidae > Poromitra > Poromitra crassiceps. Next base: position 42,442,612 of record NC_139626.1, on the reverse strand, counting down.
GCGCCTAGTGCCTGTCATCTGGCAGAATTCCTATCCCATAAACTAACTACTAACTTGGACAATTGTTAGAAACATGAACACAAAACAAAAACTATAATCTCTAAGAATACAAAGAAATGTAACTGGCTCGTAAAACGCGCATTCCAGGGATATGTATTTACAGAAATAGCGTAAAAGGCGCGCGCTTGAGAGCGTGGTTGTCAGGGGTCTGCCCTCGGAGATTCCAGGCGGGCGGGCAGCACCCATTCATCGGATTGTCCGCTCCCTCCCCACGAAGCAGCTGGCTGCCTGGTACTCCGCGGATCCCACTCGCGTAGCACAACAACACGCTGAATCCCACTCGATTTGGGGGTGGAACACGCCATGATTGACCAATGCCAAAGCCAGTTGACAGAATTGTCAAATCAAATCATCGACATGATACTATGACCCGGCTCTCAATTTGTCATCTCAGACAAATTATGTTTTCAGTCTGAAACGGACTGCGACGCACATGACGATACGGGTTCAGTTCGACTTTAAAAGCTTGTATTACGTTTTCATTAGCGTTAATACACTAAGGAAGGTATGTGACCATAATTAATTTCAATGTCCGCTCTCAAGAGCAATTCAGTTGGTTCATGAAATCGCTGGGCTGCGTGCCGTGCAGTGTTTGTGGTGTGGGAGATTCGAGCTGTCAAAAGAAGACAAAAGACTTGCTCCTGGCCAATCCCAGCGCTTGACTGCTGCGTAGGCGGGCACAGGGCGTGGTTTTGTGGGATTCGAAATAACGCAACGTTGAGCTAACGGTTCGCTCTCTAAATGTGTCCGACATGGCGACCACTCGTCCGTATGCAGCAAACGTTCGTTCCGCTCTGTCGGCTTAACATTATAGACATTTGGTGCACCTCTCCCGCATTATAAATTACAAATCTGCGGGAATTGGCAAAAATATGCATGATTCTCGCAATCCCACGCTGAATTTTAAGCCCTGTATAAGTACAGTGTTGTTACCCTGTAGTTACACTATAAGTACAGTGTTGTTACCCTGTAGTTACACTATAAGTACAGTCTTGTTACCCTGTAGTTACACTATAAGTACAGTCTTGTTACCCTGTAGTTACACTATAAGTACAGTCTTGTTACCCTGTAGTTACACTATGGGCTCTATCTTCCCACTGGCCTTAGGCACTAAACTGGCATTAAACGCAAAAAAACGCGCTTTGCGCCTGACTCGGGAAGATAGCATCATGTTTTTAGGCCCCGAAATGCACTTTACGCTGAAGAGGCGTGGCCGAACCCTATCTTTCCCCCTGGCGTTAATTTTTAATTTTTTAATTTAATTTTTAATTTTAATTTTTTAACTTTTCAAAACCAGGCCTTATTCAGTGCGCCGCGGATATTACTGTGCATAATTACACAGAGCTCTCCTCTGCCGATCTCACACTCTCTCCCCCTCTCGCGCGTCAAGACAGGCACAATGACCGATGAAAAAAAAGTTCTTATACCGTAGTTTTGAGCCCCTGTCATTCAGAGGCTGTTGCATCATACCTGTGCAGTGGGGGAGAAGAAAAGGTAGCGAGAGAAAACGATATTCTGCTATGGAATAGACGAGTGGAGATGACGGGCCGGCGGCGCATGCGTGCAACGGCCAAAAAATGTACTTGCACATAAGTACGTACTTGTACATAACCAAAGTTGTTAAAGTGTAACTTACCCCCACTTTTTTCAGCTTTTAACCAATATATATGGCTTTTGGGGTGGTATGTGAAGGATTCTGGTCAAAATCTCCACATTTGAGACCAATCTGTTACAATTTTACAAACCCAGCAGCATAAGTTGGGGTTGGGTATGGTTCAAACCTGCTTTTTTTTGTGCCCTCAAATGAATGGGAGATTTGGTACATCATGACGTCATGGTGGTATTTGCGCGTGCCCCACTCATGTGGGAAAAAAAAAATCCCCATGTGATTATTACTGTAGTTCACGCGGCGCGAGCCCTTTAAGAGCAACGCATCAATGGGTAATCGCCTACTGTGGCTAATATTAGCCACTAGTTAGTTATGTTACATGGCAGTAAAACACCACTGAATGACCAAATTGATATCACTTTTAACCATTTCGAGTAACACTGTTTCCATACGGATCACCAGCGTTAGTTTGTTGTTTATAACGTGGCTATATTTATCATTTATCGTTCTCTATCTCTGATACACTGAAAATACTGGGAGGCGGGCCATAGCGTCTCTGTCGATGATTTGATTCGACACTTCTGGGCACTGGCGTTGGCCAATCCTGGTGTGTTCCACCCCCAAATCAATTGTGTTCTGGCGCAAAGCGAGTGGGTTTCAGGACGAAACAGTCTCGAGCCACTTACGTTATCTTTAGAGCAGCGCAGTAAATACAATATTCCTGGAATGCGAGTTTAACTAAACAGTTACATGTCCTCTGCATTCTACAACAAATAAAGACATTACAATTTGTTTTATTTTGTATCTTACATAGTTATTGGCCAAGTTATGATAGTTTATTCTGCCAGGGTACAGAAGGGAGTATAGGTCGGCCATCTTGCCTGCAGAGTTTTCAAATCAAGTAGAATGCCGTTTTGTAAGAAATCTGGGGGGGTTAGTCCCCCTTTAAAGTAGTTTTAGTTGAGATTGTAGGTTTTGCAGAGACGTAAAATGCCACGCTTTAGATGCTTATATTTCAGATGTTTTGTTTCAAATTTACATTGATATTCTGGTTTGCAGGTGCATCAAATGCCAACATTTTATCCTGGCGATTGGGTTGCATCACATTATAACCCCTCCTGCTACTCCTCCCAAATCCTAATCTGTTCCAACAACCGACCGCTGCAGTCAGCAGCGCTGCTGGCCATTCGGGTGCCCTAAGCGTAATTGCTTCGGTGCCCCCCATCCCAACAAAAACACACAAATGCAATCTTCTTTAAACTGAAGAAATATACTCTTATTATCGATGTTACAAATAGAAACCAGAACTATGAAATAACAATATATCACTATAGGACGAACAATAGAACAGTGTAAAAAAAAGGAGGCCTGAGGGAAACGTGAGTTTGTTTATTCACTGTGTCACAGTTTTAAACAAGGAGATCCACAACTTTCTTTTAAGGGCACCACGGCTGAATGAAAAAAGCAGCGTCCGCACACTCAAATCTGGGGCATCATGGCTCAAAACAGGGCACTGTCCGTTTGACTATATGGTATAATTCCATGCCCCTCACGGTGCCCTACGCACAGCGCATGTGCGTAGCGCTGGCTGCAGTTCTAACAGCTGTCTACAGCTCTGCTGCTCCTCCTGCTGTTGCTGCTCCTGTTGGTCTTAATACTTTCACAACCTTTGAAATGTTTAGCAAAACTGTGACAGCTAATCCAATCATCAGTGCTACACAAAAGAAAGCTATCATTGATTCTCCTGTTGCAACACCCCCCGATTTGATCAAAACCTTCTTAAAGATATTGATTTTAGTCTGATCTATGGCCTCTTTTTCTTTCTGCATCTCTGTCTCTGCTGCTTGCAGCATCTCATTGGTGTAGCAGCCTCCATTGTTTCCCTCAACTATCTCGTCTATTGTGCGGAGAAGCTCTGTCACCTGGAACTGGTTGCTCCTGTAGTTCTCCTGCTGGGTGTTCCAGTACTTGTTATCAATGACGTGGCACCGGCCACCACACTTCATCACAAGATCACTCAGACCTTCACTTTGATTGACAAACTCGTGAATTGTCTCTCCTTCTTCGAGCTGGTCACCATGGGTGAAGAGAACTGCACCGTATCTGAAAGCTTCTTCAGAGAAATATTGGCTGATTTTTTTGATGACGTCCTCCTCCTGGTCTGTGAATCTGTCCACCCTCAGCACAATGAGGAAAGCATGAGGCCCAGGAGCGCACTCTGTGATACACCTCAATATCTCATGCTTCAGCTGCTCCTCAGACTTGGCTGTGTCAAAGAATCCGGGAGTGTCTATCAAAGTAACACTTCTTCCCTGGACAGATCTGGACTCTGCTTTACACATACTTGTTTGAAGGTCAGTAAAATGATTGATTTTGAACACAGTCTCTCCAAATATGGTGTTTCCTACGCTGCTTCTCCCAGCTCCAGCTTTCCCCATCAGGACAATCTTCCTTGTATTCAGCACTAGAAGAGAAAAATGGCTATTAATAATACTGTACATTTGTCTCTAGCCTGCTTCCTTACCTTGTCACTTGGGTTCTCAAAGGGTTTTCCCATTTCGTTTGTGGTGTCACCGTAAATAATATTACACAGTGCAAAGTACAGGAAGAGTAGTTTGTGGACACATTATTCACTATTAAAGTGGTATTAGTAGAGCGGATAAGCACAATAATTGTGCACTTTTTGAAAGAAACCTGAAATTTCTCACATAGTGAGTGAATACCATAAGGTTTATTTTCAGATGTGGAGGGAAGGCGGATTTGACCTCAAATCCAAGATGGCCACCATTTCCCCAAGTCCAATGTACAAATGTGCTGACAAAAATTGTGCACCTTTTCAGAGAAGCATGACATTTCTCACATAGTGAGTGAATACCATAAGGTTTATTATCAGATGTGGAGGGAAGGCGGATTTGGCTTCAAATCCAAGATGGCTGCCATTCCCCCGGGTCTAATGTACAAATGTGCTTATAACAATTGTGCACTGCTTCCAAAAAGCATGACATTTCTCACATAGTTCAAGTTCAAGTTCAAGTTTATTAGTGTCCCAAAGGGCAAATTGAGTTGCAGCATATATACATACAAATAAGAACATTGACAAGAAACAACACAAGTAGCATGTTAAACATGTTACATGCATATAGTTAGAATAAATAAAAGGCTAAATAAAACATCAAGGACCTTGTTTGTGGCACACAATGACCGATAATGTGCAAGGTAGCATTAAAGTGCACAGCAATCGGTAAAGTGCACAGCGATCGGTAAAGTGCACAGCGATCGGTAAAGTGCACAGCGATCCGTAAAGTGCACAGCGATCCGTAAAGTGCACAGCGATCAGTAAAGTGCAGACACGCAGCGACCGGTAAAGTGAGGTAGTAGAATAAAGTGCACAAATGGCCAGTAAAGTGCACAAAGTAATGAAAGGTAAATCAATAGTTAAAAACAATAAAAGCAATAAAACAATAGAAACCATAAAATCAATAGAAACTAGGGGTGTCACGATACACTCAGTTCACGATACGATACGATTTTATTTGAAATGCACAAATACAAAACATGCTGTTGTGGGAAATTGTTATTACAATAACAACTAGAAAAAACATGAGATTGGAGATAAGGCTTATCTTGAAATAGAATAGTTACACCGTCACTTAGATTTACTTTGAACTAAAAGGTTTCTCAGCAGTATAAATTCTCATTATGCATCTTCAGTTTTTCTTCAAACTCAAACAACAAGACTTTTCTTAGTCTATTTTTTATGCATCTTCAGTTTTTCCTGTCAAGTAAACAGTTTTGCCAGAAACTCAATTGAATGGTTTCTCTCCTGTATAACTTCTCATGTGTCTCTTCAGAGACTTGTTCAACCAAACTACTTTCCACACATTGAACTTCAACAAACAAAGACGTTTCTTAGTCTATTTTTTTTGGGGGGGGGGGGGGGGGGGGGAATCGCGATATGAGATTTCATCTCAACGATACATATCGTGACGTTTTACTATCGCAAAATTTCGTGGGACGATATATTGTGACACCCCTAATAGAAACAATAAAACAATACAAACAGCGGCGGAGGCTGAAAGTAAAAAATGATAATAAAACACTAAACCATCAATGCCTTCCCTCAGCAGCGTTCAATGCTTGAATGGAGACAGGGACAAAGGAGAACTTGTGCCTATTTTTTGTGGCCCGTGGGGCACACAGTCGACGACCAGAAGGAAAGAGCCTGTACTCCGAGCTTAGAGGGTGGGCTGCGTCTGAACGGATGGACAAAGCCTTCTTAAGTACTTGTCTGTTAAAGACATGGTCGAGGCTGTCCAGATGGATATCGGCTACTTTAGAGGCCACCTTCACAATTTTTCCGAGGGAATTCTTATCCTTAACACATTGACTGCCAGCCGTTTTTTTCTTGCTGTAGGTAGCTTCTGCCAAGCCGTTTTTTTGAGGATTGTGGCTCATTTTACAAGCGCCGAGGATTATTTTCTGCTTGGAGTTTGTGAACATACAATATCTCAAAAGTACTAATAGAATGTGTACTTTCTCTGTCTAAAAGAGTTAGTTTGTAGAGTTAGTAGTTATGTAAGCATTATCAGTTGAATACAGCATGGTTTTAGCATGAGAAAAAATATTCAGAGATAAACGGCTTTTTGTGAAATTCGATAGAGCTGTCACTTTAACCATTCATTTTTGGCTCTCTCTCTCTCTCTCTCTCCCTCCCCCTCTCGCTCTCTCTCTCTCTCTCTCTCTCTCTCCCTTCCCCTCGCTCTCCCTCCCTCTCTCTCTCTCTCTCTCTCTCTCTCCCTCCCTCTCGCTCTCCCTCCCTCTCTCTCTCTCTCCCTCCCTCTCGGGAGGGAGACGCACTAGGTTTAATCCTAGTGAGAGGGGGAGAGGGAGAGAGAGAGAGAGAGAGAGAGAGAGGGAGGGAGGGAGAGAGAGAGAGCGAGAGAGAGAGAGAGAGAGAGAGGGAGAGAGGGAGAGAGCGAGAGGCTTCAACTCCTCCCTCTTCTTGGCTGCCGCGGCCGTCACAGTCTCAGTGCTTTTGCTGCTCTCCTGTGCCTGTCTGCAGGCTGCTGTTTGAGGAAGTCGACTCGCTCGCTTCTTGGGAGTTTTGGTTGAGAGAAGCTTTTGCGATTCTGGTCATATTTATGCTGCGTGTTTCAAAGTGTGTTCCACCTGTAATGTATTATGTAAATTTGCAATCCCGCATCGCCAGCAATCAGTGCGAAAACGAGAGCGTTTTCCCCCAACCATTTTCATGAGAATGTAATACTGTAAAATCGCCTCGCCATTTCCTTGAATGGCTTTGCTCCCTTTTTCTTTGATTTCGCTCGTCTGGGGGAGCACTGTCAACACTTAGTGGGTCGGTAAAATAGATTATACACATTCAATACCTCCAATAATTGTACAGGAGACGTAAAAGGGATTGATCAACGCCCCACCGTCAAAAAAAAAAAAAACGTTTTTTTTTACGTATCCATACGTCGCTGGCAGTCAAGCGCTGGATTTTTTTTGACGTATGCATACGTCGCTGGCAGTTAACGTGTTAATACACAGGTTACCATACCAACAGGCAATGGAGAAGGAAATTACTGACTCGATATAGGCACTATAAAACAGTTTCATCAGAGTCTTATCAATTTGGAACTTTGCAAGTTTCCTCAGGCAGTGTAGACGTTGCTGACCTTTTTTACACAACATGTCAGAGTTCAGGTCGAATTTGAGCTTGTCGTCAATTATCGTGCCTAGATATTTATAACTGGTGACAAGATCCACATTCTGACCATTAAAAACACTGTTCTGAGGTGTAGGAGGGGAACGTCTGTAATCAATGCAGATTTCTTTTGTTTTCGAGACATTGATCTGCAAGAAAGCATCATTACACCAGGACAGGAAATCATTGATAACCTGCCCGTGGCCGTCCTCATCATCCTTAAGCAGGCTGACGATGACAGAATCGTCAGCCTGCTTAATGATGAATCTGTTGTTATAAAGGCCACAACAGTCGTTGGTGTAAAGAATGTAAAGAAAGGCGGATAAGACGCAGCCCTGAGGCGAGCCGGTAGAGGATGACAAGATGCTAGATAAAATCCCATTAACTCTTACTCTTTGAGATCTGTTAGTAAGGAAGTCAAGGATCCAGCCCACTAAACATGCATCCAAACCAAACGTGCTGAGTAGTTTATCTACCAGGACATGGGGCTGGATGGTATTAAACGCTGATGAGAAATCAATGAAGAGCAGCCTGGCATGGTTTTTACTACCTTCTAGATGTTTGTAAAGAAGATTGAGTAGGGTGGCAGTAGCGTCCAGTCTTGGACGCTACTGCCCCCTTCCAGGGGCGTATTCACTCACCATAAGGTTTATTGTCAGATGTGGAGGGAAGTCAGATTTGGCCTAAAATCCAAGATGGCCACCATTCCTCCCTAGTCTAATGTTCAAGTGTGCTCATAGCATGATAAAAGTTTCACAAATCTGAAAGTATTTCTTGGTGAGAGTGTAGGGTCCCCTTGGTAATCTAGAACAGATTTGAAAGTTATAAGTGTAATGGTATTTGAACTAGACCTGGTTTTATGTGGTCTAGATGGGGCAAAAACAATATTCTTTCCTGGGCCTCATAGGGTTGTACTCAAAATTCATCCCCTGCTATGCCTCTGTCGTGGAACCCTCTCTCTCTCTCTCTCTCTCGTCCCGAAGCGGATAGAGACTGAGAACTGAGTCTACTCTCAGTGAGGAGGATGCTGCTGACGTGACGGTGACGCTGTGGTTTTATGGGCATGAGCACACCTCCACAATGCTTTTGGGCATAAACACGCCTATACAGAGATGTGCGCCGAGATAACGTGAGCGCAGCGGGCCGAAATGCCCACAATTAGGGCTTTGCTGTTCCAGCGCAAAACGGGCGCTAACGCAAATCGGGAAGATAGAGCCCATAGTGTCTTTTTCTTTAATCTGGTGGCAGCATTTTTCAGTAAAAAGTGAAACGACACAGATGGTTTATAGTAGGGCTGCACGATTAATCGTATTTTCATCGTCATCGCGATATGAAAATGCGCGATGAACACATCGCAAAAGTCACGTGTTATCGCAATATATATATATATATTTTTTTACAGTGCACCTGAACGCAACATGCAAGATACCGGCTGAATACGTGTCCAAATGTTCATGTCATTCTGGCCAATACTCCACTTCTGTTATAACATTTCAGTCTGGAATATGGAATATCTTTCAATAATCGTTATGACTAAAAGGCTAAAAGTAATCTCATGTGTAAGAAATGACTGTTCTACATTGAAGTAAAAATGTAAGTTTAAGTAGGTAAGTAAATGAGTGCATTTTTGTTCGTATGACCCTCAACACAGGCTTTGAGAATCCCGTGCCACTTACTGATACGTATGCTTGAATTAACACTCATATTGCAAAATGAATTTAGGCCCTCGCTGTAATACTTCAGAAGTTGCATGCTCATGCACGAGCCCCAAGCTCCAGGCCGCGGGGGCGCACGCAGGGGCAACAGCATTGCCCCTCGCCTCTCATGTCCGAGGCGGGGGCTTTCGCATGGGGTGAGAAATAGTCTGACATAACGTAGCGTTAACGTTACTTTATTCTCGTCAGAAAACACTCCGATTTGCATGTTAAAACAAGTTTGCAGCCTAGGAATAACTGGAAAACATTTGATTGATATATTAACGTCAGAGGAAGCCAGGATTAGTCAAAACGATATGAGAAATACACAGCACATCTGCCGTGTGACTTTTCCGGGTTTATTGTCCTGCGTGGGGGGGTACAGACGGAGGTAGGGGACGAATTTTGAGGTTTGACTGACAGATTGAGGGCGAATGGCGTTACGAGATTTACTCACAAGATCGTTTTAATGCTTTTCCATTGGTTGCATTTGTTAAAAACCACACAGAGACGTGAAGGGTGACCAATGGCACTGATTTATGACAAAAAGTAAAAAAGTGAAAAAAGGCACATTCGAGGTCCTGGCACAACAGCGACGATATATATATTTTTTTATTATAATAATTATCGGTTATATCGTATCGGTTATCGGCCGAGAATAATATATTTATCGGTTATCGTATCGGCTCTAAAAATCCATATCGTGCATCCCTACTTCCTAGTCAAAGCCATCCGACTGTAGTGATGGCAACAGGGAATGAAAGACGAAATATCCACCTTTGCACATGATGGACAAGCTGGAAAAGTTTCAATTGTGGCTGTGTATTCTTATTCAGTTGAATGCCGTTTTTACACAATTTCTTCTTTCTCCAGTAGACTCACGTTGACTCGTTCAAGTTAGCAAAGATAAACACCACCACTTCCTGTTATAATTTTCAAAATAAAATAGTATTTGATAGGGATGCACCGATCCACTTTTTTTCAGTTCCGATCCGATCCGATATCTTGAATTTGGATATCTGCCGATACCGATATTATTCCGATATCATCGCTATTTTTTCTTGACTATACAGTACAGACAAAAATTCGGCCAATTGAAGAAAAAATGAAAGAAAAATACAACTTGTAAAAAACAAAATGAAGAAAAATATACAAGGCAAATGAGGATACTTCTAAATTAAATCAGCACTATTTAGGCATTGCTGCTTTAAATAAGGGCCCTCTGCCTTTAGCTGGCTCCTACTAAGTGTTAGTGTTTAGTGTTTTGTAATCAATTCTTGGTTCATAATATAATATATATTATAAAACGGCTCTCTCAAATCAAGCAATCTGATTGGTTCACAGCCATTGTATAAATACCGTAACCCACTCTCATAACCCATGGCCATGGGTTATGAGACGCAACTCTCTTACTAAAAGGCTTTGGTTACCTCAAATGACAATGTAGAAAAAACAAAATGGCGGAGACAGCTGTCAGATCCTTGTGAATCGATCTTCGCTTATAACTTTACTAATAGGCTACTTCGCAGAAAATTATGTTTTGTACAAGAATAGACGCGGGCTAATGTCTTCTTTGCAAAAAAAAGGTTGTTAACCCCGCATTTCTAAATAAGACGTAACGTTAGTTGGTGTCGGGCTTTGCAGAAAGCTCTCAGCTTCTCAGCAAGCGCTGAGAATGCAGCGCTGCGCTCGAGCTGCGTGTCGGGCTTTGCAGAAAGCTCTCAGCTTCTCAGCAAGCGCCAGGATTGGCCAATGTCAACTTCAGTCTCCAGAACGATCCAATCAAATCACCCACACGTCTAGAGGTCCCGCCTTACAGTAGTGTTTCAACTGACTCTATCAGAATGCCATGCCAGTCGGACTTATAGTATTATTATTATTATTATTATATTATCATACTTGGAAACCGTTTTATAAAAGCAATATAGCACTCGAGCTGCGTGTGTTGTGGCATATATCCCGCTGATCAGCTGTTATCCCACGAGGCCGCAGGCCGAGTGGGATAACTGCTGAGCAGCGGGATATATTTGCCACAACACACTGGCTCTCATGCTATATTGCTTAAATATCCCACAATAACAATTGGGTCATTAGATATTTCCAAAACAATTTGAATTGATTCGTGAATAGCCTACATTTATTTGCCAAGATATGTCTTGTGTGTCTTTATTTTTACTGAAATGTTTTGTGCAAATGAGTACAACCATGAGTGTGTCGCTATGTATGTGAGGCTACCGGCATTAACGTTACAATACTGCTATAATTTGATGCTGACATCAGAGAGGGAGAGAGAGAGAGAGAGAGCAAACGCCAACAGCCAGGGCAACACGGACAGCTTCACGGTAATCCCTTTGGCCTTTGTAGTGTCTGGTGGAAGTTTGTTCTGCTTCTGGAATGTACTCTCCAAACACCAAAAAGCAAGACCGCAACGTATAATGTTTGCAAAGCTGTTGTTCCGAGGGGTGGACGCTCCATTGGGTTGTCTGAAAGGCATGTGAAATGGCACAGTGAAAATGGCTAATTTCATGAGAGTGTATACCCAGGGGTGTAGTGTACACAACCATGTCAGTCATGGTGTGGGATTATGGAGTTATGCGATTGTACAGTACTTAGAAAGTAAAAAAAACACATTTTTCAAGTTCAGTATTGAGATTTTGACTGTATTTCTCCAAAATGGCACAGTGAAAATGGCTAATTTCATGAGAGTGTATACCCAGGGGTGTGGTGTACACAACCATGTCAGGCGAATATCGAATATAAAACAAATTTCACAGAACACGTTCGGTATATAAGCTACGTGAAAATGTTTGCTGGGTAGTAAAGACAGAGAGAGAGAGAGAGAGAGAGAGAGAGAGCACCAGGAGGCCGACAGTGCAGGGAGAGCAGCTGGATGACTGGGTGAAGACTGAATAATTACATCACAACAGTAATCCTAATGTTAATTTAAATTGAGATATCCCTCTAAATCTACCCTAAAAAGGGACATTTCTGTGCTCACCGTTCATAGTGTAGAGTGTGGACGCTCCCTGGTCCGCGGTCGCTCTCTGGTCGTCCAGTTCCGTACCACTTCACTTCTTGTCATTGACAGGCAGCACATACGTTACGCAAAACCACGCTGTTGATGTAGCTCAAATCCAATCGCTTGCCTGCGTAGGCGGGCACATTAGGGCCGGCCCGCCCTATATGCGAACCAAGCGGCTGCCTACAGCCCCCCCCCCCCCCCCCCCCCCCCCCCCCCCCAAAAAAATAAAAAAAAATAAAAAAAAATAAAAATAAACATAGGCTATAATATTATAGGCTGTGTGTGGTAGTTAAAACATAGGTTGACGTTTATTTATGTTTGTAGTTTAAACAAAAACATAAATACTGTAGGCTACATACAACACAAAAGGCTGTTATTTACCTTTTGTCGCCACCTGGTGAGTAAATATATAATATGTAACTAAAACCATTAAAATTGACAACCGGTCCTGCATGTATCTACCGGTCCTTGGCACAAAAAAGGTTGGGAACCCCTGGTTTAAAGGAGAATTTCGGTTTTTTACACCACGGTCCTCATTTCCAGCTTAAAATATTATGTTTTACTCACCGAAATAGTTTGGCTTCATTCGGATGCCCAGGGAAGATTTTAGCTCCGAGTAGTCTCCTCAAACAGGCTATAACGAGAGCCTGCGGCGAGTGCGGGGCATGCTGCACACGCTCTCTAAATTACACTTTTTCTGTCAGATCACGGTTCATTATGGTTGTAAATATAATTATTTAGCTAATAGCTAGAAGCTAAGCTAACATCAACACAACAGTCAACGTTGATCTGCCCCGGATGGGGTTACAGTGCCCATCTTCCCCCTGTGAAACCACACTTCTTCAGAGGAACCACAGAAGGGGGAAGATACGCACTGTAACCCCATCCGAGCGTGTGCAGCATGCGCCGCACTCGCCGCAGGCTCTCGTTATAGCCTGTTTGAGGAGACTACTCGGAGCTAAAATCTTCCGTGGGCATCTGAATGAAGCCAAACTATTTCGGTGAGTAAAACATAATATTTTAAGCTGGAAATGAGGACCGTGGTGTAAAAAACCGAAATTCTCCTTTAACTGACCTGGCAACCCCTATGGCTGCTGGGTTCTACACGCTTGCTTGACACTGATAGGGCTACAAACGAGCGTCATTGTCATGTTTGTTTGTTTTAAATATTCTTCTAAATATGGCTAAAAGTCCCCTCCTTACAGCACCCCCTACTTAAAAGTACTTCCAGCGCGGATGGCCCCAAACCCCCGCCCCTGGGAGGGGGCCCCTGATCTATATCCTGCTTAGGGCCCCCAGATGGCTAGGGCCGGCCCTGGCGTGGTTTTTGCGTAACCTATGTGCGTTTCGAATCACGCCCGATCGATTTGACGTCAACAGAATCTTGTTTTGTGAAAAAGAGCGGACAGTAATGGGCAAGAAGCACAAAAAGCACAAGTCGGGAAACAAAGGCGGAGGGAAAGACATGGAAGCCTGTTCTCAGAATGTTAGTGAGCCTCTTTGTTATGCCCCTGTTAGTGAGGAGGAAGAGCGGAGGGTGGGGGGATAAAGGAGAGAGAATTACTGAATGCGAGAGTTACTCTGGGCACCTTCCACCCCGCTTTTTGTCATGGGGGCGTAAACCCCGGACCCAGAATTAACACCGGATGGCAATGCGCCTAACAACGTCTTTGTTGCCGTTAGCTTGACGCGGTGATGTTACCTAAACTAGAGTCTGATCAAAACAAAGCTAGCGTTACATAAAACAAAACGTTTATGCAATATGGCATCTCCGCCACCACCGCCTGACACACCGGTCAAAACGGTGAAAGAGGATTCTGATACTTGGGTCAAATTGTCAAGTTAACGTGAAAGTTGACGAGCTAGAAATGCTGCCATCCGGTCTAGGGCGGGCTCTAGGCTGGAACCAGTAGGGTGACAAAATCAATTGTGGGCGGGAGCCAGGCTCTTTCTCGCCGAGAAGAGCCTGGTGACGCGAGGTTAAGCGAGAGCGAGGAAATGGCGGTGGTAGAAGCGAGAGTGAAGGGTTGGAGGGAAAGATAAAGGAAATAAAACAGAAGGAATTGAGCGATGAGTCTGTGAGGAGAAAGCAGTCTTTTCTTGTGGGAATGGTGTCTGTGACATGGGCAGACGGGATCTTTAAGGATCCACATGTTGTAGGAAGGTTCATTGGAAAGAAAGTTGGAGTTGTGAGATCAGTTAATATTACTAGTCTCGATTCTTATTGGACAGTAAAACACCAGCCTAATAGAACACACACATGGTTAAGTCACCAGAGAGAGTGTACTGTGATTACCGGCCGGTATGTGTGTTATAAGGTACGACCGTTTGAAAGAGCTCCCTTGAGGTGTTACTGTTGTCAAGAATATGGGCATAACGAAATAAAGTGTGGCAGATGCGGAAAGGAGGAATGCAGTGAAGAGAGGTGCACTGAGAAAGAACAAGCTAAGTGCTTATATTGTGAGGGAAATCACTATACAGCGGGCATCACCAAATGGCGGACCGCGGTCCGGGTCCGGACCCAGGTGTCCTATGCGGACCCAGACCTATAACTGATAAATCATTGAGAATTATTCACGTTTGATGGAGTGCTTCAATTTTAACTGGCGCAGCGTTTATAGACTTCACGGTACTAGTTCACCAGCGTCAGACATCACAGCATGTATTGATAATCGCATGTGGAACAAGTTCGACAGTAACTGGGTTTCCATCCAAATGTATCGCATAATTCAAGCGAATTTGTGAAAATCCGCAAAATAAAATGCGAATTTATGCATGTTTCCATTCAGTTTTGTTTAGCGAGTTTTGGGAGTCGGCAGGTTGAGCAGTAGGTGGCGCTTCTCGGAAAAGTGGAGGGGGAAATGCAAAAGACACCCAAAGAAGAAGGGGGCGCGATGGGATGACGTCATAAGAGCGACATGATACTGTAGCCGAGCGTTAGGCTGCGCTTAGACTTGGATATAAAAAGCAATAAACGGAGCAACTCCCACTTGAACACTCTCACCATGAGACGCCAGCTTTATTATTCTTCCCGTTCTCTCATCCTCGTACCAAAGAGCGTGGAAGGAAAAGTTCTTTGCTCGTACTCTTCCAGCCTCAAGTTCCCCACAACAACCACCACACACTTCCGTTTCCGGCCTTCAACATAAAAGCTTACAGTGCTGCCTAGAACGTAAACATAAATGATATCGCATAGCACCTTCATAAAAATAGCTTACAATACTAACAACAACTAGTCTACGACAAGATGGAGAGAGTGTTTGCAAACATCGTGGCTTTTGGGAGGACTCTCATAACGGCATTATCAACGTTAGCAATTTACATCAACATCCTGATGCAGAGACACGAAAGAAGGCATGCAATGATGAGAATAATGTGGGAAGAAGCTGGGGCTGGAGGACCACGTCGCCGCCGTCCGCGTGTCTGGGAACGTAAACGCAGTAAGTTTTGGGAAGTTGTCGTCCAGCACCATTTCACACGGTACGTCATCGTTAATTCGCAAAATCTGTTTCCATTGCAAAAGTTCGCATCTTCCTAGTGTCGATACGCTGATAAATCCACCCCCTCCAAGCGTAAAAACTTGTATGCGATATTTCGACCTTTATTCGAATTTCTGGTGTTTCCATTCAAGTTTATATTCGCATTTTGGGTAAATGCGAATATCCAGAGGTGGATGTCAACCCATGTGGTGCTACTTAGCCAATCAGGGCCGCCGCTCAGCTGCTGCAAAAACAGTAATGGCGTCACCCAGAGTCGCCCATTTCCAGAAGGATCAATGAGGAAAACACACCCATAAGTGCAGTTCTTGCAGAAATAGACTCAATAACAACAATTAAACACTAACACTATTCACCAGCGGAGTTTATCGCCGAAAAATATGTTTTCGTCGTTCTTCTGAGATGGATGGATTATTTTGCACTGCAAGTGGAGATGCTGATTGGCTGAAGGAGTTGTCTGTCAAGGCAAGTACTCCCGCCCACTGATAGTGAGATAAATTTATTATCAGGATGCGGTTCTACCAGGCTGGGCCAGCTGGGCTACACTTCTCTCATTGAACAAGAGAACGTGGGGGAATTGTTCAAATGTGCTGCTCAGATAGTTAGTTTTGATTGAGACTGTTGAAATGTCAAGTGCAGTCAACTAAAAGAAGAAAAAGGGAACTTACAGTACACTTTTTATTTTATTTTTCAAAAATTAAGCTCTTTGCTATGTATTTTACTTTTTTAATGCAGCCCTTATTTTAACACGTTCACTGCCAATGATTTTTTTTTTTTGGCGGTGGGACGTTGATCTAACCCTTTTACGTCTCCTATACCAATATTGGAGGTATTGAATGTGTATAATCTATTTTACCGACCCACTGAGTGGCGACATGTCTCTCCAGAGTAGGAAGAGGCGAGCCAAAACTGGAGGGAAAAGCGCGAGGAAGCCATTCTCATAATGTAAAATGGATGGCGAAAACGCTTTCACTTTTGTGCTGACGCACAGCGGTGGCAACGGTGGGGGGTTCCAAGAATAGACTGGATGCACACTTTGAAACACGCACCATAAATAAGCCCAGAATCGCAAGAGCTTCATCAGAGCTCTCAACCAAAACGCCAAGAAACGAGCGAAACCCATCCAGCGAGCCCCATCCAGACTGCCAGGCAGCAGCCAGAGAGCAGCAACTCGTTTGTCACAGACCCGCTGCAGAGCCAAGGAGGGCGGAGTTGGAAGCAGAGGGGGGTTTCCTGCTGTTATGGAGGAAATTACTGTTCAAAACTATTGTTTAGATGTCTGACGTCTTACTGATGCCAAAAATGAATGGTTAAAGTGACTGTTCTATCGAATTTCACAAAAAGCCGTTTATCTCAGAATAAATTTCCAGACGCTGAAACCATGCTGTATTCAACTGCTAATGCTTACATAACTACTAACTCTACAAACTAACTCTTTTAGACAGAGAAAGCACACATTCTATTAGTTCTTTTGAGATATTGTGTGTTCACAAAATCTTAGCAGAAAAGAATCCTCGGGTCTTGAAAGATGAGCCAGAATCCTCAAAAAAAACCTCTGGCAGAACCTACCTACAGTAAAAAAAAAACGGCTGGCAGTGAATGTGTTAAAGAGAAAAGAACATGTATGTATTATTAAAGCACGTAATACCAGTTAAACATGAACATTTTTAATTAAATTCTTTTTAAATTTTTTCTGAAATTATTTAAATACTGAATTACTTTATTTGAGTTAACAGTTAGTTGTTGACTACATGCAGATGTTGATAGAACTATTAGGCTACTTCAATATATAGGCACTGCCACTGAATAGTCACAACAGTTAGACATTGCGATGTTCCGGACCCTTGCTCGAGGAAATTTTCTCTAACTGGACCTTTTTGAATTTTAATTGAAGACCCCTGCTATACAGGGTCTGTGCAGTGTCCAAGGAGAAAGAAAGAAAAGGAAGTGAATTCATAGCTTTCAAGGGGCGTTACGTGCTGCCGGGAACGCCCACCTGACGGTCAAAAAACAAACTTGTTCATTCGCTGCCAGCCGCGTCGACTAGTTTCTCACGCTGTGTTTGTTCAGCCGTTTGTACACACGTCTTTGCGGCCAACATTTCCTCAAAGGTAAGCTCAAGTAACGTTACAATAATGATTAAAATACCCCGTTAACGTTACTTGAGCTTACCTTTGATGAAATGTTGGCCGCAAAGACGTGTGTACTTTGATGGTAGCCATTTGCCCTCCCCAGCGACTGAACCACGTCTAATCGCACAAATCCACAACCTCCTCCTGTCTGAGTTTTCTTTCTCCGACGGCATTCTGTAAAAGCACAAGCCAGGCGTGTCTCCTCGTCGGTTAGTGCAACCGATAGCACAACAGGTATCCGGCATTTTGGCTGAACAAACACAGCGTGAGAAACTAGTGACTCGGCGGCAGTGGAATGAACAAGTTTTTTTTTTGACCGCCAGGTGGGCATTCCCGGCAGCACGTAACGCCCCTTGAAAGCTATTAATAGGATAAGAGAAACTAGGGGAATGTCGTATGTGGAAGCTGCTAAGAGATGGGGTGGGAGAGAAATGAAGAGAGGAATAGGGTGGTGGTACAGAAGGAACCGGAGAAGAAAAAGCAGGAAATGGATCGAGCTGACCTTCTATGTGTAGAAAAGAGGAGATTTTTGGAGAGGGGGTTGTAGCCATTTTAGTGGTCTGTACAGACCATTGGTCAGTACCACTAGGGGGTGCTAAAGCGAATGGTCCGGACCAGTTGGTGTGGTCCGCCACTGTACCATGGACCACTAGTGTGGTCTGTCACGTGGTCCGTCAGTGTTCCTTCTCCTCTTAATGCATCGCAGTCAGCGTACAGACGCTCTGACCATGGTCCGGACCATCAGTGTGTGGTCAGTCAGCTGGTCAGTGTGGTCTGTCACGTGGTCCGTCAGCGTTCCTTCTCGTCACAATGCATCAGTCAGCGTACAGACGCTCTGACCATGGTCCGGACCACCAGTGTGTGGTCTGTCACGTACGCTAGTACGTGGTCCGTCAGTGTTAATTCTCCTCTTAATGCATCGCAGTCAGCGTACAGACGCTCTGACCATGGTCCGGACCACCAGTGTGTGGTCTGTCACGTAGGCTACGTGGTCCGTCAGTGTTCCTTCTCCTCTTAATTGTTTATGGCCGCTTGTTGTTGGGAGCGGCTGCCACTCATTTACTTGGTCAGGGGCGAGAGAGATACTAAACCAACTGTCCACTTCCTCTTCCGGATTTCACAATAAGAGTCCACAATAACATACTGTAAACGAATCAGGTATTCGTCCAAGGAACCAGGAGACTTGAAGTTGGTACAGGGCTTTTATTCTGTGGCTTCACAATTGCTCCTAGCGGTAGCTTCGCTGCTAGCTCTACACACACGTCCAGTCAACGCTCTCTCCCAGCTTGACTGAGGCCCAATTCCAATCCGCCCCCTAAACACTCAAGCCCTGAACCCTCAGTCCCTCTAATGGCCGCCATCTGAAAGTGGTTGAGTCATCAAGTGTGGAAGGGATCCACATTGGATAAATAAGAGGATTGGGACAGCAGAGCCCTTTGCACTTGACAAGATGATGTTGACTCTGGCACGTTTGGGGTTCGCTATATATTGTTTATTGTCAAGACGCTTTGAGGAATAGACTCCCTGATGAGTCTGTTCTCATCCAGGCTCTGGACAACAGGTCATTTAAAAAATAAATGTAGCCTACTGCAAAATCTGCAATCTGCAACATGTGTAATTATAATTCAAATAAGCATAATAATGACATGTCACCCAACATTATACACAATGTCAATACTGTACAATAGCCTACAGATTCGGTAAAACTATTTCTCATTCATCAAAAAAGTTGTGGATTGCAATTGTGATAGAAATGATCGATGATTATTCTAGGATTGTGTAAAATAACTACTTGCATTCCTCTGATATAATATTTTTGTCTAATCTGAAATCCCTATTAATGTAATGTTTCATTGTCAATTAAGGCATTCCAGCGCACTCGCAAACACCCCGTTCGTTTCGCGCGTGTGTTGTTTTATTTTTTTGACAGATATTTGCAGCCTTCCCCGTTTTATACGTCACAACGCTATGCATTGTGGGCAATTCCCTTTCCGTAAGTGGCCATAGCTGCTCCCTTACGGTAAGGGGGCAGAAAGGGCTCACTCTGAGCCCTCATTCACTTTGCGATTTCACTGTGGGACATCCCTAAACCCTCACTCCCTTCACGTGAACGCGCCTCTAAGGGCTTGAGGCAGTAAGGGCAAAGAGCATGGAAGGAAAGAGACGAAACTCCGGCCATTTTTGGAAACAGAATGCGCCTCGCAGTGGTCAGCTGCGGTAGCGCGGGCCCCTATAATCAGCCTCTCTAAACAGTAACTCAACGGGAGAACACTCTAAATTTCGTGGATTCACATCTTTTCTGGGCGTACTGTAAATCTTGATTGAAGTGGTGTAGTGCAGGGATGTAAAACAACAACCATATTGTGGAAACTAAGCAAAATTTTTCTTTTTTTTCTTTTAGTTTTTTCAAGATAAATAGTAAATGCAAAGGACCCGAGGTTAAAACCACGGCAACGCACTTCTGACGGAGTGGACGACAGCCGCATTAGCTATTTATCTTGAAAAAACTAAACAAAGAAAACGAAAAATTTTGCTTAGTTTCCACAATATGGTTGTTGTTTTACATCCCTGCACTACACCACTTAAATCAAGATTTGCAGTACGCCCGGAAAATATGTGAATCCCCAAAGTTTAGAGTGTTCTCCCGTTGAGTTACTGTTTAGAGAGGCTGATTATTGGGGCCCGTGCTACCGCAGCTGACCACTGCGAGCCTGTGCGAGGTTCTTTTGGCGCTGTCACGCTTCCAAAAATAAAAAATGGCGGAGGCTGCTGGGCGCTGATGTTGCAATGGGGCAATATGGAGATTTCAGTTCTTTCCATAAAAGTTCTTTGGTAAGGGGGCGGATTGGAATTGGGCCTGACTATCCTCAGACAGGGTGGTCACATACACACCCTTCCCCCCAGGAACACACCCACACATATCAGTTCCTAGCTACACACGGAAACACCCCAATACACGTCAAACCCCGGATCGCTACATTATCTCCTCCCGACATAGCCAGCTCCCACGCTGGCACCCACAACCCACACATATCCCCCTGTACCAAAACACACCAGCACCAATAACATTTTTCCCATCACCACATTCAATTTCCCCAACAGTCTTTTCTTATTACACCCCCCGTCATAATGTCCAGTTTGCATTAGGCACTCCATAATGGCTAGTTTGCATTAGGCACTCCAGAATGGCTAGTTTGCATTAGGCCCTCCATAATGTCTAGCTTACATTAGGCACTCCTTAATGTCTGGTTTTCCATTAATTCCTTTCTTTTTCACACCATTCAAATTCAACCCACATTTCCCATTCAACAATAACCCCCACATTTCCAATTAACATTCCCAACATTACATTATTTTCTTTTTTCTTTACCCTTCCTGTGCCCCACAGCCATCACACGCCCTGCAGTATCTCCGCACGTCCTCCTTTTGTTTGCCCCAGTAGTACATGCTACCGATGCGGCTGAGTGTCTCTTCGGGCCCACAATGACTGGATCCAAGACCCTTATGCGCCCACCGTAGCGCCAATCCTCGCAGGCAACTAGGCACAAGCCACTGGAACCCCGTGAATCCGTGCCCCTTTCTCTTCACAATCCCCTGATCCAGATACAGGTCCGGAAACATGCTCCACAGTCCCCTCGTGGCACCGGAACACGAGTGAATCTGCACTGCTCCGCTGCTCCGCTGCCTGTTGCTCCGGCTGCATGTCTCCCCCCAAAGTCCCCATGCACTCTCTGGCTAAGTGCTCAGGCGAACGGCACGTCCAACAGAGCCTCACCTGCCCGCCGCCTGCACGTGTCTCTTCTCCCGCTGTCCCCCGGTCTCCGACAGCCTCTGGACACTCCTTGGCCAGGTGTCCCATCGTTCCACATAACCAGCAGGCTCCCGGCCTTTCCCAGTACCGTCGCGTCGCGTACCGGGTCTTTCCCCCGGGACCGCTGCGACACCACCTCGCTAGATGGCCCGGTTTCCCGCATGTCCAACACAGTCTCTTTTGCGGCTCCTCCGGCCCGTTCTCCCCACTGCATTACCTCTGCGCTCATCAAATCCACACGCTGCCCGACTTCCCGCAGCGCCCGCATCACCTCCACTGCCCAGGCAGGAGTCGCTTCCACCAGCCGTCTGACTTCTTTCAACACACGGGCTTCCATGCCCGCCAGCATCGAGCTGATATTTTTAATTACATTACATTTACATTACGTCATTTAGCAGACACTTTTGTTTTGTCCAAAGTGACTTACAATATCACAATTTGTCAACAGTACAGAAAACCACTATGCAACACAATCAATGACAGCCAAGATATTTTGATAGACTAGCACCATGTAGGAAGTAGTTTGAGAAGGAATAAGTAACGTGTAGCATTTTATTTTTTAATTAAAAAAAAAAAAAAAAAAAAATTTTGTTTTTTAACTTGAAAACTTTTCGCGGACCCCCTGGCAAAGTGCCACGGACCCCTGGGGGTCCGCGGACCCCCATTTGAGAACCACTGGCCTACGTGACTGACCACACGTCCGGACCATGCGTCTGTACGCTGACTGATGCATTGTGACGAGAAGGAACGCTGATGGACCACGTGACAGACCACACTGACCAGCTGACTGACCACACACTGATGGTCCGGACCATGGTCAAAGCGTCTGTACGCTGACTGCGATGCATTAAGAGGAGAAGGAACACTGACGGACCACGTGACAGACCACACTAGTGGTCCGTGGTACAGTGACGGACCACACCAACTGGTCCGACTCCGGACCATTCGCTTTAGCACCCCCTAGTGGTACTGACCAATGGTCTGTACAGACCACTAAAATGGCTACAACCCCTGCTGGATTTTTGGCTTTCATTGCTATGGTGGTCAACTGTGCTGTTGATGTGACGGGGAAGACGGAGAGAATCGAGATGGTGCTGGACGCTGCCAGGAGGTTTTTGGACGTGGTGGATGTAACTGGGAAAGATCTAGACAATATACTGAGGGTGAGGGAAGCATTTGATAAAACCCAGACGAGTCTGGGTGACAGAAGAATGGACACTATTATGTTTTGGAGTATTTTGGGTGGACGTAGTTTTGTTTTTCACACTGAAGAGAATATTTTTGTAACTGCTAAAATCCAGAAGGTGGCGGTAATGCACAAAATATGTTTGCCAACCGCCATAAAACATTAGAAGAAGAAGAAGAAGAAAGTCCCGCCTCTAGCTAAACATGATTGACAGATCATGACATGCCTGCGTATGTAGTCTGGGCACCTTCCACCCCGCTTTTTGTCATGGGGCGTAAACCACGGAACCAGAATGAACACCGGAAGGCAGTGCGCCAAAAAACATCTGTGTTGCTGTTAGCTTGATGTCTCTTCCCTCGATTAATTGTCTGATGCAAAGCTTCTGTATTGGCTTAAAAGATGTGAGATTGTGAATCCGCAATGTTTCTAAAAGAACTTCGGTACGTCCATCTTTTGTTTTGTTGTTTGCCGTTCTGATACTTGGGTCAAATTGTCAAGTTAACGTGAAAGTTGACGAGCTAGAAACGCTGCCATCCGGTCTAGGGCGGGCTCTAGGCCGGAACCAGTAGGGTGACAAAATCAATTGTGGGCGGGAGCCAGGCTCTTTCTCGCCGAGAAGAGCCTGGTGACGCGAGGTTACTGCGTATGAGACGACAGCCACGCATGCTCACTGCGCAGCAAACACACAGCGAGACCATAGACCAGAACTGCATCGCGTCTTCAAGCGCCCAGCTCCAAGGCCGCGCCCCTTTTTAGGGGAAACCCACCATAGTAAACGACGGTACAAGAAGCCGAAACCACTTCAAACAAACTATTTAAAACGGTTTAATTTGATAGAGATATGCCGAAGAGTTGCTGTGTTGTTATAGTTTCACTAACAATAAAAAAAAAAAAAAAAAAAAAGGTCTGCGATAGGGTAGGCGACGGCGTGACACCGTCAATGTGGACGATGCATGTAACCTGGTGGAAACTGGATACAGCGTTCATATAAGGCAAGTACCTCGTGTCGATGTATCTTGCGCATTCTATGGCCGGCCGAGTTGAAATATATTGTCATGTCATGGTGTCTTTGGGTCATTTATAAAGGAAATGAATTCTGTTATTTTTCTATAGATGTTTTGGGTACTGCTATTTTACATTGAAGTCAACGCGAGTGGCTTGTGTTATCCCCCAAAAAGGGGCGCGGCCTTGACGCTTTGGATGTGCAGTTCTGGTCTATGCTCAGAGCACAGCAACAATTGTTCGTCTGAATTGAGATTATAGCACCTTGATCTGATTTATAACTTTGAAAAGTTAAGCAGTCTGTAACATCTGCAAGCTGACTAACTGTTACAGAAGATAGCCACTTGAAGTAGAAGGAGCCGGGAGCGTGGAAAATCACATTTTCCCCCTTCCATATCTCGGTAAGCTAGCTGAATGTGCTAACGTGGCTAATGTTGCTAGTAGCATGGGTGCGGTGCCACGGCTCGTGGCCTACAGGTTATTCATTTGTGTGAACATTACGGTCCAGCACCATGTGTTGTTAAACTAGTCAATCCTTACGCCACTGATAGTAGCAATTGAGTACTATTCAATTGTGAGGTGAATGTTACGGAGCCCCTAAAGTTCTGAAAGGTAATATTTATTGAGGATGCTAAAGTGTGCGCACGATTTAACTAAAACGTGCGCACGATTTAACTAAAACGTGCGCACGATTTACAAAAAAAAAAAAAAAAAAAAATTATATATAAAAAAAAAAAAAAATTATAAAAAAAAAAAAAAAAAAAAAAAAAAAACTAAATCGTGCGCACGATTTAAGTAAAACGTGCGCACGTTTTAGGTACAACGTGCGCGTGCACGCACACACACACAGCAAGGCACGGCACACATCCAGAGACGCAAGACGCATGTCCTGGTCTGAACAACAGGTAATACAAAATGCAATAAACCGTAGCTTAGGCCTACTTATGCAGATAACTTTGAAAACTATAAGAATCATAAAACGTTAGGGTTATATGGTTAATAACTCTGCTTGCTTATGTTTAGCTAGAACGTTCATTCTTCATGCCAAAGAAGCCAGCTATCTCCCGTCCCAGGCAGCTAGCAGCTAGCCTCGAGCTGCCCCTGGTCGTCGGCTACATACAACACACAGCACACGTCCAGAGATGTTTCCTGTCCTGA
This sequence comes from Poromitra crassiceps, assembly GCF_964638095.1. Lineage (NCBI taxonomy): Eukaryota > Metazoa > Chordata > Actinopteri > Beryciformes > Melamphaidae > Poromitra > Poromitra crassiceps. The sequence goes on along the minus strand of NC_139626.1, from coordinate 42,417,734 downwards.
ACTGGTCTGAACAACAGGTAATAATACTCATAAAACGTTGAGGGTTACATGTTAATAACTCTGCTTATGACGGTGTTTAGCTACTAACTAACGGGTTAGATCAACAACATGCCAAAGACTAGCCAGCTAGTCACAGGCTGCTCCTAGGCTCGCTTGCCAGAATATCTCCCTGCTTCTGCACCGGGAGATAGTAGCTAATACTGTGTTGTTTGTGCACTTCTATGTTTGTGCATCTGGCTAGATAGAGGATCGCTGCTATGGAAGATAGTTTGAGAAACTTCTTGATGGATCGGGGTGTCGGTGAAGAGATAATCGAGAAGCTAGCCACTGAAAACGTAAGTAGCAACACTGTTTAATAATTACTACCACCTGGCTGTCGCTAACGTTACAGCTTGAATGTGTAACCCCCTAGCCAATGTCGTAACGTTAAAATGCCCAGGTAATATTGACTCATCGGGCGGTGGTGGCAGCACGGCTTCGACGTTATGTCAACTATTTCAGTCAACTGTAACACCACGCTGAGTGTTGAAAATGGCTTTAGCCTAAAGTTAAGGAAAGCTAGCGATAGCTTGTTAGCCGTTAGCTTGCTAAGATGTTGACAACTGCAGCAATGGTCGCTAACGTAAATATTCAGTTACCAGCGATGAGGACACTCTTAACTCATTCTCTGCCAGGGTCATTTCGGTCTGTGTGCTCCCAGTGCCAGGATTTTGAGCATATTTCCTGATCTTCCAGGACCCACAGAATATTCTGTGCAAGGAATAAAATTACACAACATATCTCACAATAAAGCAGAGACTCTCTTCTTACCCCTTGTAAAAAACTGAAACTCGACCATGTTTCCTTGTTTAGTTACAAGCAGTGGAAGTTAGCTTGTTTTCACTGAAAATGCCCTCCTTTGTAACAGAAATAGGAGAAAAATAGGTTTTTAGTGAACGACACAGTTTCAAGCAGAACTCTCTTTTGAGCCTTTTATTTTTTGCCTCAGTGACACATCAGACATATTAGTATTTGTTTTCCCCAAAAAATAAAAATAAAAATAAAAAAAAGTTTTTACTGACTTTTACTTCCTGGAACTTATTTACCAGATAGTCCAAGACTGGACGGACCAAATGAACCCTTATGCTCGCTCGCTCGCTCTCTCTCTCTCTCTCTCCCTCTCTCTCTCTCGCTCTCTCTCTCGCTCTCTCTCTCTCTCTCTCTCTCTCTCTCTCGCTCTCTCTCTCTCTCTCGCTCTCTCTCTCTCGAGTCTCACACACACGCACACAGGAATCACAGGCAGCTGCTCAATGGCCGCAAATGCTGCTCAATGCACAAATGGCCGCTCATGATCGTCACTCACTAACGGACTCTGTTTACTGCTAAATGGGTGACTATACTATAAATACTAAACGTGATTTAGCGCTTCCGTTCATCAGTTTGACTTGAAACAATGTCACAGGCTGGGAAAGGGTCTGATCTAATGTAAACAAGCAAAACATGAAAGTACGTCCGAGTACGTCCTTGGCACAGAACGCCATTGTAAAAAGTACGTCCGAGTACGTCTTTGGCAGAGAATGAGTTAAGTACATGTTCAATGCATTTATTGAAGAGAAGCTCTCACAAAGAAATAGCATTCATTTGATTGAAACGTTAGTTGAAGACAGCCTTGATGGATTGGAGGCAATATTTTTCCCCAATGATGGCGAAGGCATGACTCGCCCCTCTCTGCCTCTGACTGCACTCGGCTGCTCTCTCCTGCGAGGCAGAAATCATCTCAGACAAGCCTAATATTTCATTCAATGTCACGATGCAGCAAAAAAGGGGGGAAAGTAGGCTACTTCCAAGCATGATTATTAGTGGTGTGTTTGCTGGACAGCTAACATTCATAGGCTACTTTATTAAAAATGACTATGCATTTGCTGAGGCTATAAGGGTCTAAGCATTTTGTTCATAACGTTAGCAGCAGGTGCAAAACAATCATTAAATCAACAAGCATGGCAGCTGGCAGCATATTGAATGTTACAATTGCAACCCGTATAGTAACTGAGTTTTTTAGGCCTACTTAGCCTTTGCACAGACATGAATGTGTATTTTTTCTTCTAAATGTCATCGCCTTGTTTCTTCTGATTTATATTTCAGTTCAAATACATGTCACTGTGTTACAATGAGCTGAATTGAAGTTCACTGTAATGCATTGACCCTGTTTTTATATCACCCTCGATCAATTCTCATGAGTCTTTTATCTTTTTTAGATTTCTCTATAGGCTACATACGTACACTGACACAGTGGCATCTTTCATGCAGGCTAGCAAGCAAAACTGCTGTGTGTCTGATCCACTGAGTCTGACCACAGACTGTAGAAAGAGATGCAGGATAGCCAAGCGAATGTGATTGGATGAACGTTTGATGCTAGGCCAATCAGAGGGAGAGAGGGGCGGGTCATGCCTTCGCATAGCCTTCGCCATCATGGGGAAAAAATATTGCGAGGCATCATCTATGCATTTGTTCATAAGTGAGCAGCAGGTGCAAAACAATCATTAAATCAACAAGCATGAGATAGCAGCATATAGAATCAAAAGGCTATGTGTGAGATCTTACTTTATTATATTAAACGTTACAATTGTAAACCGTATAACCGAGTTATAGCGTTATATCTAAGTCAGACCACTGAGTCTGACCACAGACTGTAGAAAGAGATGCAGGATAGCCAGATTCTTCCCCAGTAACACACACGCACACCTTGCAGAAGATGTGATATTTTATGCAAATAGTGAATCGGTCATTAAGAAAATCAAGGCTAAAGTCAGGTGTTCCCCAGATAAATCTGGTAATTTCCACCACTGGATACAAGACTTAATGCTTAGGTCACTTTCACATAAAAGCTTTTTGGTCCGCTTTAAACGCACCAGAGTTTGTTTCCTCGGATAGTCTGCTTCGTTTGCGGTGGTGTGAAAGCGCAAACGAACTGTGGTGCGGAACAAACAAGTGATCTCTGGTCCGCTTGAAAACGTAGGTCTCGGTTCGTTTCCAAGTGAACCCTGGCGCGGTTCGTTTGTGGTGTGAAAGCAACCTGGACTAAACACAAGAGCAAATAATAGGAAGCGTCAGTGCAACATGAGTAGAAGGTGGTAGAAGAAAGCAAAACAAACACTGCGGCGCGCACATGTGTACAGTACATGTGTGCGCACCGCACTGCGTGATGTAACTAACACAATGACAGAATGTACGACTGTTTTGGTCATGGGTTTCATACACTTTCTGTAATAAAACATCTAAAAGCAAAAGTCTCGTTGGATGGAGGTCCCTAGCTGGGACAAAATCCTATCAAGTGGGGGTCCGTGGTCTAATTTGTGTCAGTTAAGGGTCCTTGACATGAAAAGGTTTGAGAACCACTGGTTTAGCAAATCAGAGCGGTTTTCAATATATACACTCCCCATAAATAATCCTGTCAAACCTAATTTCTCTTTATAGAGAATTTCATTGGTCAGCATTCTAGACATGGGAACAATGATTGATTAGAAATACTGTGATTCCCTCAAAGATCAGTATATTTCTTCATATTTGGATGCAATACATGGATATAGCATGCTTCTGAAGGCATTCATCCACCAAGTCAATAAAACATGTTTATGTTGCAGCTAATATCGCTCATGCATATATTATTTAGACTAGGTATGAAATGGCGCTCTTTCATAATGTACCGAAGTCTGTTTAACTTTAGTGTTAAAGACCATGTAGATGTTATGTAGGCTAGAAAGAGTTTTACTAGAACTGACAGGGCAGTAGAGAAAATGGTTAGTCATTATGTCCACATTACTGATGGTTATCAAAAATCACATCAAAACAATTGAGATGGCATCTCCTTTAGGGATAAGGTGAGAATCTCAGTCATCCATGAGGGACTCAGAGCAGAGCCGCTGCACCTTTGCCTTGAATAAGTAGAAATGCATGGAATTTAAAGTGTTTTAAACAAAATTGTAGGGAGTAAAAGTGAAGTTGTCAGAAAAATATAATAAAAATCCCTGAAAATCCTACAGTATAATCCTGCAGTAACAACGTATTTGTACAGTAGTTGTACTTAGTTACCTCCCATTTCTGTATGTTGTGAATTACTGTATATGAAAACTAACAATTGTGTGTATTATAACTGTATCAAGAACAGTCTAGAGGGTCAATTTGAAAATGCTTTATCTGCACAAAACGATAATGTTTCTCCAACATACAAATATGAAATAAAAGTTGCTTTCACACACTGCAGCTTGTTTTACCTTTGCATAAATAATGCACAAACTTAGGCTACACCTGTAACAGAATTGCGTTTAAATGATTGCTTGACACAGTATAATATAAACTGAATTCCCAACATTTTATTCATGGCTGACTGATGTAGAGCATTTTTCTATTTTAACAAAATGTGAATAAAATTATAAAACAAAAACAAAACTTTGTCCACATGTATGTGCTTTGAAAATGATTTGACTGGAATGGAACAGAATTGTTCAAAGAGCAACAGAAATAGTGGATGTGATAGATAAAATGATTACATTCCCTCAAATCAGTTGTCAACAAGTGTATTTATTGTGACAAACAACTTTTTTCCCCCAGCGTTGGAGTTTTAACTATCAGGTCACGTTCTGAACCGGACCTTGCACCCATAATTATTTTACAACGGGGCATTAAAGGCACTATGTGTAAGATTCTGCACTATTAAATATCACCAAACCATTAACTTGTATATGATGATGACTTACAGTGGTTCATTTCTGTGTTTACAACTAAGCCACGCCCCCTCCCTGTGTTGTGATGGCCCTCTTGGAGAGTAGAGCTACATCCCGAACCTGTTTACATAGAAACACCTCCCCCGAGAGGCCGACCTAGTGAGCCCCTCCCAGCCCACAGCCCAAAACAGAATTTTGTAGACAAAGATGGCGGATCCCTTATGCGGGCATTCCTGACATTCCATTCCCTGATCCAGCGTATGTCTGCGGTTTCATGCTTTAGCCAAATCGCCGCCGAAAAGAAATATCTCAGACCAGAGTCAACCTTGCCGGTCTGGCTTTCACTAGATGGAGAGCCCTACGAGCAGCTATATCTGGCCTGCAAAGTGACTCGGAGCTGGCGTGTTCTCCTGTACACACACGGTAAGTAACGTTATATATAGGTCAATGGTTATAGCGTTTGCATGTCCCATTTCAGTAACGTTACGCATGATAGCGAAATGTACAAGTTGTTATCGATATTGTGAATTTGTTCTGGGAATGTTGTAATCACTTGGCTAACTGTTGCTTTTCACGGCTATTCAAATGACTTTACACTGCTAGTGTAGCCTGCTGCAGGATTTGATTAGCTTGTCGTTCGTGTATAACTTATACACAGACATTCTGTTGACATGCCTGACATAACGTTACTTCCCATTACAAATTTCGCATGCATTTTCTGTTATAATTACGTCCAGTTGCTGTCACTATGACGCAGAACGATATAGTAATGTGTAAACACTTAGAAAGGCCATGGAGAAAAGCTAGCTTCGCTAATGTTAGCAGTTTGTTTTTCTATTCTGTCTAAGCAACGTTAATTAGAAAATAGCTGTAACACCATCCAAACAAATCAAGGTTTGGTAAAAGTATCTAATTCATGACAATGTGGAGGAACCCTGCCTTGATATCTACCAGCTACAAAATAGATGATTCAAATTAATACTAAACACGTTTCCATTTGTCTGATTTTCAAGGTGCCAGTCATCCAGTCATCCAGAAGATGACAAGATAGAAAACAAGTGGACCCACCATTATGATATTTGAGATGGAGAAATTGTGCTTTTATAGCAAACCTGTATAATACATGTTCTATCATCTTTGATGTTTAGATGTTTGCTGTCTGCAATCTTCTACACCAATAAAGTTGATATGACTTCATCCATGTCTCTTGGCCACTATTCTCCATTGTAACATTAGATTTCCCTAAAGCTGAGTGTGTGTAGCTACAGTAGCCTACCAGTATTTGTGTTTCTGTGTATATATAGCCTACTTTATATAATAGACAGTGTATGTGATGTTTCTCAGTACATTGATTTCACAACTTCGTTTATCAGAAAAAATACTTTATTTGCAAAACTAAAATATGGGCTACACCAGAATGACGTGACCAGTTCCATCAGCTATGCGGTTCTTCAGGATGTCGACAAGATCTGCTATCGTCCTACAGCCGACCTTCCTCTCTGCGACCCTGCCTCCTCTTTGTCCCACTGGTGCTAGCCTGGGCTTCAGGCATACAGCTTGGTTTGCCTGCCTATAAAAAACAGCAGTGATTCAAGCGTTTGAAATTAGTTTGAACAACTCTAACAATGAGAAAATACTAGCGTTGCACTATGAATACATTTTGGCCATGTCTTGGTATTAGCAGACGAACAAAAACACAGGCTAAGCTACTCACTGTTGACAGACAGCTGTGGTTAGCTAGCGATGTCCCCAACATTGAATTGAAATCATCCTAATTTAGCTATGTCAACCTGGTTTTAGACAACGTTTTGCCTAACCGTACTTAGCAATAGGGCAGGCTATGCAAAAGGTTAGGTTACAATGTAACCTTTTCAAAATCCATGTAACCGTTACATGGATTTTGATCGGTTAGCAGATTATACAAATAAGTCTTACCAAGCGGACTATTGTCAATATCCTAAAGGTTTATGACTATCATGTGAAATTTGTCATTACTCAAGCCAAATACATAGCCGAGATGCATTCGTGCTTGTTTTATGTACTTACGTCTGCAGTAGGTAGGCTATGCACAAAATAGTTGTTTATATCTCCGTTGTTTGGGAGGGAGGGAGGGAGGCGGGGGAACCAGGAAGTGCTCTGCGCTGGTGGGTGGGATCGAGATTGTTTGGGTAAACAAGTTTTGTTATGGTTTGAAATGGCGACATCTAGTGGACAAAAAAATCACACATAGTGCCTTTAATGTTGAGAATTCGAACGGTTGCATTTTTCTCTCTCTTTTTTTTAATACATGAAGTGGCCCCCTTGTGACAAGACTGGACACTCAGTGGCCCCCAGGTCATTTGAGTTTGAGACCCCTGCTTTAGGAACTCCAGTATAATTACAAAGATATTCAAATAGAATAGGCGAAAATAACACAAGTATACTGCATGCAAAAATTGCATGATCTTTATTTTTCATGTTTTAGTTTTTGCATGAGATTACTAGCATAAGGTGGGCCTGTTTGTAAAGGGGAGACTTGTGGGTACCCATAGAACCCATTCTTATTCCCATATCTTGAGGTGAGATGTCAAATGTAAATGGCCATGCCCGTTTTTCCCTTGCCGAAATGTTACTTTGGAGCGTTAGTTAGCCCCCTTTCCGACAAGCTAGCATAACATGGTTGGTACTAAATGGCTCTTCTAGTTTCTATGATCCTCTTATCTGAACTCTAGCTTTAAAAATGAGCCCAGTACAGCTTCTGACAGTCATGTTGGCCCACATCCACACTTTTTGCAGTGAAAAAGTGTGGGTGTGGGGGGGGGGGGGGGCGCAAAATCTGGATTCTAAAATGACATGTCCCCCCTGTCTTTATGGACATTTCGCCCTTGTCTCGCCTGTTGTTTGAGCTGACTGTGCTTGGGGGATATTTTCTTTGCGGGGGGGTGGGGGTGGGGGGGTACTTAGTAGTGGGGGCTTTCGAGCCTTGTTGTTGATGAGGCTGATGGCAGTTGGGAAGAAGCTGTTCTTGTGACATAGTTTCTTCCATATTTATCGATGCTAGTGGATAGGGGTGGGGGAAAAAATTGATTCACTTAAGTATCGCGATTTTTAATGTCACGATTTTTTGAATCGATCTTTTATTCCAGAATCGATAATCTCATTTTTTCTGTTTATGTATGAAATGTTACCACTTTCATCCAGCACATTAGAGCGCTTCCCTCTGCTCCGTGGCTCATACAGCCAATCATGTACCTTGTTAGTACAAGTGACACGGAAACAGCCAATCATTTAACAGACAAACTCCGAGTGCACCCGCCCTCATTCACACACAACTAATCATATCCCTTGATCCAGAGCCGAGAGTCCCGACATTTCCTGGATGCAGCACTGTCGAGTTGCAGCAAAAAGACAGTTTGTGTTGTACTCTGAAACGGTTTTTCCCCCCTTGAATCAAATTGTACATTATCAGCTTTATTTTAGCATGCAAAAGTAGCGCGAGACCCATTCCTGGCTAAGGGACTGTTCGTTATTTATGAGAGGGGGGTATGGTGCAGAAAGGGGGAGGGGTATCAAATATTTTTTTGAGTACTGGGGAGGGACTTGTGTTTTTTATTTTGGCTTTAGGGAGGGTTATACAACATTCATTTTTTGTATTTTGTATATACCGTAAATTCCGGACCATAAGGCGCACCGGTGTATAAGCCGCAGCAGCAAAATTGACTGTTTTTTACATATATAAGCCGCACCGGACTATAAGCCGCGGGTGTTTTGATGTTTAATTACCATATGTAAGGGTTCGTGCACAGAGGGGATTGTCGGGAAAGAGATGGCTGTTTGGGGAAGCTCCCATTTATTAACATTTCAACAAAATAAATATAAAAAATAAAACAATAATAATAATAATAAAACAATCCTCAAAAGGATAATGTGCTGTAAACAAAATAACTGTAAAACAATAATAAAACAATCCTCAAAAGGTTAAGGTAAGGTGCTGTAAACAAAATAACTGTAAAACAATAATAAAACAATCCTCAAAAGGATAAGGTGCTGTCAACAATCAAACCAGGTAATCCTTGTCTTCATCTTTTAGGTGAAGGTGCAGCAAACGGCTGTAAACAGAGTCAAAGTAAAGTCACTAATCCTCGTCTTCCTCTTCTTCCTGCGTACTGAAACCACCAAAGTCCTCAACTTCAGTGTCGGAAACGAACAGGTTCAGGGTGGCTTCGTCAACCACTCTCCTCTCTCCTTCGTTGTCACTCTCAAAACCAACGAACTCCTCTTCGTCACTGTCGGTGTCGGAATCGAACAGCCTCTGAAGGCGCTCAGCTGTGGCGGCGTCATCATCACACAGCAGTCCAGCCTTTCGGAACCCGTTGGTGATCGTGGATGTTTTCACACTCCTCCACGCTGTCAGGATCCACTGGCAAACTTGAGCGAAAGTTGCTTTTCGCATGCGACCAGTTTTGGTGAATGATTTATCGCCGCTCGTCATCCACGCCTCCCACTGAACGCGTAGTGCCACTTTGAACGCACGATTGACACTGATGTCAAGTGGCTGCAGATGCTTCGTTGTGCCCCCAGGAATCACAGCTGGAATTGAGTTTGTGCTCTTGATGGCTGCTTTCACGGAATCTGTTATATGAGCCCTCATGCTGTCGAGAACGAGCAAAGCTTTTTTTTGGCGAAAGAATCCTCCAGGGCGCTTGACGTAGCACTCAGCCAGCCACTCCTTCATGACACTCTCCATCATCCATCCTTTCTTGTTGACTCTGAGGCATATCCCACTGGGAATTTTTTCTTTCGGCATCGTGATCCGCTTAAAAATCACCATTGGCGGCAGCTTTACTCCAGATGCAGAGCAGGCCAGAACACAAGTGAAATTCGTTCTCTCGTGCCCAGTGGTTCTCAATGTGATCGACGATTCACCTTTCTTGTTAACAGTCCGAGTGAGTGGCAGGTCGAACGTCAAAGGCACTTCATCCATATTTATGATCTGCTCCGGTTCAATGGAATATTCCTTGATCTTCCTTTGTGTGAATTCGCCGAAGTTTGTGATTTTCTCCTGGTAGTCGGGAGGGAGTTGTTGGCACACAGTAGTTCTCGCCCGGACGGACAGTCCCTTTCGTCTCATGAATCGGAAGCACCAAGATGGGCCACCTCTGAAATGTTCAATTTTCATTTCGGTGGCGACTGTTTTGGCCTTCAGTCGGATCTGCACCGTGGAAACGCCTCGGCCGTCTGCTCTCTGGGTCAACAGCCAATCTTCAAGGGAATCTTCAAGTTCGGGCCATCTGCTTTTATGACCTCTGAAGGACTTTTTGGTCTTTTTGCACTGAGACAGTTCCTCCTGCTGCACCTTCCAACGCCTCACCATTGACTCGTTGATGCCAAGGTTACGTGCTGCTGCTCGATTTCCGTCTTTTAATGCGAGATTGACTGCTTTCAACTTGAAAGCTGCGTCGTGTGAATTTCTGCGTATCTTCCCCATGGTGAGTGAGAGAGAGTTACCGGTAGTGCACGACCCTTTGCTTCTACTGCTCCTCTTGTTGTGATTCCGGTCTGCTACTGAAATGAACTTTGAACCGGTAGGAGTAACCGGTTGATTTCCGCCAAATGATGTCAAGTCAAGTCAAATTTTATTTATATAGCACCTTTCATACACAAAGGCAATTCAAGGTGCTTTACAAAAAAATAATCGAAAAAACAAGCAGCAAAGCAATGCACATAAAATGTGCTGATGAAGCTGTGTAACCTGTAAAATCCATCGATTTTGGAGGTCACCGAGTGGCCGTTTGCTTACCGTAATTACCATATGTAAGGGTTCATGCACAGAGGGGATTGTCGGGAAAGAGATGGCTGTTTGAGGAAGCTCCCATTTACCGTATTACCGTAACATTTCAACAAAACAACATAACACAACACCACCTTTGTTTTTTTTTACAGTGCACACAGTGTCCGCGGTGTGGTGAAAAGAGGGCAAGAGAGGAAATTAAAACAGAAGTGGATTTATAGTTAGAAAGAGTGCTAAAAAAGAGAGATTTTATTTTTATTTTTTTATTTTTTCTGAAAAAATCTATAGATAAGCCGCACCGTTATATAAGCCGCAGGGCCAAAAAACGGGGAAAAAGCCGCGGCTTATAGTCCGGAATTTACGCTATTTTAAATGCGTTTTTTCGTTCCAAAATTCGTGTTTACTCCCCTATTTATATCTATGGTTTACCTGTATGGTGACTGGACTTGGTATCTCCCATTCCTTCCTTTCACGTAAACCGCTGCTCCTATGCACTGTGTACAGGCCCTCACTCGGTCCTGCTGTTTGCTTGGTGCATTGACTGGACACGTTTATCATCGCTTTATATTGTTTCAGAGCTGGAATTGTTGACACATATGCAGTTGGCTAGGCTCAGGGCCGGTTCGTACATATAGGCGACCGCCTAGTGCGGCGGCAAATTGTGCGCCTTCACTTGCAGCTCTCCAAATATTCTCCAGCACTCTGCCTCTTCCATGCTCTTCCCCGCTAGATCCATTCCCAGCAAGCAAAATTACGTCATGATAACGTTGTGATGACGTGTTCCAGTGACGTTCAGGACTAGGCCAGATCACATGGTGATTTGGGGATGATTTAGACGTCTACGCGGGAACGTCAAGCTGACGTCGAAATACCATGAATGGGCATGTTCAGTTATTCTGCTATGTAAACAGTGTATATTCAGCAACTTTATACATAAAGCTATAATTGTGTCCAGATTAACAATTTTATGCTACATTTTCAAAAAATATAATAACGCCCCGTGTGGGATTTGAACTCGGGATCTGCAATTTACAGGCCGGCTACTCCGCTACGCTATCTGTTCACTGAAATAATCTGCTGTAGGTTGACTAATATAGCCTACCGTTTCAAAACATGCACCCCTTGTTCTTTTTATACCAGTATAACATCCATGGAGTCGGGACAGTTTTATTAAAAACGAAAGCTAATTAAATTCAAACCTTAATCTGGAAGAATCATTGAGGGTCCCATCAAAATTTACAAGTGTCACCAACATTTGTTTGCCAGTGCTCCTGCACACACAAACAAGCTATGAAACACGCGGATATAGTATACCATATAGGATTATGGCAGAAACTTGTTTATTTAAAACGTTGCCGTCAAGTCTGACATCCCTAAGCACTCGCCTCACCGCCCGCAGCATAGAGACCAATGTTATTTGTCCAGCTCGGAGGATCGCTCATAGGTGAAAATGAGGTTGTAGTTCGTTGTCTACCATAAGATGGGAAAGAGTCGTGTGTGCAGTACACGCTTCGTTTATGAGCTCTTGATCCGGGAAGTGCGAATCTGTCAATATATTTCCAACTTTACCAGACTTTTGTGGATCGCACAACAGTTTACAATCTGTGTAAGCAGAACCCCGAAACACATGCTACAACATGCAACTCCCAACTCAAATGTATAGTTTACGCCTCACAGTGTATTTTCTCTCTTTCAAAACAATCTGGCAACAAGATATGCAAGTGAGACAATTGCAGGATTCCCCTGCAATTCATCTCCTGTAGTCACATACCTCCACGAATAAACAGTTTGTTAATCAGCGCAGATTGTCCAGTGTCCACTCCACATGCAAGTGCTGATCACTCGGATTTTGGATAAAAAATAGCCCAGGCTGAGAAATATGTGATTGATTGCAACCATTTAGTTATCCTCATGGATATTTCAGTGGTGAGTGAAATTAGTTGGATAGTGATACTTGGGCCAGATCTGAGTCGTCATGATATGACTTGAGCTGACCCCGATTGGGCTCTCTCGATTCGTCCGGGTCCGTCCGTGCTTGCTGGGTTCTCTCCCCGCTGTCCGCGGCACGAACCGCCCGCCCTACTATGCCTCTGATTGGCTTACCCTGATATTCTTACCCTAACCCAACCAATCATCACTCCTCATGCCTAAACAAGCACTACTACTAGCCAATCAGAGGCAGAGGAGGGCGGGTCATCATGTCTTCTCCATTCATGTCTTCTCCATCCGCTTGAATGAGGAAAAGGGACATACCGGTAGGCTACAAGTAGACTAATTTACATCATTAACTTTGGGTTAAGGTAGCCTAGGCCATGTGCTCATATGTGTGTACCAGTATTAGTGTAATCAGTAAATTAGCGCGATATTTCTAACGTTGTTTCTGGGTTCCAAAACAATCTGTTTCCCTGTGCGGTGGGCAGTGCGCACTTTGCCTGCCCATTCATTGGAGAGACCAAAATTCCAAGATACAATATCTGAAGTTTCTCAAAGTTGAAACTACCTCTGCAGTAGTAGCCTACAATGAAACAAGACAGACTTAATGGACTGGCAACAATCTCCATATAAAATGAACTGGCAGAGAGAATCCTAATAGAGGATGATTGGATTTATTTAAAGACCTTTGCTGAGGCAGGCCCCCGCTGGTGTCCACTTCTGAAAGGTAAACAAGCTTTATTTGCCAACAACTCGTAACAACAACTCGCCTTTGTTTAAGTTGTGAATCTGCTGATGATATTATAGGCTATAGGCTAAATACATTGTGAGTCTTACATTAATGTGCTTGCGCCGCCGTGCGCACATTCCGTGTTTTATGCACATGAGAAAGTGGTAGATAAGAGAGATTTGCATAGTTTGAGGGTCTGAAAAATTCGATTATTTGGAAAATATCTGTGCTGTATCATGACTGCTGTGGTTATTGGGGTTATTATGCAGACCGGGGCAGACCTGTGGCACGTTATTTTTGTAGGTAGGCTATTCATAGCTTTCAAGGGGCGTTACGTGCTGCCGGGAACGCCCACCTGGCGGTCAAAAAAAAAACTTGCCAGCCGTGTCGACTAGTTTCTCACGCTGTGTTTATTCAGCCAAAGTGCCGGATAGCCTACCTGTTGTGCTATTGGTTGCACTAAACCGACGAGGAGACACGCCTGGCTTGTGCTTTCACAGAATCCCGTCGGAGAAAGAAAGGAGGAGGTTGTGGATTTGTGCGAGTGGTTCAGTCGCTGGGCAGGGGAAATGCAAATAGCTTTTTTTTCTACCATCAAAGTACACACGTCTTTGCTCTTTGCGGCCAACATTTCATCAAAGGTAAGCTCAAGTAACGTTACAATAATGATTAATACCCCGTTAATCATTGTGCGCCTTCACTTGTGTGTGAGATTCACACACATGGACTATTTACTTCCTCATCCATTTTCCTTCATGTTTGACGGGGGGGAATTACAAGTGTAGAAAACAACCACAAAGAAAATTACAACTGGAGGCACATTGGCACAAAGGGACACACAACAAAATCGTAAGTTTTGTGTTACGTGGTTTGAAGCAGACAACAGCTGTTGCTCGTTAGACATCAAAGGGAAAAGACGTGGATGGCTCTCTCTCTCTCTCTCTCTCTCTCTCTCCTCCCAATTGTTGTCTGATAAAGACGGACTGAAATCTGTGGGAATGTGTTGGTTTTGAATGTAGTCTGTTCTATCATGTAGCCTATCACACCATTCTTGCATACTGTAGCTTGTTTTTGTTAAAATGGTATGTGCTATTGTGTAGCCTACAGAGCAAAATAGTCCAATTGTGTGTGTGAGAGAGAGAGTGAGTGAGTGATCCCAGCGAGCACAAAACGTTTTTTCAACGTTGATTTTTAGTTGAAATCTGGGTGATATTGGGTTTGAACGTCTAAGACCTAATTTCACCCTCTTTTCAACCGGCTAAAATGCGGTTACAACGTCAACGTGTAAAAAAACACAATTTGGTTCATCATATTGTTAAAACATTTGTTGTAGCTTGGAATAGAGACAATATTGATAGTGTGTGAATTGGCATTTGTCCATTTTATTGTGTAACTGAGAGTTGAAATCTGGTCTATACGAAAACTACATTTCAACGCATTTTATGTCACATGAAATATCATAAATATGGGACTATATAGGCTATGTGGTGCCAGCAAAAAGCTTCCAGGACACAACTATGGTTAATAGTTTAGCGCAATACTATAAAATAATTAATTCAGTTCCTGCAGCAACGCGTATGCGCAAGTACTTACTTGCTAGCTATACTAACCGTGACTGACTAGACTAGACCAAAGCAAGTCTGCACCGGTCTGCACCAAGTGCGGAACGAGGTGCTCTGGGCACGCTATGTTATTGTAACAGACTGTATATGAGGCTCTGTGTACCTCCTCAGTCTCTGGTGTTAAATGAAGTTAACCTCTGAAGCCATAGGCTACAGCATATAGACAACACACACACACAACATAATTTTAGTCTGTTACATTAATATAATAGTCTCGTACACATCACATAAAATAACTTGTCCTTCCGATCGTCGACAATCATGTAGTCTACAAGTTGTGTGCGAGATAGAGTATATATATATATGTGCCCAGCTCTCTAGAGAGTATAAGAAAATGTATAGCTCAGCAAAGCGGACAGGCTTGAATGTGGGAAAGCCGGGTTTGAATCCTGTGTGCATTGCTAAATTTTTAATTTAAGATCCTGGTGAAATATGGTCTAAATCTGAACGTTCAATAAACGTCTGCAAATAGTGGGTGAAAAAACTTTCACTTTCAAACCTTCCTTGCACGTTTTTTCAACGTTGACCCTAAACGTTTTTTAAACGTCTTTTCAACCGAAAAATGCTCGCTGGGATACAGAAAGTTTTGCATCAGGCAAGTGTCCTTTGTTGCTGCAATTTGGTATCTCGGATGCTGCTGTTGCTGCAGCATGAGTTATTGATGGTTATCATTTTTTAGCCCCTCCACCCAATATCACCACCAGCCGTCACTGTGTGTTCTATTAATAAGCGCCCGGGAAATTAACGTTAATGTTAAGACACCAATTTCACAAATACGGACGTCTGCAACGTTACTTTGCAGTGAATTGAGCTGCGGGGCACCCGCAGCTCAATTTCCTTCTGTGAGTAGAGACAAAGTGATGGAAAGTTTTTACTTGTAGGCTACTTTGGCACAGGAATAACTCATTGTGTCATCTATTGAGTAGACAGCTTATGACTTTATGTCTTCTGCTTGGGCGGAGTCTTGATGGGTATATACAACTGATATGGAGAAATGTACCGCATTTTCTGCGAGGCAAGGCTTTTTCTCGCCCAACTAACGGCGCGCGGTCCCCAGCGCGGTCGCCCTCCAGCCCTACATAAGCCTATGGCATATTTGCAAGTCAAAAGCAAAACCCAGGCTTTTCCACACCTCTGATTCACCTAACGTTAACCCTACAATCCTGAAATACACGTTACCAAATGTTTTTTTAGAAGGCTGGCAACGCTAGGCTGTCATCAAAGTAAAACGTCACCATGTCTGTAAATAATGCTTGCAGTTGCACTTAGAGCATGTATGTGTGTGTGTGACAAATTAGACCTACCTGTGTGCCTTGAAAATAAGGTGGTTCAAAATAAAGTGGCTAAATGCAAACTTTTTCTTGTTTTTTTTATTAATAAAAACAGGTAATTAAAATTATCTATAATTATCGATATAGAATGATATGAAAGATGTTATATCAATATACTTTTTAACTATATCGCCCAGCCCTACTCATGATATAATATAGTCTCTAGAAGTGTATGATTCAATTTTCCCATGTTCTAATCTAGTGTAAAAAAGCAAACAAACTGAAAAAAGAAAAGAAAAAAATAAACAAAACGCAATAAATCGTAATATCGAATCGCAATACTTAAGAATCGCAATATATATCGAATCGGCACCCAAGTATCGTGATAGAATCGAATCGGGAGATAAGTGAATCGGCACAGCCCTACTAGTGGACTGATGGTTGCTTGCCGGGATATAAATGGAAGGAAGTGATGTTTCCGTCATCACTGACATTTTGCGGTGGTTCCGAATCAATATTGCTGTTTAGACTCGCATTACATACGAGCTGAGACAGACACACGTGAATTGAGCCTGTCGGAACACTTTGAGCTTGCCGAAGCAACAGATGCCAGCAATGATAGGGAGGGAGAAATCAGTGGTATGTTAGATTTTTCAAAAGCTGGTATCAATACTTTTGCAAATGATTATTGTATCCATATTGATACTTATCGATACCTTTGACAACCTTATCGGTGACTGACTACCTTGACGACTGGGTCGTGGCTAAAAACCGGACCATCAAACGTTTATAACGTACTGCGGTTTCCAGTTTATAACTAGGGATGGGGCCGATCCGATCCAATATCGGTATCGGGTGCCGATATGGCACTAATTCACGGATCGGATCGGATCGGAATTGGGATTTTTTTTTTTTTTTTTTGCAATTCCAGCACACAGCTGGCCGTAATTTGTGTAATAATGTATAATAGTATCCTTCTTTGCCTTGTATATTTTCTTAATTTTGTCTGCTTTTTGCAAGGTATATTTAAAAAAAAACTTTAATTGGCCAAATCTTTGCCTATACTGTATATTCAAGAAAAATATTGGTATCGGCATAATATCGGTATCGGCAGATATCCAAATTCAGGTATCGGAATCGGATCGGAAGTGAAAAAAGTGGATCGGTGCATCCCTATTTATAACTCGGGTCTGAATACAGCCAGAGTGCTGAGGGGTTGTAGCTATTGCGCAACACACAGGTGAAAACCGTCTATACTGCACCCATGACTGCACCTTACGCCTGCTCTGGTCAAAAAGGCCCAACAGCGACTACACGGACTCAGGCGCCTGAAGAAATTCGGGCTAAGGCCAAAAATCCTCAGGGACTTCTACAGAGGCACCATTGAAAGGCTGCTGACTGGCTGCTTCACCACCTGGTACGGGAACTGCACCACCATGGACCGCAGGGCGCTAAGAAGGGTGAGGCGCGCGGCCCAGCACGTAACGGGATGTGAGCTGCCAGAACTGCAAGATCTGTACAACCAGCGGTGCCTCAGGAGGTCCCTGAAGATCATCAAAGACACAAACCACCCCCACAACAGTCTGTTCTCCCTGCTACCCTCAGGGAGGAGATACAGGGTCCCAAGACCACGCACAAATCGCTTGAGGGACGGTTTCTTCTCGCAGGCCACGAGACTCCTTAACATATACAAATAGTGTAGTAGCCGTACTGTACCACACTGCAGCTGCTACCATCACGTATGACTAATGTTCAATAGTATGTTTAATTAGGTATATGCTATTTGCACCTAACAGAATGTTATTATGTTTAATGATGTTTAAAGTATGTTCATGCCATTTGCACATATGTGCAGTGAATTTCTGTGGCGTCTGTGGCGTGTCTTACTGCTTTATTGCTTGTTGCCTCTTGTTTTTATTTAATTTTTATTTATTTTTTTGCACTATGTTGTAACGGAGTCTACAGCACAAGAATTTCACACGTGATACTTGTACTACGGAGTGACAATAAAAATCTTGAATCTTGAATCTTGACTAGGCGTAATATTTACGACAGGTCTTAGTGAGAAAAAGGCTTCCGCCCTGTTGGTGCAACCGGCGTAGCTGTTTGGTCGTAAAGTTACGACCGACTTAAGCTTAACTCATTGAGTGCCAATGATGACTAAAGTCGTCAATTCAAATAGTAACGTAGAGTGCCAATGACGACTAAAGTCGTCAATTGCGTTTTTTGACGGTGGGACGTGGATCAAAGCCTGATGCATCTCCTGCAAAAGTATGGGGGATGTTGAAGGTGTATAAGCTATTTTACGGACCCATTAGGTGGCGACAGTGCTGTCCGGATTAGAGAAAGATGAGAAAAAAGAGTAGAAGCCGTGTGGGGAAACGGAAATGCTGTAACGTTAGCTGTGAACAGCAGCCACTGCTCCCACAATTGAGCCCCTCCGTCTCCGCTGCGATAGCCCCTCCACATGATTAGTTGCCAGAAAAGGACCGACACCAGCGTCTTTCTGAAAAGCCAAATCATTCTCAGCTGGAAGCGCTGGGAGCCGGCGACAAAAACGGCAGAACGCTGTGAAAATAGAGCTGGGTGTAGCGCACTTTGAAACGTGCAGAGCAAACGTGCAGCAGAGAGCCACCAGAGACACTCCCACGGAGGAGTTTGCAGTTGAGGGGGGTGGGGCACGCAGGGCACCATACAACACCGACCCAGACAGCAGGCTCGATGGACAGATTGGCAAACAAGCTAGAATACCTGATGCCCACCAACTGTAAATCAAGACCAGCAAGTAGGTGTAGGGTCTGCGCACGCAGGGGCCAGCGCTGCTGGTTGCAGCTAAAAAATATTATTTTGCCATCAAAATTCCTTTGTTTTCGCTCTTTTATTGAAGGAAATTATTTTTGAGGTGTCACTACATCAGAAAATATTAGCTTCAGAGTCAGTGATGTGCTTGAAATGCTTCATTTCACAAAAGGCTCATTATCTCAGCTTCTAGTTTGAAACGTCTGTTTTTGCTGAAACCAACCTATCTTCTACTGCTGATAACTAAAGAACGGAAAATGATATCAATAAACTTTTTTTGCTGATGATACAAGAGAGTCTCATCGTTCTTTGGGCGTGTTCGGTGTTTACATAGTAATATCACACAATATTCTGTGGGTCTTGAGAAATCACTGAAAACGCTCTGAAAGGGCTGGCACTGGGAGCATCCGTTTTCCAAAAGTGGCTGGCACTCAATGAGTTAAGACCAGTCGTAAGACCAGTTGGTGCAACCGGCCTCAGAGCGTATTAAATCACATCCCATGTAAACAGTTGACCTGAAATATTCAAACCGATTGATTTCAATCAGATTGAGGAAAAAGTGTGCATGTAAACGTAGCTACAGTCTCAATATGTTTGCTGGTCTTAAAAATGAAAACCCTCCGTTTCATCTGATTTCTCCTCTTTCCATCCCTCCATCATCGTCTGCAGGTGGTGAAGGATCGGCCCTGTCTCCGTGCTGTGGAGAAGATGATTGGTCAGCTGGATTCCAAGGAAGAAGCTGAGCTTAACGTCCGCTTAACGCCTGCACTGCAGCTGCTGGATGTCAACGCAGACGGTACAGAAAACGCGAGAGAATTTGCATACACAGACTGTATAGAAGCAGTACATACACACAGTGCACCCCATGCAGCCTCTAGAGCAGTGGGTCTCAACTGCTGGGTCACGACCCAAAAGTGGGTCACGAGGCCATTTTGAATGGTTCCACTCTTGAGGACGTCTGTGTCCGTGGCCGACATCACATCAGTGTCTCTGAGGCTTTAGTAGACTCGTTTTTGAAGTGAAGGTACTGGTACAGTACCAACCATGTAATAACGCTCCAAGGTTAGGCTGGCATAGCCGGGGTCCCTTGACCTCTCACCTCGAGATATCTGAATGAAAGTGGGTTCTATTGGTAGCCACGAGTCTCCCCTTTACAGGCATGCCCACTTTATGCTAATCCCATACAGTTTGGGGAAAAAACCCTTCCCCCAATTTTTTTTGCATGCAGTATAAATGTGTTTTTTGCCTATTCTATTTGCATATTTTTGCATACTGGGTCCTTATTGAATTGCATAAATTGAAAGCTGAGACTTGTGGATTCATTGAGCCGAACTGAATTAATGTTTGATGATGTTAGTCTAGGATAGTCACTCACAGCCCCACACAGCCTCATGAAAAAGAGGAAAAATGATCATGTGAAATGAGCAGATTGTGCAGCACCTCTGGACCGTTGTCATGGGGAGTCTGTGCTCTCTACAGCGGTGGTTCCCACACTTTTTTCTGGGGACCCACTTTTTTAAAATGACAAACCACCGGGACCCACTTCACGAATAGGTCTAAATAATAAATTGAATAGGTAAAACAGCCATTTCAAAGTGATATAGCGAGCGGTCGCAAAAATCTGCGCTCTCTGTGCACACCACGTAGAACTGCTTGATGGTGTTATCACAAGGACTTGCTTTTATATTTTTCCGAAATCTCTTGGTAAAGAGCGGTACTCCGTTTAACTGCGTTTTATAGTGTGTAAAAAACGTCACACAGAGCCGAAATCTCTCTGTTTAGAGCGGAACTCTCTGTTAGCAAAGGGTCTGAAAGGCTAGACCTGCTAGCTTTTGGCCTAGAGCCGAAATCTCTGTGAACAGAGCGGAACTCTCCATTTCAAACGCCGGGTTTTCACCCTCCACTGCTGGCCTGCCTGCCTGCCCTGCTTCGGCCGGGTTCTAGTGGAGTCCTCAGCGGCGGGGTTTGCCTTCAACCCAGGATCTGTTGAGGACAGTCTGCTACTACCACGACGATAGCGAGGCAAGGCCCGACGCCGAAGCTAGCTGGGCTAGGATAGCCCTTGAACTAGCTCAGGCGGTTTCCCCCCCCGGAGCTGCCTCCTAAGATCTGCGCCGGTGAAAACACTGGCCTACACAGCAGTGGGATCTACCCTGCCCTCGACCGGGTCTCGTCAGCATCTACTACGGTGGGGTTAGCATTCAACCCAGGATCCGTGGTGGACGTGCCACTCCTACCCGGCATCAACAAGCGGGGCCTGTCGCGCTGGTGGCAGCTAGCGGAGCAGCTAGCTCCTACCAGCGGCGGGTTTTCTTCGCTTTTCGCTTCAACCTTCAGCAAAACCATACAGGGTCCCAGCTGCATAAAGTGTGGAAGAGCCAGAAATCTCTGACCCCTTCCCAGAGCTGGAACCCTCCTCCCAGTAGCCGCTATCCTAACGAGGTGGCGGGCTACCTTGTGATCAGCTCCAGAGGCCTTCACCGGAGGCTATAGCTAGCTTCGCATCGTTGGTACATCCCTGGTAAGAGGCTAAAGCTAACGACGCTCCTCAGCTACAGCCCATCAACCCCAGGACTTGGCCGGTCTTGAGTACCACACCTCCAGCATCGCTTTTCGGACAGTTACCTTGGTCTAGCCATGGCCAAATTCAACATGGTTTATTTTATTTTAGCTTTTATCACCTTGACTTCTCCACCCGTTATGCATTTAAATGATCTGTATGTCCCTGCGCATTTGCCTAGCGATAAAACGGACACTGTCAGTCAAGGTAACTCTAACTTTACTACGGATGGTCTTTTTAATTTACTCATAGTGGATCACATAAGATCCGTTTTTCCTCCTGCTCTACTGGTGTTAAAATCTTTTATCCTGCATGAATCTATGTCTGTTGAAACATGTAATGCTAAGGTTAAACGTCCAAAAAACGGTATTAAAAATGCCTTAACCCGATCAGCAATTTTATTACTCCTTTTAGTATCTGGTAACATCAATGTTAATCCTGGCCCCGTAGCTCAGATGGAGAGCCCAACCCATCCTTCTACCCAAATCCCCCCACCCCCGGCTGACAGTTTGTACATGTCTTTGGACAGGCTGTGGTCGGCTCGGGGGTTGCATATTATACACCTCAATGTTAGGAGTCTAGTAAACAAGATTGATGAAATTAGGCTGCTCTTTGCGAGCAACAAGGCCCATATTATTTTGTTCTCTGAAACGTGGCTGGATAGCTCCATTAGCGATTCAGAGATCGAAATTCAAAATTATACAATTATAAGGAAAGACAGAAACAGGAGAGGGGGGGGGGTATGTGGGTAAATTCGATCGGACATTTGTTTTAATGTAAGGTCGGATCTGGAATGTGCCCATTTAGAGGCGGTTTGGCTGGACATTTTAATGCCTAAAACCAAGCCCCTTTTAGTCGGGATTTTATACCGCCCACCGTCCCAGTCAGCCTTTTATGAGTATCTGGAGGAGTCATTTTCCAACGCTATTGACCACGGTAAACGCGAAACAATTCTCATTGGAGATTTAAACACAGATATGCTTAAACATGACTCCTCTAGCTTCAAAGCCCTTAAGGCTTTTTGTAAACTTTTTAGTCTACATCAATTAATTTCCCAGTTTACTAGAGTGTCCCCCACGTCAAATACCATTATTGATCTTGTGCTTACTTCTGACAAGTCCAATATTTCCAACAGTGGTGTAATTGAGTATGGCATAAGTGATCACTCACTCATTTATTGTACACGTAAAACTCAGAGACCAGTAATAAACTGCCACCACACGGTCAAAATTAGATCCACGAGGAACTATAATAAGGAGTCCTTTGAACACGAGCTTGGAAAATCGGACTTGTCACAGGTGCTCAATATGTCAGCGGCAGAGGATGCATGGTGCCTGTTTAAGATTACATTTCTAGGGGTCATTAACCGGCTGGCCCCGGTCAAATCGGTCAGGTTTAAAACTAGAACCGAACCCTGGATAAATGCAGATATCATCGAAGCCATTAACACTTTGAGTGCCACGGCCCTTGGGCAAAAGGTTGCTGTACTGTGCCACATAGGCCGCAATGCATTTTAATATAGCCATATCATTTTTTGTGTTCCTCTTATATGGACAACCAATAGCCTCAATGAAACTTTGAACCCTTCTGTTTCATTTAAAAAAAAAACTGTGTTTATAAACCGTTCCATTTTGGAAATACACCCCTCTGAAAAAGAGTGTTTTCGACCGAAAAGAGCATGCTGAAATTAGTTTCTGAGATAATCACATCTTTATGTTAGAAAGGCGACAGAATGAATTCTGCTTTGAGTTGAACAAAATGCTATAGCTGAAATGAAAGGTTAGAATGTCTAGTTTACCTGTGGGAAAAAGTATGTCAAAAGAAACTACACATTGAAAGCTTTCATTTGATGTGTAACATAATAACAATATTCAAAACACAACATGTCCTGCACTGTTTTATCACCCCTTGTTTTATCATTCAAGCACATCATTGACTCTGAAGCTAATATTTTCTGATATAATGACACCTCAAAAATAATTTCCTTCAATAAAAGAGTGAAAACAAAGGAATTTTGTTTGGCCAAATAATATGTTTTAGCTGCAACCAGCAGCGCTGGCCCCTGCGTGCGCAGACCCTACACCTTCTTGCTGGTCTTGATTTACTGCTGGTGGGCATCAGATAGCCTATTCTAGCTTGTTTGCTCTCTGCTGTTGTATGCTGTTAGTGCCCTGCGTGCAACCACCCCCCTCCTCCTCCGCCTCCGTGGTGGGAGGAGTCGAGTGTCTCTGCTGCAGTTTGCTGAGTTTGATCTGCACTGAAAAGTCCGCTGCCTGCATCCCCCCGCTTTTTTACAGCGTGTCCTCGGCTCCCAGCTGAGAATAATGTCACTTTTCATAAAGACGCCGGTGTCGCCGTGTCGGCAACTAAATCATATGGATGGACTATCGCAGCCGACACGGATGGGGCTCAATTGTGGCAGCAGATGACTGCTTTTCACAGGCACAGCTAAGTAACGTTATGCTTCAAGCATATCAATGGCGATTTCCGTTTCCTCATGACTTCTTCTCTCTTTACTCCTGGCCTTTGTCTAATCGGGAGGGCACTGTCGCCACCTAAGGGTTCTGTAAAATAGGTTAGACACATTCAATAGCTCCCATATTGTAAGAGGCGATGTAAGAGGCTTAGATCGACACCCCCCCGTCAAAATATGAATTTGGAGTTATTGACGCCATTTGGCGTCGCTGGCAGTCTACGGTAAATTTCTCTTGACGCCATATGGCGTCGCTGGCACTCAATGTGTTAAGGTCAGAAATGATAGCCTGCAGAAATTCAAGTTTATAAAAGATGAAGCTTCCTTCGGCCTATTTAAAAAGCACCGAAATGAAGTACATAGGCTGATCAAAAAGGCAAAATTAGAGTACTATAATGAGGTAATTGCAGAGAATAAGGATGATCCCCAAAAGCTCTGGAAATCCTTAAATCAATTGGGCTACAATAACAAACTTAAAACTAGATCTCTTAACGTGAACTTAAACTCTGAAGGCACCTTAACATCTGATAAATCCCTTGTCGCTGGCATCTTCAATCGCTTCTTTACAACCATTGCTAGCACCTTGGTTAGTAAATTACCCTCCCACTCTGGACGGTATGGTAAAGACCACATAGAGAGCTTTTACTCAAACTTAGGAGTACGGCCGGATGACTTCCAGTTTCAGGAGGTGTCAGAGGAGGTGGTGCTGTTGAAGCTCAGGGCCCTTAAGCCGTCCAAAGCTACAGGTATTGACAACATCCCAAGCAGGTTCATCCGAGATGCAGCTGATTTGATTTCACCTTATATTACCCATATAATCAATCTGTCTGTTAGAGAAGGTCATGTCCCCCATGATTTCAAACAAGCCAGGGTAATCCCCCTTCATAAAAAAGGAAGTAAACTTGAACCAGGAAATTAACGCCCAGTCTCAATCCTCTCCTCCATCTCTAAGTTAATGGAAAGAGTCATTTTTGAACAAATAGACAGTTACCTTGCATCTCGGGAGCTCCTGTTTAAATTTCAGTCTGGATTCAGAAAATCTCATTCAACTGACACCTGTTTGCTTTTTCTAAACGATCACATCAGAAAGGAAGTTGACGCTGGCAAATACTGTGGTATGGTCATGCTTGACCTACAAAAAGCATTTGACACCGTTAACCATGATGTCCTCCTGTGTAAGCTCGGGGCTCTGGGCTTCAACAGCACTTCCCTCAACTGGGTTAGGTCCTACCTGGAGGGTAGGGAGCAGGTGGTGGACGTAAATGGATCAATGTCATGTCCCCTCCCCCTGACGTGTGGGGTCCCCCAGGGAAGTATTTTAGGGCCTTTATTCTTTTTAATTTATATTAACGATATGAAATCGGCCTGTGATTGCAACCTGTTCCTTTTCGCAGACGACTCCGCCCTCTTGTTCTCGCACAAGGACAAGGAGGAGATCGAAAGGAAATTGAGCAGTGAGCTTCACAGTGTTAGTGTGTGGCTCTCGGATAACAAATTATCACTTCATCTGGGGAAAACGGAGGCCATTTTATTTGGGTCAAATTTTAATTTAAAAAAGTCCCCCGAGTTTAAAATCATGGTGGGTGACGTAGTTGTTAACACCAAGGAGGAGATTACGTACCTTGGCTGCATTTTAGATAACAAACTTTCTGGAGAAAGCATGGCCTCAAAAGTGATTTCCAAAGTTAATCAAAGAACCAAATTCCTAGCCAGAATTTCTTCTTTCATTGACAAGAGCGCCATTGAAACCTTGGCAAATGCTCTGATTCAATGTCACTTTGACTATGCTTGCTCCTCCTGGTTCACGGGAATCACCATCAAACTCAAAAACAGGCTTCAGACCTCCCAGAATAAATTAATACGGGTTATTCTGAAACTTCATCCCAGAGTCCATCTCCTCCCCTCTCACTTCCATAGCCTTAGGTGGCTCAGAGTGGAGGAGAGGGTTTCCCAAATCAAATTGTGCATGGTATTTAGGATCTTTAAACGGGAGGCTCCTCGCTACCTCTCTGACTATTTTTGTAAAGTCAGTGAGGTACATGGCTACTCCACAAGAGGAAGCACCTCCAACATTGTTCCCCCTAAATTTAAAACTCTAAAGGGTAAATGCACCTTTTCTTACTCAGCAGCTATTTTATGGAACAAACTCCCTGAGAGTATTAAGACCCTTAACTCCAGGTTCTCTTTTAAGCTTGCCTTGAAAAAATGGCTGGTTGGCTCCCAAATGTGATCCTAACCTTTTATTTTCCTTTTCTTATGTCCCCTGAATAGTCGCGGGTTTTAAACCCTAGGTAGGTTCCTGTTTTAGTTTATGAGCTGGTCTCTATCTTATTATTTATTGAATGATGCATTCTTGGTAGGTATCTAAATAACCATTCACTTAAGGTTTAAGTATGTTTGGTTTGAGTGTAAAATGTTATCTGTTTGTGTTGTCTTTGCCCGCGCACACACGCGCTCATACCTGCATACAGATTCACTCCTCTTGTCCCACACACAAGGACCACAATGGAAACAAGCCCTCGGGCTTTATTGTGTTTTATTCCTTTTGATCAATATGGTTATGTTGTGTTGTCTTGTACGATCCTGCTATTATTGTTTCAATAAAGTTATCAATCAATCAATATATGTTTGATAAATCACAACTTAGTTTTATACACGTGTTATTGAAAACATGCACATATTAAATACTTTATACTGTAAATGAGACCAAATACTGAAAATGCATTTAGGCCAAGTTAACAGGCTCTTGTTTTTCCCCTCTCAACAGTAAAACTATACACATTTTAACTAAGACTAAAACATCCTGCAAATTTATTTGGCGACCCAAATAAAATCTCCCGCGACCCACCTGTGGGTCCCGACCCAGTCTTTGGTAAACACTACTTTCTAGAGCATCGGAGTAACAGAAATGTCTTCTCCCTAGCATCTGTGTCTAACCAGATTTATAGATTGTGACAACTCTCTTCCTGTAAAAGGATGATCTCCTATTACCAGAATGCTGCCAAGTGGATTAAAAATATATGCCTCCCACCACCCTACTTAGTGTCTGTCTAGACAAGAACACAGCGAGCAGAGAGGAACTGCAAAAAATAAATGTAAACCTTTTTTTCTCCATTTCCTGTATCTCTGCAGAGACTGCAACAGAGGATCGATCGAAACTGCCAAGAAACCCAAAAGAGGTAATGTAGATTTTGTACACTCGTCTAAAACAGTGATTGTTCGTAGTACCTGGCCTCTCTTCTCATCTACCTGTGTGTGTGTCTGTGTGTGTGTGTGTGTGTGTGTGTGTACAGGTCAGAGGAAAGGCTCCACAGCCAAAGGGGGCAGGAAGCCTAGCAGAAGGGCAGAGTCATCAGAAGAGAGGTGAGTGTTTCCAGTTAGTACGGGTTTGGAATAAGGATATATTGCAGTGCAGTGGTAGATTCCCTGCTTACCAACACGAGGGTCGCAGGTTCGAGCCCTCGTGTTACCGCCGGCTTGGTCAGGCACCAGGGTTCCCACTGTCATGAAATACCTGGCAAAGGTATGGAATTTGAAAAACAGTTTTCCAGACCTGGAAAAGGTTTGGAATGAACTGTTCAATTTCAGGCCTGCCACCCTGCATGCATTTTTTGTAGCAGGCATACATTTTGATATTCAAGTACGCTGGTATGATTGGTCACACTATGCAAAAATGCATTGACGGCAATCTTTTTAGCAATTTTTTAGCAAAACTAAAAGCCGTTGTGCAGAACTGGATGGATTTGTAGCCGGGGAGAGACTAGAAGTTGTCTCGGAGTTTAAGTACCGTGGAATGCTGATTGATAGCAATTTCTCTTCTAAAGCTCATACTAAAAGTTTGTAATCGGGTAAAGTTCAACCAATTTTAGATATATCCGTAGTTGTATGTCAACAGAGGCTGCAGTGATGCATATGCATTCAATGATCTTCTCGCACATCACATATTGCTTGACAACCTGCTCCCAGGCAAGTAATACTGCTCTTAAACAGTTGCACTCCTTATACAAACAAACCCTCAAAGTTCTTGACAAAAAAAAACTAAATATTATCATCATTGCCAAATATTAACAAAATACAAGTTTTTAAATAGGGAAAACCTGAGATTAAATATACAGATTCCTGTCTAATGTACATGCAGTACATGATTTTGCATGAACTGGCGACACCTGTACTGAGATTTCAGTTTGTAAATACTGGATCAACCGTATATATAAATCTACACGGAGTGCAGTGAGAGTAGACTGTATTATCCCGTTGAGGAAAAGTTCTTTTAGCTAATCTGCGTTTTCAATTAAAGCTGCTCGCGCCTCGCGAGTGGAACTTAATTCCAAAAGACATTAGAGATTTGAAAACATACGCTTCACTTAAACTTAACTAAAGAAGTGGATAACCAGTAGCCAGCTCTGTCAACATTAAAGTACTAAATGATCATGCTGTCATCTATGCTCTTTTTGCCTGTCTGTGCTTATTGTGGTGTTTGTCATGTGGTCTGATAGAGTGCTATTTGTCTACTAGTTAGGCTGGCATTTTTTGTCTCTGTTGCTTGTTGCAATGCTGTCTTCGTGCTACTAACATCTGTGTTATTTGTGACGTGTCTGTCATGTGATAGAATGCTATAGAGACAGCCAAAGTGGAACGTCACTTCCTGCTTCAGCATTGTACCAGAGATTTTCATTTTCCCATAGACATTTAGTATAATGCTTATAAAAATAGTTTTACTTGTTCAAACCAAACGGTTCAGATATATTTAGAAAAAGGAGAGATCGCATAACATTTCACTCCAACCAAAACTAGGGCTGGCATGATGGATGATGGCATCGACCATCGTGATGGGCCGACCCCCCATCGACCTCTGATCGGATCATCGTAATTAATCATCTGTTCGAATTAAAATTGTGCAGTTTTAATAATAAAAATGGCCAAGTCCACTTACTGTGACGCGAAGGCCAAGTCCACTTACCGTGACACGCGGGCGACATTAAACAAGCGCACCCAGTTCAGAGAAGCCCCCCCTCCGCTCTACTGCTTCTCTGAACTGGGTGCGCTTGTTTAATGTCGCCGGGGCATCCCTCGCGCGTGAGAAGTCGGTTGTGTTGTGGAAACTTTTTAAGACAAAGAAGAAACTTCACGTTCTTTCCTGTTTTCAACCCAAAGTGAGTACAAGTCTTCAACTGTGAATTTAACTCGCCTGTTTCCAAAGTGAAAGTTGGAGTCGCTCCATAGATACAGCAGCTGTAGCCTCAAAGCGAGACTCATCAGTCATTTCTCCTCAACTCTCTCATTAGGTTCAAAAGCCCACACGAATCTAACGTTATATCAGCCAGTAATTCAGTCAGTTTTCTGCCAGCTAGTTAAATTCAACACACACACGTTGTTGGTGAGGATCTGTAACGTTAACGTTAGTTGTTTGGTTCGTGATGATGGTTCACTGTGGAACCAACATGATGGCTATTTGATTGACATCGCACCACCCTAACCAAAATGTAAAAAAATGCGGGTGTAAAGAAAATATTTTTTCAATGTTGTTTTTTAAAGTTTTGGTCTGAGTGAAATGTTCTATGGTCTCTCCCGATTCTAGATATAGCTGAACAGCTTGGTTTGACCAAGTAAAACTATTTTTTATAAGCATTTTACAAAATGTCTATGTGAAAATAAATTGCGGAAGAAAATCTCTGGTACAGTGCTGAAGCAGGAAGTGACGTTCACTTTGCCTCTCTATTTGTTTGGCTGGGCTGAATCTCTTTGTTGCTGACTGCTGTTTCGTTTAACTCTGCAAAGCTGTCTTCGTTTTATGTCCTTCAACTAGTTTGTAATAGTTTAACGGCCTGCTCTTCTTAGATTATATTTCTATACTGCATGTTTTGATTTTCCTCTTTATAGCTTCACCTTTATCTTTTTAGGGTGACCTCTTAAGACCAGTCCAGGGACAGCAGCAGATGTAACATAGCCTTCTGGCTAACTCTGGCACATTTACATTTGAATGTGTTTATTAATATGCATAATGTCCCCATTAAATAAACCTGAAAGAAAAAATAATCTTTGCCTTCAACTCCTAGCCGTAAAGAGTTATTTTGTTCCATCTCTCGAACATGGCTGCTGCGGTCTTGCCAAACGTCCACAGCTTGTGGAAAAAGCAAATGAACAGAGCGAAATATGGAATTACTTTGCTTAAGTTTCTGACAGTCAGGGGCAAACCCACGGACTGTGGACACAACATAGCCCGCCTGTAAACAGTGCTACGCAGGCAAAGGGAGCCAACACTCCAACTTGGCCAAACATCTCGCGATAGACATCCCGGCTTGTTCAAAGAGCGACAGGTTAGCGAATGTGATGGTAACATAATTACATGCCCTCAAGTCAAACGAGTGAGTTATTTTGTGATGAGCTTACGTTTTTCATGATAGGAGGTTGATGAGGCAATTAAGGGCAATGCGCTCAGTACCAGTGCAGACCTCTGCCAAGAAGGTTTATTGAGTCATGACGCTGTTTAATACATGAATAAGGTTCAGGGTATTCGCGGGGGCTTGAAAAGTATTAAAAGTTGATAAATCAATTTAGGGAAAATTGAGGCCCTTCTTAAAAAGTCTTATTTGCCATTTGATGAGGTATTAAATTTGGTAGCTATTGTGCGGATTGTGTTAAATGGGCATATGATATTGTCTCATATCGATCGCAGACACGTGAATTAAATCAGAATCATGTCGTGGGCAGACTTTGTGATATCAGCATTGTTGTCCAAATAATCTATATAATATCGTATCGTGATGAAACTAACTTGTGATTTACATTTACACCTCTATCGCTGATGTGAAGAAAGTGGTGTTGAGTATTAAATTTGATTGAAAGTCTTAAAAAGGCCTTAAATCGTATTGAATTTAACTTCAGGATTCCTGCATATACCATGTGGTTGCAAATATAAAGTTTAATTATCAAAGAAATCACAAACTCAAGTAGGGCTGCACGATATTGGAAAAAACAGACATTGCAATATATTTGGTTTGTGCTGCAGCCAGAGTGATTGGCAGGATGCTAGTGTGCTAAGTGCTGAGTATCAACCAGCAAAAAAGTTATAGCCTGACGTGTTTGAGTTAATTTACCTTATTCTTTGACATTGCACGTCCTGCGATGTGACTATTGCGCATGCGCACATTGCGATGACGATGCTGAAACGATATATTGTGCAGCTCTAAACTCAAGTACCGTATATATATATATATACCGTAAATTCCGGACTATAAGCCGCACCTTTTTTCCCGTTTTTTGGCCTTTTTTGGCCCCTGCGGCTTATATAACGGTGCGGCTTATCTATGGATTTTTTTCCAAAAAAAAAAAAAAAAATCACTTTTTTAGCACTCTTTCTAACTATAAATCCTATATAACTATAATAAGTTTTAATTTCCTCTCTTGCCCTCTTTTCACCACACTGTATGACACTGTATGACACTGTGTGCACTGTAAAAAACAACACAGGTGGTGTTGTGTTATGTTGTTTTGTTGAAATGTTAATAAATGGGAGCTTCCTCAAACAGCCATCTCTTTCCCGACAATCCCCTCTGTGCATGAACCCTTACATATGGTAATTAAACATTAAAACACAATAAAAAAAAAAACCATTAAAACACCCGCGGCTTATAGTCCGGTGCGGCTTATATAAGAAAAAAAAAGTCAACTTTGCAGGTGCGGCTTATACACCGGTGCGGCTTATAGTCCGGAATTTACGGTAACTCACGGTAATAGCTTGTAAAAGCTTTAATAACACTGTCTATGACCTTGATCCAATTATTGTAGTAAAATGACATGATGGCTGTGCATCATCAATAAGTCATATCAGCATAGCAAGCATTCGTTGTTTAAATACATGGTTGGTCAGAGCTCAAAGGCAGGACAGCAATAGGTTGGTCAAGTGAATTTGATTAGATTTAGAGTCAACCACAAGGCATTTAAGCATCCTGAATTCATGAAAGAGTGAAAGTGGGTGATTAAAATAGGCATTGACATAGTAAAAAAAAAAATGTTTCAGCTACTGTCCTCTTCAGGGTGTCAACTCTTAACTGTCAGAGCAACATACTAGGGTTCAGACTAAACACACACACACCTGTCCTGTGTGCAATCAACAAGAAATCAACACACGAATGGTTCTCCAATCAGGAGCCACAGAAGACATCTCGGTCCAATCATGGACTGAGCTACCGGGACATTGTAGAACGATCCAATCATGGACTGAGCTACCGGGACATTGTAGAACGATTGGACAATGCAGCTCATTTTTAATCTTGAGCATCATGGATGTAATGAAAAATGAGAGAATTAAAGTCTTATCTTTATATTTTTGTGAAGTTTTCTTTATAAACACTAAAGTCTAAAGTCATTGCTTAAAGGGACACTCCACTGAAAAACAATTTATTTTGATTTATTTTTGCACATGCTCTCACACATATCCAAAAACTGTAAACAGTTTTGCAGGCATTCATGTAGTTTGGCAGTTATTGAGAGTTGATTTGACTCAATCAAAGTTGTGGACCAATAATGTCACATCACTGGTGCACAACTTAATTCAAATCAACTCTCAATAACTGTCAGACTAAATTGTTTTTCATTGGAGTTCTCCTTTAATACTATATGTGAATGCTGGTGAATATAGTGTCTTGGGGTGAAGGGCATGGTGCTACAATGCACATTTTATGTACATGCAAATGGTCATGGAAATTATATTCTAGCTCCTGGAAAGGTTTTGGAATTTTGTCTCTGAAAGTGTGGGAACACTGCACATGAATGGACCGTGTCTGCGGGTGGAAAGGCAGAATATGGGTACGTGTCCTGGTCACTGCACTACTGCCTCCTCTGGCCTGCCTGTTCAGGGGGAGGGGAACTGGGGGGCATATCGCGTGATCCTCCCAGTGAAACTCCTCGCTGTCAGGTGAAAAGAAATGGCTGGCGACTGCACATGTATCGGGGGAAGCATGTGCTATTCTACAACTCTCCCCAGATCGGCAGAGGGGGTGGAGCAATAACCAGGACAGCAGCGGGAATTGGCCAAGTACAATTGGGGAGAAAACAGAGGGGGGGTGGATCTGATAACACCATACCAGAGTTTGACCCATTTACCTGATTTGATAACCTGTCTTACATTCCCACCTTCTTTCAACTCACATTCTTATGCTCCATTCTGTCTTGGCTACCAAGTGATGGAGAGATTGAGAATGTTCCAGAGGCTGTTCCCATGTCGACGCGCCCCTCTCGGAGGACCAAGACTGCAGCGCTAGAGAAGACAAAGCTGGACCTCACCGCACTCATCAACCAGGAGGCCAACATGTCGAGTTAGGGCCAGTGGAGCAGTAGATGAATCGATTAATCAACAGAAAATTAAGTCAGCTTTTTTTTTTATCGATAATCATTTAAGACTAAGTTAAAAAAAAATAAGATGGAAATGTGAATATTTTCTGGTTTCTTTAGTCTTCTATGACACTTAACAGATTATATTTGGGTTGTGGACTGTAGGTCAGGACAAAAGAAGACAAGTGATGTACCGTAATCTTGGGCTTTTGGGTAGCTACCGGATCCTAGCACAGAGTATGGCTGCTATGTTGTTATCTGTTCCTTTTTGTTCAATGTTTTACTCTGTGGGGTTTCCACCTCCGGTATCTACTGCTTCTGCTAACGTTACGTTGTGCTTTCAGCCTGAACAGCAATCTTATCCGATTACTCGTTTACTTGTTAAAATAATCGGTAGCACACTCGATTACTAAAATGATCAATAGCTGCAGCCCTAGATGACATCCTCAAATGTCGTCTTTTGTCCTAACCAACATTCCACAACCCAAAGATAATCAGTTTATTAGAAGACAAAAAAAAAACGATACTAAATTATTAAATCGATTATTGAAAAATAGTTGGGAGATTAATTTTCTGTCGATTGACTAATCGTTGCAGCTCTACTTAAAATATATATATTTTGTATTCTTTATTGGTTTTGCAGTTACGAAGACGTACCAAACAAAAAACAGTTCAGGTCCCTCGTTCAAGGCACAGCCAGTTCTATAAACATACAAACATGCCAGAGAAATATGAGGGGACAAATTAAATATTTTGTAAGGTACAAATATTGCACACACACCCACAAGCACCCACCAACCCATCCACGTCCACACACAGTGGGCGCAATAAGATGACTAGCCAAAATGTTTATAATGGCATTACTCAAGTTCAATGAGAGGGTGGAAAAGTGGAAGAACAAATTAACATTTTTGAATAGAATTAATCTGTTTTCAGCTCCTGAATGGACTGACACCAGCCCTGATTTACAGGATAATCTCTCAATTATATTTAGTAAGTGGATGTTTCCTCTGTGTAGTGCGTTTGTTTCTGTTTTTCTAGCGTTACCTTTTCATGTTTGTGTGTTTCTAGTGTTAACTTTTCATCGTTCATTTTGTTACATGTTCATTTTAACTGCCTAAATAAAATATAAGTTGTATAACTATAAACATTCTCTATTCTTGTTCAATCAGCATACTGTAGTTAGGAAGCCATGGGTATATTTCAGGGATGGGTGTAACAAAAACATTGATAGTCAGAGGACGTTATTGGCGACTGTTGTATCTAATAGGTGATCAATGTGTCAGATATTAAATATGACATATGGCAATGTGGGGTCCAGGGTCCACCAAGAGCCCCTGACCTTGAGGGGGTTCCAGCAAATTGATGGTTATTTAATTTACAAGAAGTTAGACCAATCAGAGAATTTAGAAAAATGCCAAAATCATAAATAATAAAAAGATGTGGGTCAGAGGGAGATTTTTTTTAATCAAATGGGTATGATATGAAAGGTTGAGAATCACTGATCTAGGCCCCAGAGCAGTACTTTGGACATCTTTGTCACCTCAGAGCAGTACTTTAGACATCTTTGTCACTACAGGTGTCTAGCAGGTAGCAGGATCTTGCTCAAGCACCCTATAGTACAAGTTTCATCTACTGAACAGTGTAAACTAAAAGATGGACATTAGTCCACAAATGAGATGTGGCTTCTGGATTTTACACACTTCACTGTCCAGTGTAAATGATATTAAACTCCTGATAAATACTTCAAAAGAATCTTTATTGTTCTAATGACACAGACAACTCTGTTACATCTGTAATGGACAGTATAAAAACACTTTATAACGAAAATATACAACAGAAGTTTAGCACCAGGGACTTCAACTGAGGGGTATGTTTTTTTCTGTCACAAGACTGAGCCATCCCCCCTCCTGTGTTGAAATGGCAACCATAATGACATACACACAAGGGCAGTCAGGCACACAAGACACTACAGGTGTAAGGTTTGACCTATAGACAGACATCTTGGACTTGCCCTCTAAATGGAAGGCAGGTAAACAATATTGATCCAAGATTCGTGTTAACTTTCCAGATCAACTCTGTCCCTGTCTAGCACATGGCTGGATAGCAAAAGAGAAGTAGGCCTAGTTGAGCCCCAGTGGAGGTAGGCTTCTCTTACTGCAGACAACGGGAACTCCTAAGAAAAACTTACAACAGCAATACTACTCCCACCTGCATTTTAACAATGTCTGGACATTTTTAATAAAACTAATTATGACTATTAAGAATCTGTTCTTTCTGGGGAACGAAGCAGGTGGGAATATATGGGATGTTCCTATAGCAGGGGTTTTCAAAGTGGGAGGCGGGCCTCCCCAGGGGGGGCTCCAAGCAGTTTCAGGGGAGGCTCTGAATGGAAGTGAAAAAATATAGTTGGCATTCATTATCAAAAGGAGATCACATAGAATAGCCTAAATGTGTGTGATTTGGGTAGATAGTTCAGAGATAAAATCATTTTGTGGAATTTTACTATTTTTTCCACTTTCACCGAATCAGAAACGACATGCCTTCAGATAAACCTTTTATGTATTTGGTGTAGTCTGAAGTATGTCAAACAGCAATATCATGCAATGTTGGTCAAATTGCTGAGAGCCTATGGGATCAAATGATCATATGATCCCATAGGCATCCAGGAATTGCGCACGAGAGGGGCGCCTTTTTCCAAGCTTTGTCTGGGGGAGGCCCACAGTCCTAGACTTTGAGAACCCCTGTCCTATAGCAATTTCCTTGGGGATCACAATACATGGCTATAACAACTTAAGTATGATGCGCAGCGTAAGTATGATGCATCCCAACTTCCAAGCCATCAGTACTTGTGACAGTTGCAGTTCAATCACATCCATTTGTCTGTCAGCAACAACATAAATTACTACATATTGATAGATCACCTGGGTTTGTATTGCACGGTTTGCACCTAATAGATTCTCTAGTTTTACAGTAGGGGATGGTAGTGGGACTGGATGTGCAAAATATGGGGGTGGATTGGGTGTAGTAGTGGGATTAATAATCTCAGACGGAATAGTGCAACAGGTAAATCTGACATTGTATTAATGCTTTGGGTGAAAACAACGAAGATATAATCACAAACAAGACAGATCCCACAAACCAACACATTAATGAGAATCTACATTCTACAACTGCATAATGCCATTTTCTTCACCATCAACATACCTCTCAGCATATCGAGGGGGTGTAGGGGGTAAAACTATTATCATTTACAGCATGTATGTTTGTGCCAATGGTGTTTCAGAGTTGAGGCTGTTTGAAAATTCAATTATACTTAAAAGGAACTAAGAGTACACAACTTTATAGCCACGGCACATACACACATACAGTTTAGGGCAGGGGTGTCAAACATACGGCCCGGGGGCCAGAACCGACCCACCCAAGGGTCCAATCCAGCCCAATTGATGACTTGGCAAAGTGTGAACATTTAACTGAGAAGTCCTTGAATTCAATGTGATGCACTTGGGAAGGCTAAGAGGTACCATGTTTCAGGAGCAAGTCAAATGGTATTTAAGCCTATTCATGTTTTTTGTATTCATCACTAAATGATACACTATTTTCAAGTACCCTCGACTATAGAGAATTGCAGTTGCCGTCAATTGTAATGCAGTTAGACAGTTGAGATAACCCTGTGTGAAAACATGTTCTTAAAATTTATACATGTAATTGTTTACACTAAAAGACACGGGACGAGATGGAGAAGTTATGGAGATGTTATGTCTTAAGTCATTATGCATTGATTTTCTTTGTCTGGCCCACGTGAGACCAAATTGGGTCGTATGCGAGCTAAAATGAGTTTGACACCCCTGGTTTAGGGCGTGGAGTTTTTCCTCACCTATTGATCAGGGCCTGGTTGCTCCAATGGATCTTTTCACCCAAGTATGTTTGTGTCCAATGGCTTACAATGGAACAGTGATCTTAGAATCAAAGATATGGGAAACAAGGCCCAGATCCTCTTTGTAGTCAAATTTTAACAAGCTTTCTGTCAAACTGCATAATAAAAATAAAAATAAAAAACACGGTAACAAATAAATTATATTCCCAAGCTGGAATCAAAGCAGTGCCACTGTTAGTGTGGGTCACTCTTTGTGTAAAATGGAAAACAGACACTCACCTTGTAAGTGATGTTATGGAGTTGTGCATCTGTGGTGTGTACGCAGTGAAAGGAAACATATATAAACAAAAACCCAAACTTACTGGTTCCAGGTTGAGCCTTAAGAGACAGACAAGACATGAAGGAATTGTCTGGAAAAGGTCCTGGCCCTAATCATGTCTTGAGGGAGATGGCACTGCCCTTATGCAGTCAAGCTTTGTCCTTCATTCAAAACAGCCTTTCTGACACTGTAGAAGCACTCATCCCAGTTTGACGTGCTCATTTGTTCTACTATACATGATCAAACAGAGAGAAAGGCAAGTTGACATTAAAAAAAGAAAGAAAATCTGTACATACATATCCACGGACTTGAGCTCGTTAAAAATAGTGCAACCTCAAGCTTTTGTTAAGTTAGACTGCTACATAATTGCTGAGTGTAAGACTGGACCATAGTGGGATGGTCCGTCTACGTGGTCAGCTGAATGTCCAAAGGCACCACGTTTAACCACAGTCTTTTTCCCAGGATGGAGGAGGCTTCACACTTCAGTTAGTTTTCTGTCAGATAGAAAAGAGAGAGCAAAAGTTGACTTGGTAGTGATTTGAAACTGAAGATTGATAAAAGACGACCACTTTAGTGATGTTCAAAAATAGGAGCAGGGTAGTTACCAAACACAAAGTCACACCATCTTGGCCCGGTGAGGCCCCTCATTCGCGATTGTCTCAACATTTTCGCAGGTGGTGGTTGTGGTGGTTCAGTGGACACAACCCCAGGACTTTTATATTTGCCTTTTTGCCTCCCTACCGGCACCTCGTCCTCCTCCTGGCTTGATTTTGTTGCAGGACTCGTCGGCTCTTTCGAGGCGGTTGTCCTTTTCCTCTCAGTTTTCACAGCTTTAACGACCCCTAGCAGCTCTCCTCTCCGTGCAAAGCGGATGGTGGAAAGTGAGCCATCGTCCAGTGTCACGGTACAGGATTCCCACTCTTCCTCTTCAGTTGACTCGTTGTCGGGGGAGTTGATTTTCCTCAGAAACACCCGGCATTCCTTCAGTGTCTCAGGACTCCAGGCTTTAGAGCTGAGTCTGTGCTCTTTGGGTACAGCCATAGGCTCCTGAGTTTGGTCAGCAGAGCTGGTGGTACAACTGTTGTCCAAGTCGAATGACTGTTCCGTTTTCGATCGGGAGCATGCTTTATGTCTTGCTTGTGGTCCAGTGACGACATGACCATTTAAACTACTCGCAGCTATCCTCCATTTTAATTCCTTCCGATTGTTCCCTTGCCTTTTAGGCCACTTCTCCCTTTCTTTCCGTATCAGGAACCTTGCCCTTGCCCTTAGTAGAGTGGTCTGGTACTTGCCGAGAGCTCTGCCTCTCCACCATGGGGATCCTTGGTTGAGCCTGCCAGGTGCAAACCTGGGAGTGAAAAGTTGCCGTTTGATTTTATCTGTTGAGAATGACACACTGTTTCTGTTCCTCAGCCTCTCGTGGGCTTGGTGGTAAAGGCGGGGACTCTTTGGCACACTTTTGGCAAACTTCTTGATGTGTTTACGGAGTCGCTCTGCCTGGGGACTAGGACAGACACTTCCTCTGTTGGCAGAGCGAGGGTAGTGCATGAGTTCGTAAGGGTTACGGGAGCTTGCCTGCTTGACAATGGAAAGAGACTGGGTCTCTGTCGTCTGCATGAACCAAGAGCAAAGCTGTTGCATACTACAAGAGCTCGGTTTATCAGGAGGGCAGTCAAACAGCATGCGAACCACAGAGGAACGTCTCGACTTCTTGGCAGATGAGCTGGCTCCTTTAGTACTCGGCCTGGATCGAAAGGACGCTTCTTCCTGGTTCTCGACAGTATCGGAGACCCAGGTGTCGGAGACCAGTCGTATTCGCCTGGCAAGCTCCTGGCCGAATGTCTCTTCCTCGGCTGATGGTGCCCACCACTTTAGCGTCTCTGTTGGGGGAAAGATGGAGTCTGCGGACACCCCTGCTATTCGGCTCAGGTGCTTACAGATGCGCTTCCTCTCCTGTCCGAATGGCCGTCGTTTCTCCCCCGAGGCGTCTACACCGGCGTGAGCCTCCTCCTGCTTCCTTTCATTGCTGGCCTTGTTGAGCAGAAGTTTTTTGGAGCGCCGCAGCAGAGCCGTGCTGTGGCTGTAGGACCTGGAGGTGGAGGTGGCGACAGAGTGCAGCAGGTAGACTGAAGGCTTCCTCACCCTCACTGAGTGACGCACTGCTACAGGGCCATCTGAGTGTCGGTCTCTACATTCACCCCTGGCCTCTATCCTCCCCTGTGTTGGACTACAGTCACCGCTGGCTTGACGGTTGATTGTCCAGGGCTCTTTGGCAGATTTGAATACTGGTCGGAGTGCTTTCTTGTGACCTAATGTTTCTGGAGACTGCCTAGCGTCCCTATTCATCTGAATTTTGCGTTGTCTAGGAGATACTGTGGTTACGGTGACTGAGATTCCGGAGAATTTAACTTTGGCAGGCCTCCCTGGTTTCCTTATGGGCAAAGCACCGTCAAGCTTCTGACATTTGATGTTACTGCTGGAATGAGGGGCAGACTCTTTCACAGGTCTGACCAAGTTCAATTCGGACCAT
Organism: Poromitra crassiceps; assembly: GCF_964638095.1. Classification (NCBI taxonomy): domain Eukaryota; kingdom Metazoa; phylum Chordata; class Actinopteri; order Beryciformes; family Melamphaidae; genus Poromitra; species Poromitra crassiceps. Next base: position 42,377,818 of record NC_139626.1, on the reverse strand, counting down.
TCTGTTGAAGCGGCTTTGATAGTGCTAGAATTAGAGTCCGGCGTTAAACTGCTTAAGTCACTGTTTTGGCCAAATGCTTGCCAAGCATCATGAGCAAGAAGTTCTGTTTGGAGCTGGTCAAAGCCCTCAGAAACCATTCGTTTGTTTCTCCTTGATCGCCCATACACTACTGTTATTTTGAGGTTCTTGTTTGTATTCTCCTCCATGTCAGATCCTGAAACTACATTTGCTTTTTCTGCATTTGCCCCAATTACCGAATCAAGAGCCTTCTGCTTACGTGGTCGACCAACTGGCCTCTTCACTTTCTTTTCCAGCTGTGGTCCCAGCTTCTTGGGCCGGCCACGCCTTTTTGGAGGAGTGGTTTCATGGAAAGACAGCAAGTCAACTGGTGATCTCTGGTTTTCAGTTTCAGCTGCACGCTTAGGTGGAGTACCTTCTCCCGATCTTCTGGTACCTACTTTAGGTGATGATGAAGCTGACTTGGGGGGTGAAGAAGCAGACCTGGCTGACTTGGGTGGTGAAGACGCAGTCTTGGGGGGTGTTGAGGCAGATGTGGCAGGCGAGGTAGCAGACTTTAGTGGTGAAGAAACAGATTTCGTTTTTGAAGTGGCAGACTCAGTACCCTGGCTTTTGTTCTTTTCAGGTGTCCCTGCCCATGAAGACTCCTCATATGGGTCAAATGGCTCCTCTGGTTGTCCACTAGGACCAGAGGCTGCCGACTTGAGGCTATATATAACTCCATCCTTATTCATCACTGGTGACACGTACATGAGTTTGATTGGGCTAAAGTATTGGATCTGGGAGTTGGGAAGGTTCTGAGTACAAGTGGCAGAACTAGCACAGCTGGTGACACCCAAATTTACGGGATTTCTAGAAGCTGTTTTTGACTCTGACTCCTGCAGTTTTTTTGGAGATGATCTTAGCCTTCTGTAAGGCCTGGCTGCACAGTCTCTGACGTCTGTCCTATTCTCTGAGCTGTGCGTAGTAGGACTCTTCTCTGTGGCAGCCATAGTGAATGGAATGACCTGGTTTTGATCTTTAGACTCCATGTAAGATGTTTCAAATTGTTCTTCAGGTGTTGATTGCAAGGCAAGCTCCCCTGTGGGCTTAGGAGAGGATAGAGGGGCTTCTTCTCTGGATTCAAGCTGGATGTCCTTAACATCTGGATTTTTGGAGAAGTCATCCAAGGTGCTAGAGTCTTTTAGTGCTTTCTGGTTGAATATGCTCTCAGAGAAACAAGCAACAAAGTACATCTTCCTGGGCTCTGTGACATAGGAGGAGAACCGTTGTGGCGGGACTATATTTCTCCTAGATTTCCTGGAGTCGTTTGACTGAGACAGAAAGCTGGACATCTTCCTCCCTCTGCCTGGCCTATGGTAAGCCTTACCTCTGTCTGGTGGTCTTTCACCATCACCATCATCGCTTTCATGTGATGGTGCTTCCTCTAGATTCCTGTCATTTCCAAAATGGCTACCCTCACCATCTATGTCACAGGCCCGACTACACTGTGTCACTGAGGTTGTAGTCAGTGCCACTGTCTGTGTCTGTAGCCCCTCTCCTTTTAAGCCTGGGGTGTAATGCTTGCTCTGCAGCTCAGTGGTGGGTATTTGGGTATCTGGGGCAATTTGTTCTTTTTCCTCAGAGGCTATCTCCATTTCTCTCTCCTCTGCTTTAATTGTCTCAATTTCCCCTGTAACTATAACTGCTTGTATCTCTTCCTTTGCTTCACCCCTCTCCCTTTCTCCAGTGAGAATGTCCACCTCTCCCCCCTGAACCCTTTCAATCTCTGCATCGTCCATTTCTTTCTCCATCCTAGATTCTTCACTGATTCTACCCGTTCCGGTCATATTCTCGGTTTCTCCGTCTTCGGTGATACTGCCGTTTCCAGCCACAACACTTCCAATCCCTGCTACTTCCTCTCTGATTAGGTCCATCTCCAGTTTTGCAGCAAGACCTTTCATTCCTTGGATCTCCATTTCTCTCTCAGGCTCCTCTTTAACTGGAGTTGTGTCTGATGAGGAGCTCGATGTAGGCGAGGTAACATTATTGCCATCTTTCGATCTACCTCGCTTTGTTAGTGCCCCCTTTCTCCTGCAATACGACGGGTCATACATGGCAAGCTCCCGTTTAATTTGCAAGGTGTGTCTTCGGGTTGAGGCGTGATCAGCGGGCGTTGCCATAGCAGCGAGCACTTCCTGTCGCCGGCGGGAGCGGGTATTAGGTGACTTGGCCTCATTGTCGTCATGGCGGTGAAACAGCTCGCTGAGGTTGTAGTCACTGTCACTGCCTGTGTGAAGCACTGTGGTGATGATTTCACTCAGATGGGCGTCGGCGTGAAACTGCAGGGCCTGATTGGCCGAGGGAGACGGAGGTTGCTCTTTTTCAACGGTGTGACTGGCTGAGGGAGTCGGGGGCGGGTCCTTCTCCAGAGGTCTGATAGTCTCCAGTTTCTCGCTGAAACGATCGACAACATCCTGCAGTAAACTCCCGCTTGGGTTCTGCACTGCTTGGTGACTACTTGGAGTCCTACACTCCAGCTGCTCTTCGTCTGTGGTCGCATCCAGATTTACGCCCTCGTGACTCGCATCCATGAGACTCTCTTTAACCACTGCTGGGAGGGACAGGCCAGCTCCATCCTCGTGTCTATGGTGAAGGAGGGAGGGGGGCTTTTCTTCCGTTTTCCTGTCGATGTCCGAGGAGATGGGGGAAAGTGGGGGAGGCGAAGGGCTCTGCTCTCTCTTCAGGACAGGGCAAGGAGGATCCCCGTCTCCACTCCCGCCCTCTACTCCATTCCTGACCTGAGCGAGACGGGCGTGGTTTGAATAACAGGGACATGAGGGTGGGGTGTGATGGTTACAGCAGATCGACGAGGCAGGGCATAAACTGGAGGGAGAGCACAGTGAGGGCGATTGGGGTAACGAAGGAGACGATCCAAAAGCACAGACCACGCTGTCAATGCGACCTACAGCCAGGCTTTGGTAGGAAATGCAGTGGAGGGTCTTGAGGCAAAACACAGGGTAGGCCGCCACCCTGCAGCTCTGCACACAGCAGCAGCCTGAGCCCTGGGGGGCTTTGCCTTTACAGTCACCGAAAGGGTAGTGATGGACGCTACAATTAGACGTCGAGTCCGTTGGATGGTAGAGGGCGTTACCGTGACCTTGATGATCACAGTCGGCAAGAGGGTAGTGAGTGCTGCTGCTGCTATGGGCTTTACATTCACTCAATGGGAATGGCGGGGTAACGTTATCCTGTGGCGTTACCCCGCAGTGACAGCAGGGGGAGTCAGTCTGACCGACAGGTCTGTGAGGGGTAACGTTATCCTGCGGCGTTACCCCGCAGTGACAGCAGGGGGAGTCAGTCTGACCGACAGGTCTGTGAGGGGTAACGTTATCCTGTGGTGTTACCCCACAGTGACAGCAGGGGGGGTCAGTCTGACCGACAGGTCTGTGATGGAGGAACGACAGCAGTTGTTGGTGGCGTGCCAGCTTTAGGATTTGGTAGAGTAGAGAACGGTGTGCAGGGCACAGTGAGCAGAGGACAGCTTCCAGTGCAGAGCTCTGTGGACAGCGAGTCGCCCGCCTCCCTGGATCCCCCAACTCTTCTGTAAAGGTTGGCAACAGGAAGCTAGAAGCAGGAAATAAGCAGAAATACAAAGATAGGAGGTAAGGGGGCTTATTCATAAGCAAGCAACCTGTTCAGATAGCATACGACAAATAGCTACTCATGCACAGTGGTTCCCAAACGGTGTGCCGTGGGATTTTGCGACAACCAGGGGTTAAATTGAGCTGCCTGGGGGCCATCAACTACAGCTGGAGAGTTTTATTATTAAACATTAATTAAGTGTCACTATTCTAAATGATTAAACCCAGAAATGACATAAATAGGTCTGTCTGAGGGAATTTACCTCACTCTCAACACAACATGAAACAGTTTGACAGAGTTGTCATAGCACCGTTTTTTTTTTTTTTTTTTAAGTCTGAGACTGTGGGCCTCCCCCCCCCCCAGACAAAGCTCAGAAAAAGGAGCCCCCCCCCCTGCTCAATTCCTGGATGTCTTCCTGGATCATCATTGATTATGTTATTTGATCCCAGAGACACTCAACAATTGAGCCAAGATAGCCTGATATTGCTGTTACTTTAGACTACACCAAATACATAAAAAAGTCCGTCTGAGGGCATTTATTTGTTTCCGACACTGGGGAAAGTGGCAGAAAAAGCATAAAATCCCCCAAAACTACTGTATCTCTCAACCATCTCTTTAACCAAATCACACACATTTAAGGCTATTCTATGATCTCCTTTGAATAACACATTTTCACTTCCATACACTGAGTCTCCCCTGAAATTGATTGAAGCCTCCGACTTTGGAAACCTCTTGTCATAGCACATTCCATAAGATTTCAAAGCGAGCTGCAGGACGGGCAAGGCTTTGTCACCAATATTCCTAGATCTAGTGGACTTGGTTGCACAGATAGTACTTTTCTCTTATGATTAGATCAGAGATAGGCTATAACAAATGTAGCGTTGTCAGGCCATTTTGCCCACATTGGCTAAAAAAAGAGGGCTTCTAACAAATAGTTGGAAGGATTACATTGGTTGAGTATAGATATGGACGACAAATTAAATTCATTGTGGAATATAATTGACCTGGAATTCTTTCATATAATTCCCGAGTGTGATCTGTGCAATTACTGCACCCATATTCCCCATCATAGTCTTGGGGAGCATGAGGCATATTGTGAATAGATTTGTTTTTACAGACTCGTGATGTGATGCCACAACGTATCAATGAGTTCTCTTCTTCTTCCCTGCAGATTCCTAAGTGGAGCATAGTGCAGCGACCACACGACGCCAACGGGTTCCGGACGACCGTCTCTTTCGAGGAACCCCCCACCAGCTTGCCGGGACAATGTTTTTGCCGTTTCTCGTATAGCAAGTGGGTTTTGACAGGGTGGGATTGCTGCTAGCAGCAATCCCAGCAGTACTAAATTCCCATATAGATTTCAGTTTAGGAAAAAAAATGGTTTTGGACCGGTGTGCAGTTACTCTTTAACATACACGTGTTTCCTTTGTGAGACAGGGCCTTGCACTTACTCCTTACCATGGATGAGTAATTCCTTCAAGTAGGCAATAACAAGAGAAACAAACTGTAGTCATTAACAAAATGCTACCAATGACTAAAGGCCCACGCGCACAGGGAGCGAATCTTGACGCTCGTCATTTGACGCGCATCAAGATCTGCCCCTATAGCGCACTGCAAGCGTCAGATCTGAAATGTATACACCACAGAATGACAGAACCATCACTATTTGGGGGAAAAGGCCACTCATTTATATGTAATCAGGCACAATTGACCGATTAAAAAAAAGTTGTTATACCTTAGTTTTGAGCCCCTGTCATAAGCCTCTTCTAAACATGAACTGCGGATTATAACCGTAGAATCAGGTCTCCGACTATCCGCCGCAGTTATACCCTGCTAGATATGACTCAATAAACCACTTAATCACTTTCTAAACATGGGGAGAAGCTCCCGCGCGGTTTGGAGCACAGTGCTGCTGCCTACTGCAGAGGAAAGGTAGGCCACCAAATAGGCTACAATTCTCTCCTCTGCATCAATATGTTTCGAATGCATTTATTCCTCTAGTATTCTTCTCAGAGATCGACTTTGCAGCGGGAAATATAGCCTTTTGTTCGGCACGTCATTCTGGGCAAGCTTGGGATAGAAGCTGTTGGATCATCCTACCCGTCTTGTCGGTCTGCCGTGCAGAGGGGGAGAGAAAAAAGGCAGCGCTGTGGGGGGAAATTATGCAATTCTGTCCAAATGTATTCTAATCTCATCATGACATCCAGGGATAGGCTATGTTTTGCTAGCCGATGTGTTTAGAACCTTATTCTCACGTTGTAGTCTTGCTAGTGTAGCGTATTAATGCCTGCTGTATTTAAACTGCCGTGAGAGTTTGAGGAGCGCTACTTATCGAGACAGAGACGGGGATGGAAGTGGGCAGAGAGGGAGGGGGGGGGGAGCTCAGAGGCTTTGGTCGCTGCTGGAATCTCATTTCGATGCTCGAAAATCGAAACGGGTTCGCTGGGATCTGACGCTCGCTGTGCATGTGGGCCTTAAGACCTTCAACCTTCCTGATGTTGGTCACATGATCAGAGGGCAACTGGATATGACAGAAGTGCTTTATTGATGAGTTGCTGAAGGCAAACGATAACATTCTGCTGAAAGCAGAAGAGAACGATTGTAGCAACGCTCAAAAGCAAAGGTACTGATGATCAATACAACATCACCTGACAACCTAACAGATCAAAGGTAATGATGATCAATACAACATCATCAGACAACCTAACAGATCAAAGGTAATGATGATCAATACAACATCCTCAGACAACCTAACGGATCAACGAAAAACCAAACCATCTTTCCAATAATTGAATCAGCGAACTCAGGTGTGCAAGCAAAATCGTCACTATAAAAAGCAAGTCCTTGATCTTAGAGTAACACACAAGATCCATTATTTTTGCTGAAGTGCTAAATTTGATATTGGTATTTCCAGGGAAGCCAAGCATCTACTCCAGAACTTGACAGGGTTGGGGATTTTAAGACTATTTAAATAATTTAAATATTCTGTAGTGTTAATATTTTGAGGTTGGTGTAACGAATCAAAAGATTTAAAAGATAATTTAAATAATGCATCTTAACATAAGCACTAATCAACCACAATGTTTAGCAAGGGGAGTAAGCTCAGGACAAAATAAATTATATATAGGCTAACATTTAAAAGCCTTCATGCAATTGTAGCAATACACGTTTCACATTGCATCAAAGTGCCTCATTACAAATCAACAACTACAACAATCAAACGAGTAAAATCACAGTTCTGAAGCACAATCAATAAATAAGTATGCAGCAACAACGACACACAACATTTTCCCACTATTAAAAAATGCTTATAAATCATAGTGCAAGAATTGATTTATGCATAAATAGCTGATTTACGTTCAGTCATTTCATAGATTTGTCAGCAGTTCAGTCCATGAATAATAAAAGTAGTAGTAGGAGGCTTCATTAAAAAACAAGCCTAGTAACAGTATGGAGGAGTGTTACAAGAATATACTGCAATTAAAGGAGAATTTCGTTTTTTTTTAACCTGGACCCATCTCCTGGCAATAATTATGATTTGGCCACTCACCCAGCGATGTCCGCGGCTTTTCTGGCCGTCCTAGCGTTGTTTTGAGATCAATAGCGTCCAAGTCAGTTGTAAAATGGAGCTGATTTGGGGCCAAGTGTGGACGTGTGGCATAACCTTCGTTATTTCGAATCCCACATAGGTTACGCCAAACCCCACATAGGTTACGCTAAAACCACCACCGCAAAGCGTGTACCTGTAGTTGTCCAGCCGGCAGGAAAGTATCGTGGGACTTTACGAGATTTTGTGGCCGAGATCACGTTTGAGGTAATTTGATCCCTGTGAGAGTCCAGGAAATGGCCTGGGGCGAAATATCACTCTGGTGGATGTTGAGGGATCACATTATGACGATATGTGGTGAAAACGGGAATAAAAATAGGTACGGTATTTAGATGCAGGAAAGACAGGCTCACACTTGGCCCCAAATCAGCTCCATTTTACAACTGACTTGGACGCTATTGATCTCAAAACAACGATAGGACGGCCAGAAACGCCGCGGACATCGCTGGGTGAGTGGCCAAATCATAATTATTGCCAGAAGATGGGTCCAGGTTAAAAAAAAACGAAATTCTCCTTTAAACATAGATGGTGAATTAATGTTTTTTTCCTCCAAGGTAATTGGGTTGTTAATTAACTGGCCTATTGATATAAATAGCAGATAACTCCCAGAGTAAAGACAACATGCTGGACTGTGCGGTAGCCCCAGAGACAGGCACTGGTGTACGGTTATGAGTAGAGACATTCAGTGTTTGTATAGTTGCCAATGTTACACAGTTCAAATGCCATTGAATCGGAAAAAAGCTAAAAAAGAAAAGAAAAAAAACACACACACAAAGAAAAGCTTTCCTGCTAGCTAGCTAACTACAAAGAACATACATGTAGATTAACAACGAGGACAAGTACAGCTAAGAACATGGCATATCTCCTGCAAATGCCACAGGGCAGAGTTCTTTTCTTTTTTTTTTCCTTTCATACTCAGTCAAATTACTGACTGTATAATAGTTTTGACTGTTTAAGGGTTGTTGTCGATGGTGCTGAGGAGTGGTGACTTTACACATAGGTGGTGTTCCTTGAGAGAGAGAGAGCTCATACTGTAAGTGTTCCTTGAGTAAGAAAGAGCTAATACCCCAGCATATTCAGTATACAGTCATTACAATACGGAGGCTTAGATGTGAAACCAGAGACATTGGGCTATTAGGCAGGCAATACGTTAAGTTCAGAGAGGTATATGTGGCAACGAGGTTAGAGACAGGCAGCCTGACATCATCACAGCAAGATCAACTGAAGCAGCTTTGTGTGGGGAACCCTGAACTGCTGCTTTGGTAGTAGCACTGTTAATGGAATAGGCCCATCTGAGTCAGAAATGAGTGCAGACACAACTTTTAGTATTTTCCCAGACATAGACAAGGTAGCCTGTTAGCCTTAGCATTTTCCCAGACATAGACAAGGTAACCTGTTAGCCTTAACATTTCCCCAGACATAGACAAGGTAACCTGTTAGCCTTAGCATTTTCCCAGACATAGACAAGGTAACCTGTTAGCCTTAATATTTCCCCAGACATAGACAAGGTAACCTGTTAGCCTTAATATTTCCCCAGACATAGACAAGGTAGCCTGTTAGCCTTAACATTTTCCCAGACATAGACAAGGTAGCCTGTTAGCTTTAACATTTCCCCAGACATAGACAAGGTAGCCTGTTAGCCTTAACATTTCCCCAGACATAGACAAGGTAACCTGTTAGCCTTAACATTTCCCCAGACATAGACAAGGTAGCCTGTTAGCTTTAGGCATTTCCCCAGACATAGACAAGGTAGCCAGTTAGCTTTAGGCATTTCCCCAGACATAGACAAGGTAGCCTGTTAGCTTTAGGCATTTCCCCAGACATAGACAAGGTAGCCAGTTAGCCTCGCATTGACTCAAATCATTTTCATACTTCCAACTTTACGCCAAAATCACATACAGTAACCTCCAGTAGCCTACACGATCACTTATCGATAGCATTTAACCCTATCCATAACCAAAATGTTATGTTATACCTGTCTTAGGCTTCACACCTTTACATTGTATGTGACCATGGAATCACATTAATTACGTTCATTGAAATAACCTTGTGAGTTCTAGCTACGTTTCTTTGTGCATGGGAAACGGTCCCATAAAGTAGAGTTGTAAGCAGCAATCATGTATGAGGTTGACAGTAATACAGCTACAGTAGCAGTTAGTAAATATCCATCTGTGATAAAAAAAAAAAAAACAAGAAGCTTTTACAAACAATACACATACACAATAACATACCATTCCCAAGCTTATCAGTGCACATTTTTCACACATGCTGCACAGTTGCATTCCAACACTACACCCAATACAATGTTCAGAATAGCTTTCACAAATATAGAGGGGGAAAATGTGGACACAAAATGGCTTTCTGAAACTAATCTCTTTCAAACAAAATCTCCAACTGTAGCCACCAGAGCAGTTTACACTGTTAAAACTGAATCCATCTCCCTGTTGATAGAAGTGTCCGATAATAGCAATGAGTTTATAATCTGTTATAATGGCTAAGTCACTTCATTAGCCTGGGCAAAGCTACCCAGAGAGAAAGAGAAAGCTGCAAATGACAATCATCAACGCTCCAGTAAGAAGGAGCTATAAGAAGTAATCAAACCTGAATAACCTAACAGCCAGAGAATATGAAAGTCACACTTCAATTCTTAGCTCTGAGGATTCTGTAACTGTGTTTCTCACCTTTGATCCTAGGGACCCAATTGGACAATAGATTTAGGCGGTGTCTCATCATAGACGCTGGGGGGCGTGGTCAGGGTGGGGGAAATCCTCCCGTTCTTCCCAGCCAGCATAGTTAGCATTTAGCTGCTAGCCCAGCCCAGGCAGACAGGATCGGGGATTCAACCACCGCAGTAAACGCACATCTGAACAGAGGTCTATCGTACCTGCTGTCGAATCCCCAATCATGTAGTGTAGAGCAGCCGGAGCACCTTCCACTGGTGAGTCAGCCCACTGAGATATATGGAGGGTTCTCCCCCCCAACCATCTAGTCTCGCGCACCAGCTGTAGTAGCATGGGCGTTCCCACACAGACACGACTGTATCTATGGTCAGTGTTAGATTCATTCTTCCAAGCAACACGAGTCTGACTTTTGAGAACCAAAAACACATTGAAAAAAACCCAGAGCCCATCATTACCTGGAGGCCTTTACGTTATGTTTTGTTTTACGTTACTGACTGAAATGTAATCAAAGCCCAGGACCAAGACTGAGAAACACAGCTGAAAGTATGACTATCAAATTACAGACACATAGTTAAAGACCTGAATAGCAATCATCTATTTCTTTAAAGGCATGTGTTGTGTTTTAAACAAGTGTCTCCAGAAAACATTGATCCTGTGAGGTGATGAGTTCAAGTGTTGAGGAGATCTAGAGGCGTTTCGTGGTCTAGAACTCCTTCGCGGCAGCAGCTGAGTCGATAGTCCCTGAGTTAGTGGCACCAGTCGTGGTACCAGAACCAGACGAGGTGGATGAACAAGAGTGGGCGGATTTCTTCTTCGGCGGGTTTTTGAGTGTTCCCGAGCGCTCTTTGACTTTGTACTCCAGTGTGCTGTGGGGCACCCCGTAGACCCCCTGGGCCTTGGACACGCTCATGCGACCCCCCATCACCATGGTGATGGCCTCCTCCAGCAGGTCGTGGTCATACTGGCGGTACCTGCCGCGCTTCTTCCTCGGCTGTTTGTCCTTGTCCCGGCGGTCCGCCCCCTCCTCAGAATCATCCAGCGAGGACCCGCGTTGGCCCAGGCGATGAGGTGAATGGTTGGCCGCGCCCATGCAGGCATCTGGTAAGAAAGGAGGTCTGAGTTTGAAGAGAGACGAGGGTCTAGCAGCAGCGGCGGCGGCAGCGGCGGCGGGCGTCACAGGATTTGGAGGAGCCTCTGTTGAGGAGGTGTGGTGGTGATGCAGGGTTTCGGCCACACTGTAACTCTCAGCTAGGCTTGACCTGTTGTGGTCAGACATGGACCGGACCTGAGGGATGCGCAGGGCAGCGGGGGGCTCCGTGCTGGGGGTGGGGCTTGATGGGGACTGGAGAGCATCCCTGAGCTGGGGGAAAGAGAGAGAGGCGGTCTTGTGTAGACCACTCGGCTGATGAAAGGACAGGGAGGCCGAAGGGAAACGAACGTCTCCGTTTTCCTCTACGGCGCCGCCGATTTCGGCCCGCTCGGCCCACGCCGCCACCTTCTGGAGGACCAGACGAGCCTCCCCGCCCAGCATGGACGACATCACGCCGTACGAGGTCACGTCCTCCCTGAAATCTCCACTTCCTGGCACAAGGTGGCGGAGCAGCCCCAGCCTCCCCTCGTCCCAGCCCTCCAGGCCTTGCCTCAGGGTGTGAAGGGGTATCCCGTAAAGCAGCGCGGCCCGCTCTTCCTGCAGCCTCCCTGAGCGCACGTCCTTCAAGGCCTTGGACAGCAGCCCCTCGGACAGCTCCCAGCTCCTCTCAACGTACTCCTCCTTCTGCCCGCGCTGCCTCCTAGGGATGGGAGGACCAAACAGCAGGGTCAGGATGGAGGTGATGGAGGGGGGTTTGGTTTTGGCACAGGGGGAAGAGAGGGGGCAGAGCGAGGGGGGTCCACTCCTTTATGCCTTGTGTTGGTAACATCACTGCGTCTCTTTATGTCTCATGTGTGTTTTTCAGTCTGTTTCTGGACCCTCATTCACACACACGCTGCTGTGTGTTTCATGCACACACATTGTGATATTCTTCAGTGAGGGTCCTACGTGCTTGAGGGCTGAGTAATCAGACTCATTACAGGATCAGTAAAAAAAAATCGTTGTGAGGTACTCCAATGTTCTCCTGTACAGTCCTGCGCTGCTGGCAAATGTTGCATTACTGTGCCGTTGTTGTGACGTTACCGCTCAAGAGATAAAAGAGTCAACCCCATAGGATCAAAACACCAGACACAAGCTCGACCAATCACAGAATGATTGACTGGAACATGAAATAATAAATAAATAAATAAATAAATAAATAAATAAATAAATAAATAAATAAATAAATAAATAAATAAATAAATAAATAAATAAATAAATAAATAAATACTTGGTCAACCCAGTATGCATATTATCATTCAAGCCTGAGAGGTGTTAATCAGTTGGCTTAAATCCAAGCAGCACTCATAAAGATGACTGTTGTGCAACACAAGACAATACAGATGCTAACCATTCAACCTTAGCCATACCCCAGGCATGGGTTTTTCCACACTAGTAATGATGATAGGGTTTCCTTGTGCAATTTCTGTCCACGTCCTGTGTTCCCCTACTGTTTTCCAATCAATTATCAATTATTGACTCATCATTCAAATAATAATAATAATAAACTATGGCAGAACATACTAAAGAAAGTGTTTTTCCTCAATGAAATCTCATGGTGATAAGACAGCTTTAAGCCCAGCTGAAACGGCATTGTGAGAGTATCTTCCGTGTACACCGGGCATGTTTAAATAACTGTGTTCCAACACAATATCATGTAAATCCAGGTTACAGCGGCTGGCTGGCTCACTACACCCAAGCGGTGCGCGGTTCCCCCCAGCTGGGTAGAGAGCTGCCGCTAGCCAGGAAAGAGCCATGAGCCAAGGCCGCTGCATCGTGAATAGCGATATTCTTGGAATGCGAGTTATGATGGTGAGCCAAATCAGCCAATAAGCCTATTCATCTACATTAACCAAAGATATTGACACTTTGTATTTTTTTTGCATACTTATTTGCGCATATATTAACATTTCTGGTGGGCTGAGAATCGTGTCTGCCTCCATGTTTTCTTTTGATTTCTAAGGCAGCTGAGTTTTCTCTGTCTCATAAAAATAGTTAAATTGCGCCCCCTGGTTGGTAAGACGTCTCATGGCTGCCATGTATTGAAATTCATTCATTCACTGTCTATTTGAGAACGACGTTAGATTGATCAAATTCCACATTGATCTACAAAATACTTAACGATCAATTATCGATCATTGATTATTCATGCCCATCCCTAGTCACACACAAAAAAGTCCCCAATTTAAAGTCCCATAATTATTATTTTTTGGTCATCACCTACTTTATATGATTGTGGCTGTTTTGTAGCTGATCCTGTCCCTGTCGCTTGGAAATCCATGTGATAGACGGAGCCAAATTCACTTTCACTACCAGTTTGAAATAACAAATCCATGTGATAGATGGAGCCAACTTCACTTTCACTGAAACCGCTTCCGCTATCCATCAACAACAATATGACTTCGTCGGATTTTCCCCAAAATAAAAGCCATTCTACACAAGTCTAAAGCACACAGAAGAAATGACCATCAAATTACTCCAAAAAGCATAATCCAAATGTTTTGAAGTCAAATGATTGTTTTTTTAGAGTCCAACATTTACCTCAGTATCTCCTAGATTTTCCTCACTCACTAAGCTCTGGTCACCCTACAGCGGTTTGGTGGAAGAGTCTGCCTTCGTGTGCTTCTCATAAGCGAGTTTTAAATTCGTAAATAGTCAATACAACTCGCGTTTTCCTAGTCAGAAATAATAAACTGCACCGTGAAACAAAAGTCATTTTCTTTTGGTGACTATTTTAGAAACCAAGTGTTACAGAGCTACTTTGCACAGCAATGGCAGAATGAAGAGGGGAACATTTAAATCCGTTTTGAAATAGACTTCAATAATTTAAATAATTGATAGCTTATAGGCTTGGGCGGTATTAAGGTATTTAGAAATCCCGACGACGGTATGATTTTCAATACTGTCAAAAGCGTTTTTGTTCAGCCAAAATAGTCACAAGTGTCCTTGCCTGTGCTGAGCTTAGCATAAATTAGTTTAGTAAATTAGTATTTTGATTCGCCATTTGTGGGCTACTTTTTTTTTATACCTTATAGGCAAGCATATACATGTTACAATCAACACTATATTGTATCAGACCACTTTAAACTGAACATGTGATGTCACAGGCTTGCCCATTACATTCGTTCCATTCGTTTAATTGTCATTCTCCATTGAGCACTTGTCAACATCGTGCATGTAAATAAAGTCAACAACATTGTGCATGTAAATAAGGTTTTCTGAAAACTAGAAGTTGCCACTTTTTGAATATGAATTTATACAACAGGAACTTAAACAGAAGAATTATTCTGAGGTAGAAAATAGAAAAGAAACACTTAACACAATTTGCAGCACCCCCCCCCCCCCCGACCAATACGGTATACCAGGGTCTAATGTCAGAAGGATATGAAGGTATGAACGTATAGATGCCTAATAGCTTATTGATTAAAAGTTGTATATTTGCGGTAAAAAAAAAATCAACAGGGTGTGGATGCCATATCGGCATTATCATTCTACTTTGCTATTTGAATTCACTACTTCATTGGGTGGTTCAGCATTTAAAGGCATCATCTGCTTGCTACTGCTGTTATGCACAAAACCAACCGTCACATCTAGGAGACGAGGTCAATATTGGATTGATTTATTTTCTGTCCACAGTGCAAGTTTCGAGTTTGTGGTCATATGGTTTTTTTTACCCCTTTCGGAACTCTAAATAACCAGGACCCCACCACTTAAGTTCTTTTGGAGAAGGCTCATACGGAGCCCGAACGTGCCGTTTTCACGGGGATATACAAACCTGTGTTTCAGCCGATATGAGGGGGGCCGAGTCGATTATGAGCACATTTTAAATTGTGGGTGAACTAGTCCTTTGAAAGGCATGGCAAAAACATCCTGCCATCACGCTGGAATGTGAAGTCAATCAACAGAGCATTGCAAAGGCCGACAGTAGAAGAAGACTCACCCTGAAGCTTTGTGATTGGCTGATGGCGACGATGTTGCCGAGCAGGCGGAGTTCCTCTTGGAAAGGTCGAGCACACCGTCTGCCACAGGGACAAGGGATCACACTGGTTAGGGAGAGAGTCCTACCTGAAGAAGCTACATTTGCACGCGCACAGACACACCCGGCACTGGCAGACGATACATTTCTCTGGCCACAAGGTGGCTGCGCCGCTGCAATGCACGTTATTAAACTTACAACAGAACAGCTCTGGATGAGAGGCAAACACCAGCGGGCCTGAATATTACGAGCACAGAAGTAGGCGACTAAAGCAGACAGTATCACTATCAATATTGAATGGTGCAAAACAAGCAACGTTACAGTAGGGATGCCAGAGTGTGGACATTTTGCCACTGGTTAATAAACTCCTGACAACACACCGCTGTTACTGGTTCCATCGGACATTATACAAGAGAAGAAATTAATCTGCTCAATATCTGCTCCGCCCTTCTGTTTGAAGAGAATATGAGCTCCTCAGCTGTCCTGATAAGAGACACTGCGAGAAATAGGCCACGCCCATCACGGGGGAAATCGGTCCGTTCACTCCCATTCACCTTGAATTAAACATAGCTAAAAGCTGTTGTGTGGTGGGCTGCGCACACAACAAATGTAAAAAATCGCCAATTAAAGTTTTTTTGTACTCCTGAGCAAAACAAGGAAGCCATTGAGAATTGGCGAGAAGAAAATGTGGATTTAAGGAAGTAAGTTGGAGTGTTCATCTTCCGTATATACGATCTTTGTGTGCAACTACGTGACATAGGAGAACGCCAGCGCGTCTGATGCCATCTGTCTGACATTATACCAGCGTTATTTTCATTAAAGGACGGCTTTTCCGTGGGGGATATGAATATATATTAAATCTCACGCCCCTAAGGTTTTCGAATCCGTTGAAATTTTTGAAATTGGAGCTTCACTCCCAGAGATATCAAGCATCTCTCACATATTTTTTGGGCCAGCCGACGCGTTTCGCGTCATCTGGCCCAAGTCCGCCTTGCGGAAGTCGTGCACCTATGAACTACAACTGTTGTGAGCCATGGTCCCGCCTCTAGAGGTCCTCCACGCCCCTTCAGAGGTCTGAAGAAAAACAAAAAGGCAGCCATCTTTTTCGACCACCTAGCCTGCTGTAGCTAGGTTAGCTTTCCATAGCTCCTTGCAAAGAGACGATTTTCGGAAGCACGGACAGACACGTGACTGGCGGCATTGGAAAGCTCGTCAAATTTTACATCTAGTAGTAGGTGGGTTGAAGTAACGAAATCAACGCTGAGCAATGTACCCGTTTTTACACATTTTTACAGAAAATAGTTACAACATCAGATGCGCGTAACTCCTACGAAAATGCCTTAAAATGCATGAAAAATTTTTTATGAAGACATCTCCCGACATATATACTTCAGTTTAAATTTGGTGCAATTTGGAGGCGATTTATTTTCGATTTATTTCTTCTTCTCTCCATGTATTATTGTCGAAGCCTTCTTCTTCTTCTTCTTTGAGTTTTATGGCGGTTGGCAAACATATATGTGCATTACCGCCACCTACTGGAGTTTGATATCAGCCAAACGCCTGAGGGGTGGGCATGGAAACGAAGGCCACGCGAGCCCAGTGCATTGTGGGAAATGTAGTATTTCGAGTCCCCGCACCCGAACCTCCCCCCCACCACCCCACCCCCCCCCCCCCCCACACAGAGTGGATTTCTGGTGATATCTCAGGCTGTAAACAACCAATTTCAAAAATTTCAACGGATTTGAAAACCTTAGGGGCGTGAGATTTAATATATATTCATATCCCCCACGGAAAAGCCGGCCTTTAATTTAAACATGCCTAAAAGCTGTTGTGTGGTGGGCTGCACAGTCATAGTCATAGTATTTCACTTCAGGCCACTGTGTGGGATCGTTTATCCAGCATTGTTTGGGCAATGAAAAGGGACACTGCTCCAGGCCAACTCAGTTAATTTTCTCGATGTACCTTTCCCTCTCCGTTGGAGGAAGTGTACTGAAATAATCTTTGGCATTATCTAAAAAGAAAACTGTCCAAATCCCTGTAAAACCCTGCAAAACTATTTCTATCTGACGAGAGTTCCTCCGTTCGCCCCGGTTAGTTTTGCTAGCTGCTGTCCTCAGGCAGTGATTCCTTGTGTTTTCCCCCGTCTTGGGCGTGGCTTCTGAATGATGACGCGTTTTGCAGTGTCTCTATGGTCTTAAGTATTGATACCAGCTTTTGAAAAATCTAACATAGCACTGATTTCTCCCTCCCTATCATTGCTGGCATCGGTTGCTTCGGCAAGCTCAAAGTGTTCCGACAGGCTCAATTCATGTGTGTGGAATGTGTGTCTGTCTCAGCTCGTATTCTAATGCGAGTCTAAACAGCAATATCAGAAATATCGATTCGGAACCACTGCAAAATGTCAGTGATGACGGAAACATCACTTCCTTCCATTTATATCCCGGCAAGCAACCATCAGTCCAGTAGCATCGATAAATATGGAAGAAACTATGTCACAAGAACAGCTTCTTCCCAACTGCCATCAGCCTCATCAACAACAAGGCTCGAAAGCCCCCACTACTAAGTACCCCCCCCCCACACACACACTTTTTCACTGCAAAAAGCGTGGATGTGGGCCAACATGACTGTCTTTCAGAGGCTGTACTGGGCTCATTTTTAAAGCTAGAGTTCAGATAAGAGGATCATAGAAACTAGAAGAGCCATTTGGTACCAACCATGTCATGCTAGCTTGTCGGAAAGGGGGCTAACTAACGCTCCAAAGTAACATTTCGGCAAGGGAAAAACAGGCATGGCCATTTTCATTTGACCTCTCACCTCAAGATATGGGAATAAGAATGGGTTCTATGGGTACCCCACAAGTCTCCCCTTTACAGACGGGCCCACCTTATGCTAGTAATCTCATGCAAAAACAAAAACATGAAAAATAAAGATTATGCCATTTTTGCATGCAGTATACTTGTGTTATTTTCGCCTATTCTATTTGAATATCTTTGTAATTATACTGGAGTCCCTAAAGCAGGGGTCTCAAACTCAAATAACCTGGGGGCCACTGATTGTCCAGTCTTGTCACAAGGGGGCCACTTCATGTATTAAAAAAAAAAGAGAGAAATATTCGAATTCTCAACATTAACAATTTAATCATTTATTTGAGGGACAATCTATTTTTTACATTAACAATTTATTTGTTTATTTGAGGGACTTTGTTTTCTTTTTTTAGGGACAATGCACATTACTAAATTAGGCAGTGTTAATTTTCAACTGTCGCTTGGAACTCCAGCTAGAATTAGAACTGATCATAAATGTCACTTGACAGCTCAGTAATCCGCTCTGCCACTGTGTTGGCTGAAAGGCTGATGTTTCTTAAGTTACTTTTTTTTTTCTGGACAGACGATATTTGCAACCTGCAGCTTGCAGTCTTTTAGAAACGTCAACGGCTTCCCCGCTTTGGCGATCATCTCACTCACCACGTAACTTACTTCAACTGCTGCACCAGCCTCCTTTCTCCCTTCTGGAAGAGATGATGTATTGACAGCTCTTTCTTTAGCTGTGCAGCAGGTTTGTCCCTCTCATCTCCCCGGTACGTAGCATAGGCTACTGCTCTGCATGTTTAGTTGAATAATGTCGCTTCAGGTTTATTATTTTAGTACAGCGATTTTCTCTTTGCAAATGAGGCAGGTGGCATTCCCTTTGAACTCGACGAAAAAATAATCACTCGGCTGCCGTAAACCGTTTCGTTTCACTTCTGCGTCTTTCCGTCCCGGGGGTTGAGACTCCTCCATAAACAACAAGATAGCAATCGCTGATTCACTCGGCTTTGGTCTCATCTGTTGTTATAGGTAAGATGTGAGGCATCACTATTAAAATTGAGACTGTTTCATAACAAGTGAAAATGTTGCTCGTAGTTGCTTTAACACTATCAGCACAATAGCTACAAAATTGTGTACCTCATCAAGTGGCGATTAAGACTTTTTAAGGGCCTTCATTTTCCATAAATTGATTTCTCAACTCTCAATACTTTTCAAGAACCAGCGGAACAGCGATGACTTCCTTACCTGGCTGAGGTTCCATGTCTTTCTCTTCACTGCGGCTCACTGTGAGGTCCAGAGGGGCATCCGACATGTCCGACAGAGGTGAGGAGGGGCCGCTGGTGAGGCCATTGGTGGTGGTGTGGAGGTGGCTCTTGGAGGCGTACTCCATGGCAAACTGATGGATCATCTTCCTCATCAGCTCCTGGGCAACCAGAGGGATGTTGGAGTCGCAGCCCAAGGTCACATCTAGTAAAGAAGAGACAATGCAGGACACAATAAAGCTGGGTGGATTTCCTCTTAGTAACACAATAAACATAATGGAATCCAAAATTAGGGCTGGGCAAATTTTTTTTTTTAATCTTAATTTGAATGATCGGATATCGATTCATTAATCCGAGATCGATCTTAATAACGTGACATCACACACACACTCTTTCCCATCTTCCGCAGTCATGCCCTTAAGGAGCGGACTGCAGTAGTTAACGAGCATTACCGGTAATTAGCAGTTTTTTCCTGCCTTTGCCACAGTGAAAACATGTCCAGAGACAATGATATGGACTGTCTCTAACCTTGATGTGTGTGAATGACAAACGTAAGCTGTGACAACTATGTTGTGAATAATTCTGCCGGAATAGACCTTCTAACTTACCGGTACATATTCTACCTCATTCTGTTACTTTGTTCGTATTAACCTTAGGCAAAAATACCAGTCTACAGTCAGCTAGTAATGTTATCCAAAATCTGCTTTTTGGTAAGCCCATATGGAGTAACTCACCTTTCTTGTGGAACACCGCTTGGAGAAACCTGTGAGCCGATTGGCTGCTCTCAGAGAGGGTTGGTGCCGGACAGGGAGAGTAATCAGAGGGGGAGGAGAGGGGGGAGGCGGCTGCGGGTATTTGGTCCTACAAGGAATATAAAAACACAGAATAACATGACTTTACTGATTGCACTATCAGAACGTTTATCTTTCCAATCACTGTCATATCAGTGCTAGGGGCTGCGTGGTTAATCAAGTTAAAACTGAAGGTATCTTTTGAACATGTGCAATATGCAAACAACATGTAGCTGCAATTACTTGTAATGATTTTGTTTCACACAACCGACGTGTTCGCCTGGTCTAAGTTTGTTGGAGAATCCCACTCTGCAGTGACACGGCGCAGCCATCAAACCTGATGTTGACCAATGAGAGGACGCCTTACCAGCTGCTAACCAATCCAAAGCGATAGAGGGAGTGTATAACAGTCTGAGTTACAGTATGGCTGTCACTTTTTGAATTCAAGTTTTGAGTGTGACGGTGTGTTGTGTTGAAATTCAAAGATGGAGCCTGGTTATTAAATGGGTAGTATTTCCGTTTGGGGTTTTTTCTGTCCATGATTAAAACGATCACTCCCCTAAAAAGTAACTTTTAGGTGGCATTATTACACTGCAAGTCGACGCACCGTCAAATGTTAGCATCTGTATATCACTCTGGGTTTATCACTCTGGGTTTATCACTCCTGTATATCACTCTGGGTTTATCACTCTGGGTTACTGCTATTCCTGCTGCATCACTTCAAAATGGGAGAAATTAGTGTGCTGCTGAAAGAATAATCTCAACACACCGTTAGAACCACCGTGTGGTGAAGGCATCTTGGATTTTACAAAACCCAACAACAACAGAGGCATCTACTGTTAGCTTATCAGCAGAGTAAGGCCAAACGGCACCATAAGCCTCGTCTCCCTTAAGTTTTCCCACCACCGGTGGGCGGTGTCCTTGGGACTCTTGCCAGAAGCTCGTAAAACAGGCCATAACTGATAGGATGACGCTATTCATATGCAGATATGCAGTCCATCTGCGTTATTGAGGGAGTGGGGATTAAAGAATCTATTGGAAGAGATATCAAATTCCAAGTCGGAACAGAGTCTCCAAAAACATAGTAAAGCTGAATGACACTACTTGTGATAAGGTATTGAGGGATAAAAAAAAAACGGCCTTGTTTCAATAGATGCCTATGTGACGCGGTCACAGCTCCTTATAGGTCAGAACCCTGGGGGCCCATCGACTGTTTTGTGCTGCGAGGGAGCCACACAGTGCATCGCGCAACAGACCGCATCGCCAGCATATCACATGAGTCCACCATCTCCCCTGGGTAATCACCACTGTCGTCACCAACAATGACCTTACCTACGTGAAGGCTGCACATTGCGGATGCCTCGTCATTGTGCCTGCCTGGTTCTGGCCTCATACAGTAGATACATTGAATCTGACAGTATGGCTCTTGACACACACCAAGCACTGCTGAGTGGCTCTATGGTTGAGGAACTGAGACACACACTTTAAGGAAATGACGACCACATAATGCGTTTCTGAACAAGTCTGCAAAAAAACATTTTTTTCTCCCATTTATTTTCAATGGTTTGGTCACTTCTCATGTGAGCTTTTGCACCTCACATTTTTTTGGAAAACCATAAAAAGCACATTGGCATTTCAAATTCAACACCAGAGCGTGCCTTAATAGCATAGAAAACTGAACTTTTAGAAAGGGCTTTATTGTGTTTATTACAGATACTGCTAATGAAAATATTTTGAGATATTCACGGCCATTTTTGTTATCCATTTCATGTTCATCATGCCGTGACAGCTTTATTTTAGGTGCTTGGGAAGAAGCACCTCAGCAAGAGTGGGGTTTATGTGTTCGTCCGTGCTGGCAGTCTGTGGGCATCTGAGGATGGACACACAGGATTATGTCCAATGGGACACGGCATGGCTTTGAGATGGGATACTTACTGTTGCTTTATGCCTCTCAATAATGCATAAGCCTGAGCAGCTGTTGTATAACAGCTGTTCTTCAGCCAATTATGTTTGAAAATGACAAGTGGTCATGGAATTCATCCTAATGATAGTGTATTTCCAGTACACCGGTGACCCATCCATCCTGTTATATGGCAATCACAATATGACCAAAAATAATGATTGTTGCCCATATTGTGCAGCTCTATTCAGTGTGCTTCACTCACTCAGCAATGTCATAACGTGCATTTGCATAGTTTTAAATGGTGTTAACGGTCTCATGTGCTGAACTTAACACTACCAGTGTAAAGAATGTTTGCAAAACACTGTCGTTATTAAAATTGCCAGAGCCAGACTGTTTTTTTTTACTTGGCTGGCCCGAAGGCAGCATTATCTTGACTCCGTAACTTACACTGAGTTTATCCAGGGGAAGGCTGCAGAACGAACAGTGAGAGCAGCTCGCTTCCACCGACCAGTCATCCACATCTTCGGGTTCACAGTCTGAAAGACACAATGACACACAAAGCAGGTGTAAATACGTTCAGGTGTGGTTACTTACGGGTCCAACGCTGGTTGGGTTATAGATCAAATAGCCTCCAACACGTGGGACACAATAAGAAATGTGAGACGCAACATTATGCTCCAGAGATTGCATCACTAGATATCACTTGCTACCTAGAAGGGAGCAGACTTTTTTACATGTCGTCACCCTTCCACAAAGTCAGACACACGTTACTGCGTAAATGCTACAGCCTCAAGCTGCAATCATTACACACGCAATTCAACAAAGAGAAAAGGGTCCCCACATACTGAGCACACACTCATGGACACATTGACAAAAACAACCTACCATCAAATATGTTGAGGTCTCTGAGCAGCATTGGGCCATAGATTCCTTCCAGAATGCTTTCAAACCCTGCAAAAACAATGAACAAACATGTCAATAGAGCCAGGTCTGCTCAAGGGTTTTCTTCCCCGTTAAAGGGGTATTTTTCTTTTTCCTTGCTGCCGTCACCAAGTGCATGCTCTTGTTGGAAAATGGTTTTGCCACATGACCTCTTGCAGTAAAATCGCCAGTGCATGCGAGAACTGTTTCAATTGTTGGGTTTAAAATAAAGAGCCCGGTCTTCTACCTGCTCCAATTGTAAAGCGCCTTGAGGCAACTCTTGTTATCATTTCTGGCACTACATGTATCATATTTATGCACCAATTTTGTCCACTACCCCCCCCCCCCCCAAAAGCAAAGTGTATCAGGCTTGACAGGATGTAAAATAATGCGGAGTAATTTTCTTTTGACAGCTCACTGTCAATCTGTCAAAACAGCCCCCCTCCCCCCAACCAGCACCCAAAACAACTGTTGTCAACCTTAGACATAAGACGCATTGAACCTAGACTCAAATGCAGCAGAGTGGTTATAATCTGTTGGTAGCCTAAAACAATCAACTCTAAACATGGCTCCGCTGATTGACAGATCGTGATGTTGTGTTTAGTTTGATGTTACTTTGGTTTTTCGCGAGGCCACGAAGAAATCCAGCCAACTTTTAACTAACAAAACAACTGACCCTGAGCACAAAACGCGTTCAAAATAGAAATATGGTCACGTGTGCAACCGTTACCGAAGGCCGTTGACATAGCTAGAAGCTTTTCTCAAATTGCTGGCAACATTAGCCGATCTATCGTTACCATCCCCTCCCCCCAAATAACGTTGTTAATCTTAACTGGCTGGATAGCTCAGTTTTAGCATAGCCAACGTATGTCATCTGACGTTTAGCTACTAATATTAATTTCGATAATATCGCTAAATGGTTAGATAAGAAACAGGAGTTCATTCTCTCCCTCACTGTAGGGCAGGATCAAAAGCTAGCCTCGGTCAGCGGCTCGGGGGGGACAAAGAAAAGCATTGCTAGATACTAGCCAGCTAGCAAATGTTAGCCTGTCAGTTTAGCCGGCTACAGCTGGCAGTCTCCAGTGCCAGGCTACTAGCGTTAGCCTAGCTAAATTAGTTAGCTCACTTTAGCTTTAGCTAGCTAGAGGCGACTCGGTTGTTGCTGGACGAATTACTTTCAAGCCAGTGATTTATTCTTAAAATCGCGAGATAACACCGCAAATGGGTCTTACCAATGCAATGTATGAGTTTGTGCCGCCAAGAATCGAGTTCCCGCCTGAAACCTTTCCTTTCTGCCGTGCACTTTGAGCTGCGGCACTGTGCAGCCGCCATGACGTCCCCCTGCTCTCCCTCTCTCTGCTAAACGTCACCAGCAACAAGGAGAGAGGTAATATTTGCAGTCAACGTGCCATGACCCAGAGAACCGCCAGGGGGTGCTGTACAGTCAACGCCATGGTGCAGCCTACAGTGGAGATGGACGAGATACCACAGACTCTCCAGACAGCGGCTGCATGTAGGTTCATTCGCATTTGTTTATTCCCACTTTTTTTTTATCCCCACACAAAAAATCTCCCCAAACCTTTGGAGAGATGCTGTTTGTATATTTTGTTATGCTCATTTCGTTATCATCATCTTCATCTTTGTCCGCCCACTCTCTGCACATCCACTACTGCATTCCTGACCGTCCATCCTTCTGTGAGGCCCTCCAAAAGGTTTCTTCCATTTTCTCCTCTTTCCTGTGAGGTTTTTGTGGGAGTTTTTCATTGTTCTGTTGAGGGTCTATGGGTGGGAAGTGTCATTATTGTTTAGAAATGGGTGACGCCCTTTGAGGCAGGCTATGATTAAAGGCTAGACACATGAACTTGACGTGACCTACTGTACGTATGGGAGAAATGTAGGCTAGATTAGACGCAGGCAAACATGGGTAGACTGCATTCCTCAAGGTTTTTTGACAGAAATAGCTGGAAGAGGAGCAGATGGACCGACCATGGTTCACTGAATCGCCTTCCCTTGTCTGTTCCATTTAGCTAACGTTTCGAGATACATCTATGGACGTTTCAGCACTTGATGCACACTCCTCCCCCCCCCCCCCCCTCCCCCCCCCCCCCCCCACACACACACACACACACACAGTATTTTGTGATGAGTGTGTTGTGTATGACATATAGCACAGTTGTCAAGTCCAGGCTGAGGGATGTTGGTTAGGTTATAGGATAGGGCAGGTTCGGCTGTAGATTAGCTAGATTATTTGGCTGTTAGGTGGTTCTTCTTGTTCTGCTCTTTCTTCCCCTCTCTTCTCTTATGATTGTTTTTATGCTTTATATAAGTTGTTCAATTATGTTTATTGATTTTTCTTAGCTACATTTAGCTAGACACAGTATCTGTAAAGTCCTCTGAGACATGCTTGTGGTGGAATAGGGCTATATACAGTTTGTAGAGGGGCTTACATTATTTATCTTCTGATACCTGTATCTTGACGAGCAATTTTTGCTATAATTTATATCTGATGATGGTGTGGGCATTTCATGGGACAGTGCAATGTAGCTACATGGTTGTGCAGCAATATAGGGTTGAATGGCACTGCAAGCCCCCAATAGCAATGAATGACCTGTGACCCCTAGTGGGATAATCTGAGCAATGCAGCACGTGCGTGTGTAGTGTGTGTGTGTGTGTGTGTGTGTGTGTGTGTGTGTGTGTGTGTGTGTGTGTGTGTGTGTGTGTGTGTGTGTGTGTGTGTAGTGTGTGTGTGTGTGTGTGTGTGTGTGTGTGTGTGTGTGTGTGTGTGTGTGTGTGTGTGCGCGCACGTGCAGCTACAAAGAGTATGTGTGGGTGTTGTGTATTGCTGTGTGTTGATATACATCGACATCGCTTCAACCACAGGAGTCCATTTAAACTTAGGTCCCAGTTTGACTTGCAAGCAATTTAGTGAAACCAACTCTTTATCCCATGAACACAATGGACATAGATGTTTGTCCGTTCCAACATGTGTCAATGGTTCCAACTTAAAAGTGCTAATGAGCTTTATGACTTCAAATCATGAGTTCACATCTTGTTTTGTTATTGCTAGTGGAATACTCATGCAGTGTATCGAGTGTAAATGTTGCATTTTCTCTCCTACTTTGAGTTCTGTATTCAACCACATGGGGGCAGCAGAGCACTTCGAAACACATTCATTAGTTTGAGTCCTGCTGGTGAACATTGGAGAAGGAGGAGAAGTCACTTGATGACATCTGCAGGAGGGAAAGCGGCCTCGCTACACCAATGCAGCAGAACTTATGCTTATGTGACTTCTGTGTAGCCTGGTGACAGTTGAATGACACAGGACACAGAACTATATTTGGGGACCTT
>NC_139626.1:42341751-42344251 GCF_964638095.1 Poromitra crassiceps | reverse complement strand
TCCCTCTCCCTCTCTCTCTGTCTGTGCTGTCTGTCTTTTGTTAATTCGGGCAGGTCTTGGACTGGGTGTGTGTGTGTGTGTGTGTGTGGGAGGGGGGGTGTTGGTCTGGATGTAGAAGGCAGAGAGGGCTCGAGGGGCTAACACAGCACAGGAGGACTATGTAGGCTTATCATTAAGTCTGCGCACAAAAATGCACTTGACTTTGAAGACAAAGGCTCGCGCACACACATTCTGAAATGCACAGACACACACACACACACACACACACACACACACACACACACACACACATTCTGAAATGCACAGACACACACACACACACACACACACGCACACTCTGAAATGCACAGACACACACACACACACGCACACACACACACATTTGAGGAGGGTGAAGGTGCCCTATATGGCGGGGGGAGAGGGGGGTGGGAGGTGGGAGGTGGAGGGTCATTTAGAGTGGAGGTGCATGGGGCCAGACCTCGCCTCAGGGGTGACGGGGAGGGAGGGAGGGAGGGAGGGAGGAGAGGAAATAGCAAAACTCAAAACATATGCAAGGTCAAGTGCACTCCTTCATCGTAGCATATTACAGAGGGAAAGAACACAGAGCAGAGCGGAGAGCAACAACTAAAAGAATCATCAGTCTGTCTGTCTGTCTGTCTGTCTGTCTGTGCTGTGACATCAGTCTGTCTGTCCATCCATCCGCCCTTCCGTCCGTCCGTCCGCCCACCTGCCTCCCTCCCTGCCTCCCTCCCTGTCTGTCTGTCTGTCTGTCTGTCTGTCTGTCTGTCTGTCTGTAAGCATGTTATGTGCCCTTATTACACGGCTTTGTTGAATACTTGATTCTGATTGGTCAATCGCAGCATTCTGCGGTCTGTCATCTCTGTATAACAGACCATTGCTATGCACGGAGAACCACGTCCAGCCATAGAAACACTGCAGAGCACGTCATCAAAAGGGGGGAAAACAAAAACTCCCCCCCCAATCCTGGCGTTCTCCTATGTCGCGTGCATGGTCGTGTGTTGCACACAAAGATCATATATACGGAACATGAACACTCCAACTTACTTCACTGACAGCTAGATCCACATTTCTCTTCTCGCCAATTCTCAATGGCTTCCTTGTTTTCCTCGGGAGTCCAAAAAAACGTTAATTGGCAATTTTTTACATTTCTTGTCTGCGCAGCCCAACCACACAACAGCTTTTAGCTATGTTTAATTCAAGGAAAATGACGCTGGTGTGTGGAAATGAATGGAGAGCTTTCCCCCGTGATGGGCGTGGCCTATTTCATGCAGTGTCTCTATATCAATCCGCAGAAAGAAGTCGGGTAAATTTTACGTCAATTTAACAGCGACATCCTGTGGCAAAAAAAAACAACATTATCGCAACAGGTGTTAAAATGACGAAGTAGCTACCTCTTCGTTAGAAACATCTCAGAAGAATCCAGGTATGTTGTTGTTTCCACCTGGCTGGTGTGTCTGCAGCATGCCCAAGCTAACACTAGTTAGCAATGTAGCTTTAGCTTAATTTCCAGGTGTGTCAACTGCAAAGCCCTGGCAAGAAGGAAACCGAGATGAATGAGGCTACGTTCACACACAGCACCCAAGCCTTTTGCCTACGCCTTGCCTTTACCCACGCTTTTAACTCATTGGCTGCCAGCCATTTCCGGAAAACGGACGCTCCCAGTGCCAGCCCTTTCAGAGCGTTTTCAGTGATTTCTCAAGACCCACAGAATATTGTGTGATATTACTATGTAAACACCGAACACGCCCAAAAACGATGAGACTCTCTTGTATCATCAGAAAAAAGTTTATTTGTATCATTTTCCGTTCTTTAGTTATCAGCAGTATTAGATAGGTTGGTTTCACCAGAAACAGATGTTTCAAACTAGAACTGGAGATAATTAGCCTTTTGTGAAATGAAGCATTTCAAGCACATCACTGACTCTGAAGCTAATATTTTCTGATGTAGTGACACCTCAAATATCTGAACAGTAATTTCCTTCAATAAAACAGCAAAAACAAAGGAATTTTGATGGCAAAATAATATTTTTTAGTTGCAACCAGCAGCGCTGGCCACTGCGTGCGCAGACCCTACACCTTCTTGCTGGTCTTGATTTACTGCTGGTGGGCATCAGGTATTCCAGCTTGTGTTTGCCAATCTGTCCATCGAGCCTGCTGTCTGGGTCGGTGTTGTATGGTGCCCTGCGTGCCCCACCCCCCTCAACTGCAAACTCCTCCTCCGTGGGAGTGTCTCTGGTGGCTCTCTGCTGCACGTTTGCTCTGAACTTTCTGCTGCACGTTTCAAAGTGCGCTGCACCCAGCATCTATTTTCAGAGCGCTCCGCCGTTTTTGTGCGCCGGCTCCCAGCGCTCCCAGCTGAGAATGATTTAACTTTTCAGAAAGACGCTGGTGTCGGGTGCTCCTTTTCTGGCAACTAATCATATGGAGAAACTATCGCAACTGAGACAGAAAGGCTCAATTGTGGGAGCAGATTGGCTGCT
>NC_139626.1:42329251-42331751 GCF_964638095.1 Poromitra crassiceps | reverse complement strand
GTGTGTGTGTGTGTGTGTGTGTGTGTGTGTGTGTGTGTGTGTGTGTGTGTGTGTGTGTGTGTGTGTTTGTGTGTGTGTGTGTGTGTGTGTGTGTGTGTGTGTGTGTGTGTACGTGTGTGTTTTTGTGTATGTGACAACTGCTGCATGTGTTGGTACCACAGTTGGTGAGACTTCCTGTCGGGCTTGGCAACACAGTAGGAGGCAGTTGACCTTTTTGACTCTGCTGTGTGTGTGTGCGTGTGTGTGTGTGTGTGTGTGTGTGTGTGTGTGTGTGTGTGTGTGTGTGTCTGTGTGTGTGTGTGTCTGTGTGTGTGTGTGTGTGTGTGTGTGTGTGTGTGTGTGTGTGTGTGTGTGTGTGTGTGTGTGTGTGTGTGTGTGTGTGTGTGTGTGTGTGTGTGTGTGTGTGTGTGTGTGTGTGTCTGTGTGTCTGTGTGTTGGTGTGTGTGCTGACAGGATTTAGTATTTGTCGGTCGTTCCTGTCATCACCTCATAACTCTTGAACTGGCTGAGATCCTGAAAAGACACAGGCAACTGACAAAATATGTACAGTGTATTTGTACACATGTATAGATTTGCATAGCATATAGATCTATCAGTATCCACGGTGTATGGCGGCTGAATGGCTCAGATTGTGGCCAGCCGCCTCCAGCAGATCAAAGCACGTGGTGGTGACACAGTACTGGTCAGTTGCTGGTATTTATGGACACCATCCAAAGTAGCAAAATACAGTCAATAAGCTGCTTGAGTTGTGGGTGTCTGCGGGTAGTGCAGCGGAGGTTTTGCTGCCTAGCAACACGAGGGTCGCACGTTTGAGACCCGTGATGTCTCTGGCTTGGCCAGACGTCCATATACAGGCATTGGTCGTGTCTATGGGCAAAAGTTGACCAGAGAGAGGAAAGGGACGCCTTTTTTGTGAGAAAATATCTGAGCACAAAGGTAACCCCAAGAAACTTTGGCAGTCTCTCTAAAAAACAAATTGCGTACAGCAAAAGACTCGAGACTAAAAGTATTTGTCTCAATATCAATAGGAAGCTTTCCTCTGTCGACAGACTAAAGGTAGCAGATAAGTCCAACGATTTTTGGACGATCGGTTGCCAAAAAACTCGCAGATACCCTGCCAGGTAATCTTGGGATGTACGATGGAAAACCAACGTGTAATTATTATTCACAATGGGAGCTGTAGCCGATGCTTTTGATATTTCTGTGGTTACTCAAGATAAAGTGTTAAAGCTTAAAATAAATCTTAACTGCTCAAAGGCAACCGGTTTGGATGAAATAGCTGCCAGATTTCTAAAAGATGCCGAACATATCACACCCGATCTCACCCATAAGGTCTACTAGAGTTCCAATAGATTTAAAAGGTGCCAGGGTCATTCCCCTGTATAAGAAAGGCACCAAAATGGAAGAGGGAAACTACTGACCAGTATCTATTTTGGGACCGGTTATGAGCAAATGTATGAATTTATTTGTAAGTCTGATTTGTTGTATGAAATGCGCCCCGCTTTTATCTACAGATACGTGTTTATTATTTCTATCTGATTTTATTAGGAAGGAGATTGACTGCAGCATGGTGCTGTTTTAGACCTCCAGAAAGCCATTGACACAGTTGACCATCAGATTCTGCTAACTAAGCTCCAAGCTCAGGGGCCGGTTGCACAAAGCACCTTAAGTTAAGATTTTCGAGTCCGAGTTAAGGTGTCCATAAAATAAAACCGGCTTCACAAAACACCCATAAATCTTGTGCTCACGTTTTCCTTAAACTGTTTAACCTTAAGACTCTAAGGCCTACAAAATAACCCTTCAGCCGGAGGCAGAACTCGCCATCTTTGGCTGCTCGGCGACCTCTCTGGGCTTTCCCACAGCTGTGCAACAGTCTCTGACACTGGGGACGACTGTTGCAACAACAAAAAAACTCATTCTGAAAGAATGGAAGTTCCCCTCTTCAGCTTCTTTCCAACTGTGGTTGACGGACATGATCTCTGTTATAAGGATGGAGAGGCTCAGATCCTTGAGAACCAACTCACTTAAAAAGTTTCTAACTATTTGTGACCCGTTTCTGGTCTACCTCGAGGTTAGGGGCGGTGGGTGACTTGCCCGGCTGGTTTCTGTTGGACGCCTTGCGTGGGACCCCATGCGCAACATCTCTTACAAGTATATAAGCACCTTATATGGATGGTAGCACCATCAATGGAACTCCAATTTTCCACATCAGTATGTTTTTCTTTTTCTTTTCCTTTACTGTGTCTGAGCTTGTTCATTTGTTGATATATGTTGTTAAAATTCAAAATAAAATATATACAGCAGGGCTTGTGAGTGGATTCAGTCATATCTGCCTGATAGATGTCAAAGAGTTACCAGCACCCTTTCTGAGGCTTAGACAGATCAACTATATGGTTGTGAGCCAGCTAAGTGGCTCTCAAACGCATCAGTAGCTGTCTGTCTGTAAATAGGTTGTCTTTGCACCTTGTGGCAAAAGTGAATGTATATTATTTGGCTCTAA
>NC_139626.1:42314251-42321751 GCF_964638095.1 Poromitra crassiceps | reverse complement strand
TGTAGAGAAAGGGTGGACAGTTATAAACCTCCCCCTCTCCCAGGCTGAGTCAGTCACCAGATTTTATAGGACTGACTGCTTCTGGCACTGCTGTGTGTGTGTGCCTGCGCGTGCGTGCGTGCGTGCGTGCGTGTGTGTGTGTGTGTGTGTGCGTGCGTGTGCGTGTGCGTGCGTGCGTGCCTGTGTGTGTGTGACATAATGAAAGTTAGTACGTTTCGACCCCGTCCCACTGACACATTTATTATCTGTCTGAAACCTGCGCTGAAAACTCAGACACGCAAATCCAACTAAAGTCCTCATCACACGGAGAGCAGGAAGAACACTGCCGGAATACAGTCAGTGTGTGTTTCTGTGTCTCTGTAACCCAAAGACACAGACACAAATCACCGGTGTCCTCGACCTCGTCTCTCCACTATATCAAAACTGATGGATTGCCCCGTTTGGCACGTTTTTGACACTTTGTGAGACTGGAATTATTAAGGTTCCATCCTACTTTTTTGTGCGTTTCAAATCAAAATGGAGTTATCCACATAGTCATGATCTTTGTATTTGCGTGTATGCCAGCTCTGACTCGACTCGACTCATTGCCAATGGTCTTAAATTAAAGCAAGCAAACCGAGGAAACTCACTGTGCAGATCAGAGGTGCCCAAATTCTTTCCTGTGAAGGGCCAACAATTAATCTGGATGGAGGGCCGTGGGGCCAAAAATAAATGTTGATGTTACGTTGACATTACATCACATAAAAATGTATTATATTGTATAGACAATTTACAAATCTAAGGGCGCTTTCACACCTAAAAGTCCGGACCGAGGTCCGAACCAAATTCATGTTTTTCTTACATTGTATACATTTGGTCCAGTTAGGTTTGCTTTCACACTGCAATTATGCAAGCGGACCAAAGGACTTTACATGACATAGCTATGTGGGCTGCGTCTCCCTATACTTGACATTGATTGGTTTGTAGATTGGCGTGCGTCTGACGTCGGCATCTTGTGAATTTATTATTATTATTATTATTGTATGAATGGGTTTGTTGCACTGACCTAAATATCGAGGTAACATTATTTTCTTTGCCATTTGAAACAGCGTTTTGGAGGTTGACTCACACCAATCGCAAAACTACCAAATCAGACATTTGATGACTACAATATAGGCCATCCAAACTCAAAGCTGAAGAATGCCAGACTGCCAGCGTTTAGAGTGTAGGCTACCGTTGTCACTTGCATGGAGCACATATTTCACACCAAACTTAAAGCAGCTACGAGCAAGATTTTCGATTGTTATTAAACAGTATAATTACAATATTGATGCATCACATTTTACCTATAATAGTAGCTGAGACCAAAGCCGTGTGAATCGGAGATTGCTCTCTTAAGTCTGTGTCTGTCTATACTCACGTCAACAGGGGGCTCTCTCTCTCTCTCCTTACCGCCAGACCGGCTAAACCCGGAAGTGAAACCCGGAAGTGAAACGCAGCTGCCTGCATTCCCCGTTCACGCTGCCTAGCAACATACCATATACAAAAAAACTCGTAACGGGACAAGCCCCGTCTTTTATTGTCACACGAACACCACAACACATGCATGCGGCCACAACACACTCATGCTGACGGTGGCCGGTGAAAAGTGTCCTCTGCATTTAACCCATCCAGGCATGTCCTTTCGTCCGGGGGGCAGGCCAGGAGCAGTGGTCGCTTTCTCGTACAGCGCCCGGGGACCAACTTCGGATGTTGTCGTCACTGGTCGGATGACGATGACGAGCTGATCTTCTGCATGTTTTTAGTGGGGGGTTATATACGGAGGAACCCCCTGGGGGAGCACGGGGAGAACATGCAAACTCCACACAGAGAGAAAGGCCCTTACGACGAGATACCCCACCTGGGCAGTAGGCACTGAAGATATGGGGGGGAACACAACCACAGCACCCACAGTGTCCCAGGCGAGAATCGAACTCAGGACCTTCTGACTGTGAGGCAACAGCTCTACCACTGAGCCACCGTGCCCCTACAAAGAGAACGCCTGCATACTCTCGCGAACATCTCTCGTTATATTCTAACAGGTTTTTTGGAAGTTATTTTGTGGTTATGGCCGAAGTGGCTGCTGCAAACCATTTCATTTCACTTCCTGATCTGCCCTGGCCACAGAGAGACTAACACTGGCCGATTCACTCGGGGTTCAAGCGAGACTACTCTGCGTTGGTCTCGTCTACTATTAGAGGTAAGATGTGATGCATTGATATTAAATTTAGACTGTTTAATAACAATCGAAAATCTTGCTCGTAGCTGCTTTAAGAAATCTGTCAGTTTAATGCTGCAGCGATACAAGCCTAGAACAATGAACGGCTAATTACGATTTGTGGATGGTTAGGGGAGACTGTTCAAGCATACATTCAACATAAAAGCAGCGCCGTAAAATACATAAAATACCCACCTTTAGCCGACTGGATCGCCTGTCATTCTTTTGTGCACGGTGTCGGCGCGTCTGTGTGTGATTCCCCCTGCCTGCACACGTTGTTGGATAATTAATAATTTATGGACTATTTAGTATTTTGGGCGACATGCAGCACGCTCTCCCGTCCCCCTCTCCCTCATCCTCTCTGAAAATAGCTGGTAAGTGTCTGTATTTTTTCCATTTGACTTTTATAACGTTGTCGGACCATATTTCAATTACAAACTTGCTCTTCTCCTCCTCTCCCCATGTGCTCCCACGGCTCATTTCTCATTATTCCTCTGATAATAGCCTGGTGAAACTTCCTGTATTTGGTACTTAAAGTCTGAACTATCCAAAAAATGCTTTCACACCACAAGTGAACCGCACCATGGTCCAGCTTGGTCCGGACCGAGACCACCTCTTTTCATGTGACCAAGGACCGGGTGTTTGGTCCACACCGTGGTCCGGGGGAGGTTTCACACCTGTCATTTTGGTTCGGATCAAACTGGAAAGTCAGAAAGTCGTGAAAGCGCCCTAAAATACATTTTCAAAATAAAAAACACTACTCTTTTATCTGTTTAACAGTCATTTTATTTAGAGTTGATTGAGAGAGAGAAAAGAAAAGAAAAACACATCAACATATTTAAAGGGAAACACACCCTTTACCCATAGAACCCATTCTCATTCAGATATCTTGAGGTGAGAGGTCAAGGGACCCCTTTGAAAATGGCCATGCCAGTTTTTCCCTCACCAAAATGTAGCCTAAGTTTGGAGTGTTATTTCGCCCCCTTGCTAGGTTGACAGGGTTGCTACCAATCGATTCCTTGGGTCTTATAGTTTCATGTGGTATAAGAATAAAAATGAAGCCTCTGAAAGACAGTAATATTGGCTGCAGATTTTCTTTTTTTATCCATGGTGGCGGCCACAAATTGGTCAGCCATATCACATGACACATCACATGACCACACTGTTATGATTGGCCCACTCATTGCTGATAATAAAATCGACAACTAAACAAAAAAAATGTCAGAAGAGTGATCCACCTGTTTTTCCTCATGAATCACACACATGCTGGGACTTTGCTGACAGCCAAATGGTTGAGTCGGGTACTACAACTGAGGATGCCTGGTCCTTCACCACAGAGCCAGTGTGGGATTGCTTGCAGGGCTAGCGTATCCACCTTAAATGCCCCGCTGTAAAAAATAATTGTGGGAACAAGGTCCGGTTTAACATGACTCATTGTTGCAGCTTGCCATTTCCTTTGTTATACTCGGCTGCAGACCCGAATTATAAACCGGAAACTGGAGTCCGTTATAAAAGTGATAAATATAGTCACGTTATAAAGAACTAACCAACGCTGCGGGTCCGTATGGAAACAGTGTTACTCGAAATGGTTAAAAGTTAAATCAATTTGGTCATTCAGTGGCGTTTTACTGCCATGTAAAGTAACTATTATGCTAGCCGTTAGCATTAGCCACAGTAGCCGACTACCCACAATGCATTACGTTATCCCAGCACCCGAATGACACGGCTGTAGAGCAGAATGGCTCTGCTGTAAAATCCTCATAGACGTTTTTTTTGTCAAGTTAAAACAGTGTAAAAAATTACACCGGAAGCGGAAGAAGCACCCATCAGGCATCATGGCAGCTAGAAATAAGGTGGATAGGTTTCCCCACACTTTCATTTTCAGTTGAGGAATTTTCCTTAATGTCCGAGTCCCTCAAGGCTTCGAGTCCCTCCCACCTTCCTCCATAACGTTATAGGCCTCACCACCTTGCCATTATCATTTTTTCCCCACATTCGCTCTTATCAAATCAGACTATCTTTGATGCACAGTCCACAGCTAAGCAGCTTAAATAAGCACCTATAGCTGAATAATAATCTCTTTGACTTTCACAACAAAACTCTCTCCGATATCTACAGACCAATCACACCACACCTTAGCAGAGATCAGTGGGATCTTCTCCTTTTTTAAGAATAATAACCTAAAATGTTAAATATTAAAACATTTTCATATAGAAATGATTATCATACGTTTTATTATTATTTTTATTTTTTCTCCAAAGGAAATTGCAGGGTGTTCTTATAGGGGGAGCTTGGCTCATTCCAGGCGTAGCTCTAGCGTACCCTAGCGCCCCCGCGCCTGGTGTATGCTTCCGTTTTTTGTGTGTGTGTGTGTGTGTGTGTTTTTGTTAAGAAAAACCTTGTGTGGATAAATATTTAAAACGATAGAGAGTGCAGAAAGTTTTGCCAGCTGGTCTGTCAAATCTTTGATGCTCAGTATATCAGAAGTGCACTCCACCCACATAGGACCCTATGTTTCCAAGCTCACGACTTTACAATGGTTTTACAATTCCAATGGTTTCGTTTGATCCCGGGGTCACGAGACTGTTTCCACATGCTGGCGATAATGCCAGCTGTCAATCACCCATGTAAAACGGAATATTTACAGATAGCCGACAATGTTTCTGCAGCACACACACACACACACACACACACACACACACACACACACACACACACACACACACACACACACACACACACACAATATGCAGCATCTGAAGACAATCATCATATTTTGATGCAAACTGTGAGTATGCAGCAAGGCGTTCTTGTCAGTAAGTCTGTTCTGTCTTTTGCCGTTTGCTTTTCATTGTCACTGAAAAATGCATTTGCGATGACACAACCTCAGCTGCATTGACCGCAATGTGGAAAAAAATGCAAGAGCCTTTATTTGTGCTCGGAGGGCGTGTGTTCCAACTACGCCATTGGACTGGCACAGATGTGTCGTTGTGTCACAGCCTCACTCGCTATATCTGAGGGGACAGAGCTCGGGCGGATTATAGTGGAGAATAATGCCCTGAAATACACTCTGTCTGGAGAATCTATTTAGTGTGTGGCACTGTCTATTTCTGCTTTCCACAAAGTCTGAAAATAATCATGTCAAAATGTTCAAAAATGACCAAATGGCTGAAAATGGTGCGTTTGAGGGAGGTCACGTCACATCTCAATCACGCTTTTAGCCCAGTGAAAGAAAATACACTGACGTGAGTTTGTGCCTTTTGCTCCCCTAAACTCTCTCTCTCTCTCTCTCTCTCTCTCTCTCTCTCTCTCTATCTTTCTCTCTCTCTCTCTCTCTCTCTCTCTCTCTCTCTCTCTCTCTCTCTTTCTCTCTCTCTCTCTCTCTCTCTCTTTCTCTCTCTCTCTCTCTCTCTCTTTCTCTCTCTCTCTCTCTCTCTCTCTCTCTAGATGTCTTTTTGTTTGAGAACACAGATTCCTCTCATTCTCCAAGTGGTAATTTCCTCTGTCTTGATTGATGAGTGTCGTTAAAGTTATGACAAAAGAGCCAGTTAACACACAGTCACCTGGGGGGGGGGGGGGGGGATTGGGTGACACACACACACACACACACACACACACACGTGCGCGTGAGAGAGAAGGTCAGTGCAGAGGTTATGTGTGTGTGGGTTGGAGGAGGAGAGCTCCCCTCTGTGTGGACTCAGTGAAGCTATAGCAGAGTAAAGTGATATTGGAGGAGACAGTCGATCTTCCAGATTTGATTCCTACCGCTGTCATCCTGTAGAGAAGAGATAGGTACCGGTGTCATCCTGTAGAGAAGAGATAGGTTGGGTTTCCACTGTCCTGTTTGAGACTGTATGAGAGTAAAGAGTAACGCCAAGTGTTTCATTTTGGGATCAAATTGGTAGCTCTTGGGACAGCAGAGCAGTTACTGTTACTCACTGCTAGCATGCATGCAGAGCCGCTAAGCTAACAATGCTTCCTTCACATTCATTTAGTCATGGTGGTGTGCATCAGCTGCAACTTAAAATGGGCCCAGGACCGAAATGACACCCAAATCCGTCTCTTACCTAACCTGATACACCGGTTCTGTGTAACAAACCATCTGGGAACTCATTCTTGGAAACTATAAAACAAAATGGCAGGCACAAAAAAAAACTTGGCACGTGATTAGATGAACGATCTGTCTATCACAGGCTAACTCCAACCACTTAGGACCGCCTCCTCCTTGAATGGTCCGCCCCTCTGGTGGAGTCGAGTGAAACGCATCAAGATGGATTATTTCCTCGCGCGATCATGATCTTGCAAATCCAGCTGACTCACAAGCAGGGCTGTAGCCAGGGGGGGGGGGGGGGAAGTGTGGACGATTCCAAGGGCCCTTGACTGACAGGGGCCCCAAATGGCCAACATTTTCCGCCGCCGCCCTTCGGACGGCGGCATCCGTGGGCCCGATGTGATATCCTTTCATGGGGCCCGAAATCCCTGGCTACGGCTCTGCTCACAAGGTTACGTCCTACCCTCCACACCGTTACGTCCTACCCTCCACACCGTTACGTCCTACCCTCCACACCGTTACGTCCTACCCTCCACACCGTTACGTCCTACCCTCCACACCGTTACGTCCTACCCTCCACACCGTTACGTCCTACCCTCCACACCGTTACGTCCTACCCTCCACACCGTTACGTCCTACCCTCCACACCGTTACGTCCTACCCTCCACACCGTTACGTCCTACCCTCCACACCGTTACGTCCTACCCTCCACACCATTACGTCCTGCCCTCCACACCGCTGACTCCCAAGGTTACGTCCTACCCTCCACACCGTTACGTCCTACCCTCCACATCATTGAAATGCAAGTCAAATTCCTCCTTTGTAATCAGATTACTGGCTATTAACACGTTAACTGCCAGCGACGTATGCATACGTCAAAAAAAATCCAGCGCTTCACTGCCAAGGACGTATGGATACGTCAAAAAAATTGTTTTTTTTTTTTTGACGGTGGGGCGTTGATCAATCCCTTTTACGTCTCCTATACAATTATTGGAGGTATTGAATGTGTATAATCTATTTTACCGACCCACTAAGTGTTGACAGTGCTCCCCCAGACGAGCGAAATCAAAGAAAAAGGGAGCAAGCCATTCAAGGAAATGGCCAGGCGATTTTACAGTATTACATTCTCATGAAAATGGTTGGGGGAAAACGCTCTCGTTTTCGCGCTGATTGCTGGCGATGCGGGATTGCAAATTTACATAATACATTACAG
>NC_139626.1:42309251-42311751 GCF_964638095.1 Poromitra crassiceps | reverse complement strand
CCTGTATTTTCACCCCCTCTCCCACCGTGCTCCCGTTTGGTGATTTCCCCCATAAATCTCCCGCATTTTTATTTATTTATTTTTTGCTTTACAGTTATACAGTTAGAGAGAGAGAGAGAGAGGTGAGTGATGCCTCCACCCCTCGTGAACAGAGCGTCAGGTGAGCGTTCAGCACGATCAGACGGCAGTAAAACCTAACGTGGAAATCTTCCACAAAAAGGAAAAGGAAGTTGAGGGGCAAAAAAGAATGGGCTGAGAAGCTGAGGCATCACTCACACTAGCAGAATAGTCGTCGCTGTGTGACCGCCCCTTTTTGTGACTGACCCATCTCACTCACCATTCACCACTCAACCATCAACCTCAACCTCCCCCCCTGGCTCGCAATCTTGGCTTCATCCTGGACCCCACCCTCTCATTTGATCCCCATGTCAGCTCCATCATAAAGACCTCCTACTTCCATCTCCGCAACATCGCCCAAATCAGACACTGCCTCCCCCCCCCCTGCTGCTGAGTCCCTCATCCACACCTTCATCTCCTCCCGTCTGGACTATTGCAACTCCCTCCTCACCGGCATCACCTCCCGCTCCCTCCATAGACTCCAGATGGTTCAGAACTCAGCCGCCCGCCTGCTCACAAACACCCGGTCCCGTGATCACATCACTCCTGTCCTCCATTCCCTCCACTGGTGTAACGGCGTTGTGTAGGTGGTACTTGCAGCAACCCATGTTAACACATTGACTGCCAGACGTTTTTTTTTGCTGTAGGTAGCTTCTGCCAAGCCGTTTTTTGAGGATTATGGCTCATTTTATAAGAGCCGAGGATTCGTTTCAGCTTGGAGTTTGTGAACATACAATATCTCAAAAGTACTAATAGAATGTGTACTTTCTCTGTCTAAAAGAGTTAGTTTGTAGAGTTAGTAGTTATGTAAGCATTAGCAGTTGAATACAGCATGGTTTTAGCGTGAAAAAGAATATTCAGAGATAAACGGCTTTTTGTGAAATTGGATGGAACTGTCACTTTAACCATTCATTTTTGGCTCTCTCTCTCTCTCCCTCCCCCTCTCGCTCTCTCTCTCTCTCTCCCTCCCTCTCGCTCTCCCTCCCTCTCTCTCTCTCTCTCTCTCTCTCTCTCTCTCTCTCCCTCCCTCTCGAGTTGCTTCAACTCCGCCCTCCGTGGGCGGACAAGCTTGTCACCAGTCAGTGCTTTGCTGCTCTCCTGTGCCTGCATGTCTGGGCCGCTGTTTGAGGAAGTCGGGAAGGACTCGCTCGTTTGGAGTTTTGGTTGAGAGAAGTTTTTGCGATTCTGGTCATATTTATGCTGCGTGTTTCAAAGTGTGTTCCTCCAACTGTAATCTATCACCCGATCATAGTAGATCGGCTGAATCTATTATGTAAATTTGCAATCCCGCATCGCCAGCAATCAGCGCGAAAAGGAGAATGGCTGGGCTGAGAATGGCTTGACAAGTTAAAAAAATGCTTTCCTTTCTCTAGCCAGGAGCACTGTTGCCACTTAGTGGGTCGGTGGAATGGGTTGTAAACGTTCGGTGGCTCCAATAATTATATAAGAGATGTAAAAGGCTTAGATGCACAACCCACCGTCAAAAAAAAAAAATCGATGCCAAAAACGTGTAAACACGTTGTTGGCAGGGAACAGCTGGATTCTGAAAACGTGTTCATACGTTGTTGGCAGTGAA
This sequence comes from Poromitra crassiceps, assembly GCF_964638095.1. NCBI lineage: Eukaryota > Metazoa > Chordata > Actinopteri > Beryciformes > Melamphaidae > Poromitra > Poromitra crassiceps. The sequence goes on along the minus strand of NC_139626.1, from coordinate 42,310,058 downwards.
TGAGTTAAGGGCTTGCCCAGGGGTGGATTCGAACTGCCGACCCTCGGCTTGGGAGACCGACATGTTAACCGCAACGCCAAGAGAGCTAGCTCCCTTGGCGCAGCTGATTAACATGCCTTTATACCTGGGGAGTGAGTTTAACCAATCCACTCGCTACCACTCGGGACTCACGAGGAATCCGCGCTGATTCAACTCGGTTACACTGGCTCCCCATCAAAGAACGCATTAACTTCAAACTACTCCTCCTCACCTTCAAAGCCCTCCATAGCCTGGCCCCCCCTTATCTGACTGACCTCCTTCTCCCCCATCGTCCTGACCGTACCCTCCGATCCTCGTCCACTGTTCCCCTCACCGTTCCACCATCCAAACTGAGAAGCTTTGGAGATCGAGCATTCTCGAGAGCTGCACCCCGACTTTGGAATTCCCTCCCCCAACCTGTCAGAGACTCACCTTCACTCCCCACTTTTAAATCCCAACTCAAAACCTACCTGTTCCCCCAAACTTACAACCTCCCCTACCTTTAACCACCTCTTCCTACCTCACCACCCCCTTTTTTCCCCCTCGCTCTCTTCAATCCGGCCCCTGTCCCTCCCCTCTGTTTCCATATGTCCCTCATCGATGTGTTAATTGTTACTTGTATCTGTTTTTCTGTTGTGATCTTGTTTTCTATGTACTCTTACTCTTGCCGAATCGCTAAATCCCCGCAAAAGAAAATGCCACATAAAACAGTAAATACACATGACGAAAAAACGTGCCATTTTCAGCGTGCGGGCGGCTATCTCGTTGTTTCACGTAGCGCCGTGGACT
>NC_139626.1:42296751-42299251 GCF_964638095.1 Poromitra crassiceps | reverse complement strand
AGTAGAGCCGCTGCTACTTTGCGTAGAAAGGAGCCAGCTGAGGTGGTTCGGGCATCTGGTAAGGATGCCACCTGGTCGCCTCCCTATAGGGAGGTGTTCCAGGCACGTCCAGCTGGGAGGAGACTACCGGGCAGACCGAGGGCTAGGTGGAGAGATTATATCTCCACAATAAATCACCACAATGCCTTATTTCAAACTGGCTGCTTGTAAATAGTGAGAACTGTATAAGCTTTAATATATACTGTATGTATATATATATATATATATATATATATATATATATATATATATATATATATATATATATATATATATATATATATATATATATATATATATAACTTTATGTTGTTTTTACAGAGGTTTGTGATTTGTTCTGCAGCTGGTTGGCTGAAGGAGACAAAAAGTTCACAGAAGTACAGAGAGCCAACTTTAGCTTACTGACTATTTATTATCTCTCTCACTGACAACTATGCAACTTCATTCCTGGCCATTTAGCATTTTGTCACAAATAATCAGGTCACTTTTTAATGGCCGGGGGGGCAAACATTTGAAAGAGAAACAAAAAATGGTGTCAGTGAGCACATTTTGTATGATGTCATACTTCACTGAAACCCAAGTGAAAAGATGACAGAAGTTTGGAACTTCGCTTCTATCTGTTTCTTCTATCTATCATCCAAAATGCTGTGCAGCCTAGAAGACAGCCTCCTCTGGCAGCATGAGAATACTGCCTTCCCCTGTGATGGATTTATTTGTGTCATCGACTAACCCTGTCCTCTATGCCACTGCAGGCTACATTAGTCAGGTCTAACCGTGTCCTCTATGCCGCTGCAGGCTACATTAGTCAGGTCTAACCGTGTCCTCTATGCCACTGCAGGCTACATTAGTCAGGTCTAACCGTGTCCTCTATGCCACTGCAGGCTACATTAGTCAGGTCTAACCCTGTCCTCTATGCCACTGCAGGCTACATTAGTCAGGTCTAACCGTGTCCTCTATGCCACTGCAGGCTACATTAGTCAGGTCTAACCGTGTCCTCTATGCCACTGCAGGCTACATTAGTCAGGTCTAACCCTGTCCTCTATGCCACTGCAGGCTACATTAGTCAGGTCTAACCCTGTCCTCTATGCCACTGCAGGCTACATTAGTCAGGTCTAACCGTGTCCTCTATGCCACTGCAGGCTACATTAGTCAGGTCTAACCCTGTCCTCTATGCCACTGCAGGCTACATTAGTCAGGTCTAACCCTGTCCTCTATGCCACTGCAGGCTACATTAGTCAGGTCTAACCCTGTCCTCTATGCCACTGCAGGCTACATTAGTCAGGTCTAACCCTGTCCTCTATGCCACTGCAGGCTACATTAGTCAGGTCTAACCCTGTCCTCTATGCCAATGCAGGCTACATTAGTCAGGTCTAACCCTGTCCTCTATGCCACTGCAGGCTACATTAGTCAGGTCTAACCCTGTCCTCTATGCCACTGCAGGCTACATTAGTCAGGTCTAACCCTGTCCTCAATGCCACTGCAGGCTACATTAGTCAGGTCTAACCCTGTCCTCTATGCCACTGCAGGCTACATTAGTCAGGTCTAACCCTGTCCTCTATGCCACTGCAGGCTACATTAGTCAGGTCTAACCCTGTCCTCTATGCCATTGCAGGCTACATTAGTCAGGTCTAACCCTGTCCTCTATGACACTGCAGGCTACATTAGTCAGGTCTAACCGTGTCCTCTATGCCACTGCAGGCTACATTAGTCAGGTCTAACCGTGTCCTCTATGCCACTGCAGGCTACATTAGTCAGGTCTAACCCTGTCCTCTATGCCACTGCAGGCTACATTAGTCAGGTCTAACCCTGTCCTCTATGCCATTGCAGGCTACATTAGTCAGGTCTAACCCTGTCCTCTATGCCACTGCAGGCTACATTAGTCAGGTCTAACCGTGTCCTCTATGCCACTGCAGGCTACATTAGTCAGGTCTAACCGTGTCCTCTATGCCACTGCAGGCTACATTAGTCAGGTCTAACCCTGTCCTCTATGCCACTGCAGGCTACATTAGTCAGGTCTAACCGTGTCCTCTATGCCACTGCAGGCTACATTAGTCAGGTCTAACCCTGTCCTCTATGCCATTGCAGGCTACATTAGTCAGGTCTAACCCTGTCCTCTATGCCATTGCAGGCTACATTAGTCAGGTCTAACCCTGTCCTCTATGCCACTGCAGGCTACATTAGTCAGGTCTAACCCTGTCCTCTATGCCACTGCAGGCTACATTAGTCAGGTCTAACCCTGTCCTCTATGCCACTGCAGGCTACATTAGTCAGGTCTAACCCTGTCCTCTATGCCATTGCAGGCTACAGGTCTAACCCTGTCCTCTATGCCACTGCAGGCTACATTAGTCAGGTCTAACCCTGTCCTCTATGCCACTGCAGGCTACATTAGTCAGGTCTAACCCTGTCCTCTATGCCACTGCAGGCTACATTAGTCAGGTCTAACCCTGTCCTCTATGCCACT
>NC_139626.1:42274687-42279687 GCF_964638095.1 Poromitra crassiceps | reverse complement strand
GTGACCATGTGACCATGTGACCACGTGACCATGTGCATAATAATGATCAACCAAAAGGATTTCCCTGCTTTATCAATCATTTAAAGGGGAACATTAAGTCAAGAATGTGTGTTGTACTTTATTCCTTCAGCATTCCTGTATAAGGTCATAAGTAAAGTCAATCCGAAGCTCATTCAAAGTCTTTCATAAAGTCCAGACAACTGATGGTGTCATGTGAATGTATAATATAGCCTGGAGCTGCTTCACAGATAGTCAATAGAAAACAACTGCTGTGGACTTTCAGGCATCCGGGTAGTGCCCTAGTAGATTCCTTGCAAACGAGGGTCGCAGGTTCGAACCCCCGTGTTACCTCCGGCCGTGTCTGCGGGTTGGATTCCGGATTAAAGGTATATGTGCCCCTGGTCGCTGCACCTCCTCTGGTCGGTCGCGGCACCTGTTCGGAGGGGAGGGGAATAGCGGGGACCATCCCACGCGCTACGTCCTGCCGGTGAAACTCCTCGCTGTCAGGTGAAAAGAAGCGACTGTATCGGAGGAAGCAAGTGCTAGTCTACAACTCACCCCAGATCGGCAGAGGGGGTGGAGCAATGACAGGGACAGCAGGGGGAATTGTACAATTGGGGAGAAAACGTAATCAGGGGGGGGGGGACTTTTATAACCAAAGGAGGTTCATATGTTCATGCTATTCTGACGTGGAATATAGCCTTGTCCACAGAAAATCATTCTGGGCACTATCTCAGTCCATTTTTCTAATAGTAATAATAATATAATAGCACCATACATCAGTTTGACATCTCAGATTATGGAACGAGGCAGAATCCGTGGATGACAGTAGCTTTAGTAGTTTTAACAAAACGCAAACCCAACTTTCCAAGACCGCAAAAAGTGGCATGTTTGAATTCGGTGGTTGAAGCAGCAATAACCCAAATTTATAATTTCAGAGATGAATAGCTACGCGAGCGGCAAGAAAACAGTGTTGGCGCTGAGAGGCCTCTGAGCCTCTGCCTGCATGGCTCTTCATCTAAAGTCACGATAGAGTTGTTCTCTCAAATCAAGCGGCTTCGCAGCGTTACCTCCCCGAACATGATATTTCTCAGAATAGTCGTTAGTCGTTTCCTGACTTTATCGTAAAGGCAGCTGTTCCACAGTGTGTGTGTGTGTGTGTGTGTGTGTGTGTGTGTGTGTGTGTGTGTGTGTGTGTGTGTGTGCATGCGTGCGTGCGGGCGTGTGCGTGTCTGTTTGTGTGGCAGCAGATGATGGCCTTGTATAACGATACCCCAGTGTACCCCAATACATATGCTCTCTCTCTCTCTCTCTCACACACACAGACACACACATGCACACACACACACACGTGCACGCACACACACACACACACACACACACATGCACACACACACACACACACACGCACGCACGCACGCACGCACGCGCGTGCATGCTTATTTTTTCCACCATATGCAACTGTCCAAGTGGAAGGTGCCAACAGCCTTAAAACCACAGGAAAATTGCATTTCAGATTCATAAATTCAACAGTAATATGAATAACAGCAGAATTGGAGGTGGGGAGCCGACTGTTTTCCCAAGTACGGGCAAACCAAACGAAATGTAAAGATAATGACTTTTTCCGAAGTACAACTGCGCCTCAAATTGCGTCTCAGCTTACCAGACAAATAGGCAAAAGTCAAAATAAAGTTGTGTTTAAAAAGCGTACATGGTCATTTCATCTTTAACGTGTTGGTCCCGGGGGTGTCGTCAAACGATTGGGCGGTGGGTAAAATGTGGGCGGTGAGGAAGCGTATATACGGAGCGAGCGGGCCGTTTGTGGCCGGCCGCGCTCAGTGCGTTTCAACTCGGAGCCCTCACAATGACTTTACATTCAGCGTGTCTGCTGCTTGTTCTCATCTGACAAAGTGTACGCACGCGCACATACTGTACGCACGCGCACACGCACACACACACACACACACAGGGGCCCGCACACACACACGCACACACACACACTTAAGGTTTGAGTTGATAAGTGACTTGGCAGTGACGGTTGCTCTCACAACACAGTTTCATTGCTGACATTTTTCTCTGGTTCTAAATCTAGGCCCATGTTTGTTGATGCAGAGGGTGGAATGGGATACACTGTGTGTGTGTGTGTGTGTGTGTGTGTGTGTGTGTGTGTGTGTGTGTGTGTGTGTGTGTGTGTGTGTGTGTGTGTGTGTGTGTGTGTGTGTGTGTGTGTGTGTGTGTGCGTGCGTGCGTGCGTGCGTGCGTGCGTGTGTGTGTGTACGTGTGCGTGTGCGTGTGCGTGTGTGTGTGTGAGGAATGGGGCTGATTTCAGGCCGTCACCTAGTCACCCTGCCTGTATTTATTTGAATGTGCCCAGGCTTTGATTTAGGAGAACTTTGAGGGGAATTATTTCCTTTTTGCACGACTTCCTGCTTTTTCTCTCGGTCTCTCCACACAACGCAGTCACCAAGATTCAAGATTCAAGATTTTTATTGTCACTCCGTAGTACAAGTATCACGTGTGAAATTATTGTGCTGTGGACTCCGTTTACAACATAGTACAAATATAACAGGGCATATGAGTGCAAAAACAACAAGAGACACAACAAGCAATAAGGCAGTAGAGTGATAAGACAAGTCAGAGACAGTGGCATATTCACTGCACATAGGTGCACATGTCATGTGCATACTTTAGCCGTGCTTAGACATTTTAAATTCGACGTATTTGATGTACAGGTGCAAATAGCATGCCTAATTAAACATACAATTAAACATTAGACATACATAATGGTAGCAGCTACAGTGCGGTACAGTACAGCTACTACACTATTTGTGTATGTTAAGTCTCGTGGCCTGTGGGAAGAAACTGTCCCTCAAGCGATTTGTGCGTGCTTTTGGGACCCTGTATCTCCTCCCTGAGGCTAACAGGGAGAACAGGCTGTTGTGGGGATGGTTTGTGTCTTTGATGAATCAAACATTGGTATTTTACATGCAAACAAGCGATATATACGTACAATCTCAATGTTAATTTGAAACAAAAGGTTGGCATTTGACGTTTCTGCGTTTAAAGCTTGCCGCCTTTCCAATGTTAAATGCTAAATGAAACAACTTTAACAACTTTGGTCATGTTTAGGCAACTAAAACAACCTGGCGAAGGTTAGGCTTATGGTTTGGGTTATAGGCTTAAATAACCAAAACGTTAAATGTCACTTATGAACACTGCCCTCTGGTGTTAAAGGCAAGTGTTTACCCCCTCCATCCACTCCGACCATAGTCTCACACAGTCAGACCCATCGTCTGACGTGAGTGTCTGAATCACAAGTCAACATTTGTGGGTTCGGCCATCAGAAATCCTGTGGTCAAATCTGAGTGGCTGGGCTGTTATAGGGAAGTCCATCTCTCGCCTTCCGTGGGTTGGTCAATTCATATCTCTGTCGCACATTTTGTTTTGGTCTTAGTGCCGGTCCTTAACCACTTTTCAAGAGTAGTGCACTATATATGTAGATCATATTTATCTACAGCTGGCTACTGCGAGACAACCCCGACCAGAACTCTCTTATGGCCCATTTCCACCGCTGGTATCAACGCGGCCCCGCACAGCTCGTCTCGCTTTTTTGTTTCATTCCACCATCAAAAACGTGGACAACCCGGGTTGAGTCGTGCTGCTTTTGGTCCCTGCTCTGTTGAGATTCTAGGGCTGTGGACCCGGTACTATATGGTGACGTGAAAAGGCTGCAGACGACTGATTGGTCAGGCAGAATCGTGTTTACTGTAGGCATCTACTGTCAATGCTGGATACCAGTTTAGTTAGCTTACCTTCTCTTCTGTTATGTTATTTCCATCAGTCTTTTGTGTTGCTGCCTTTGGCGCTGGTGAAATCAAATCGATCTCCTTGCTCAGCTTTAACATGCGCTCCTCGGGAAGCCCTTTGTAGTTTGGCTCCGCTAGGCCGCAGGCGAAGCCGCGGTCTTGCCTGTTGAGCTGCCGCTGGGGTTCTCCCCGTAGCGCCTCTCCCGTCCCCGCGCAGTGCATGCATGTGAGTTTGAGTAACAACAAAGTGATATCCATTCTCCTAGCCGATTGTCACATTTGCCCATGTACACTGTAGGTCATTTAGAGGCACCAGTATTTCATAATCAGTTTAAAAGTTCTGTGTATTGATTTCAATTTAACGTTATACTTATAGCCTACTTCGGCTATGGGTGGAGGGCAGATGCGGTCGCTATGACGACCAGGTGTGGGCGGAGGCAAGTAAACTTGCTATGGAAACAGAGTCTATATCAAGTAGAGCCGAGTAAGACCAGATAGAGTGGAGCTGTACTGTGCTGTTATATGTGGTGGAAATGAGCCATTACTGGCCACCACGCATTGATAGACACAATTTATCTAGAAATGTTGATATGCGACATATTTTTGCTTCACAAATGGTGATGTTCTTGATCCGTGGACTGAAGAAACGTGCAAATGCCAACGTTTTATGCCCACGTGTCTTGCTCTCTCTCTCTACCTGCCTTCACATGAGAGGAGATCTTCTCTTCTCTCACCGCGAGGTCGAGCGGAGAAAGGTCAGTGGGGTACGTAGGTCAAAGTTGAAACAATTTGAACTTTGAGCGCAGCAGCACCGCACGGTGGCAAATTCGAGCGCTGCGCTACGCCCAAGGGCAGCGCTGCACAGCGCTCTCGACGTAGGAAAACAACGGCACAGCGGGCGCACGGCTGTTTTACCGCGGATCATGTGTCTGCCTGTTCACAGCAGCACTGCATTTCCATCAGGTACTGTATGTGTGTGTCTGTTTGTAAATTCATATGCGTGTGCACTTCTGCCCCTAAACCCCTCGGTTTCACACACACACGCACGCACGCACGCGCACACACACACATACACACACACACACACACACACACACACACACACACACACACACACACACACACACACACACGTACAGAATTCCCACAAGTTCATAGGCCAGTGCCCATATCTAATCCCAGGCCCTTAGCGAG
>NC_139626.1:42259687-42269687 GCF_964638095.1 Poromitra crassiceps | reverse complement strand
GTAATGTATTGTTGATTGTACTGTAAATTATTGATGTTTGCACCTTGGTTGTGTGTTTGCACATGTCGGCACTGGTGTGCTATGCACTATTGTTTTTTGTTATGGCACTGTGTACCTATGTGGCAGCCTGTATGTCCAAGACAAATTTCCCTCGGGACAAATTAAAATAATCTTGAATCTTGAAAATCTTGAAATACTGGTGCCTCTAAATGACCTACTGTACAGTGTACATGGGCAAATGTGACAATCGGCTAGGAGAATGGATATCACTTTGTTGTTAGTCAAACTCACATGCATGCACTGCACGGGGGACGGGAGTTGCGCTACAGGGAGAAGGGAAGCCTCTACCCCGGCGGCCTCTCACCAGGCAAGACCGCGGCTTCGCTAAACCCCCGCCTCCGGCCTAGCGGAGCCAACGCAGCACACAAACAAAGGGCTTCCCGAGGAGCGGACTTTGTCTCTCTCAAAACAATTGAAAACCACCATCATGTTAAAGCTGAGCAAGGAGATCGATTTTATTTCACCAGAGCCGAAGGCAGCAACACAAAAGCCTGATGGAAATAACATTAACAGAAGAGAAGGTAAGCCCCACTAAACTGGTATCCAGCATTGACAGTCAGTAGATACAGTAAACACAATTCTGCCTGACCAATCAGTCGTCTGCAGTGTTTTCACGTCACGGTATGGTACCGGGTTCACAGCGCTGGAACCTCAACAAAGCAGGGACTCAACCCGGGCTGTCCACGTTTTTGATCGGTGGAATGAGACAAAAAAGCAAGACGAGCTGGGCGGGGCCGCGCTGATACCAGCGGTGGAAATGGGCCAAAAGCTGGTTGAAATCTGGCAGTGTTCCTTTAAAGTTGCTCTATAAAGGCTTATATGCATTAAGACTTCAAATGTGTTTCTTAGACTAATACAGGATAAACGGTGGAGTTGATGCCTCTGCATGGATTTCTTTCCAAAGCCTTTGCCAGAGGGCAGCTACTTTAAAGAATCTAAAATATAAGATCCTTTTTCATTCTTTAACACTTTTTTGGTCACTGCATATATCTACCTCCACCAACAGAGTTGGCCGGGAGGTTATGTCTTCACTGTCTGTCTCTGTCTGTCTGTCTGTCATGGCAAAAGGGGGCGTGGCAACGGGTGTGTCCAATCACAAAAAGGCGCGTAACTTCCACATGTAACATCACACAATTTTGTAGAATGGTTGGTCATGGGCCCAGGACGAACTGGACGCCACGCCACGCCCACTGGACAAAAGGGCATGGCCAAACATAAAAAGCTGCGGATTCACGCAACACCACAAATCTTTGTAGAACGGTTGGTGGAGATATGCCCTCTACCAAGTGCCCTCTAGTTCCATTTGTCTTGTTTTCGGTGTCTTTACTGTTATAATAAATGTGGAAAATAGTAAAAAAAAAAGAAGAAGAAGAAGAAGAAGAAGAAGAAGAAGAAGAAGAAGAAGAAGAAGAAGAAGAAGAAGAAGAAGAAAAAAGAAGTGGTGCTTCTTAAGATGCTAATTCATTCTGGAATCCTACACCACAGCAAAATGCATACCTGCCATACCCCCCCTACGTAACCCTGGTACAGTGAAATCAGCGGCTGTACACTCTCCTTCAAGGCGTTTCCATCATGTGTCTGAAGTCACGGGTCAGCGGCTGTGTCTCGCACGCACACAATGATCCTGGAAAACATGACGACTCCAATAACGCTCAGGGAAACCACATCGCTGCAGCACTATGTAGCCTATCAGCTAATCCACCTGTAATCTATCAGTAATATGTATCACCTAATCCACCTGTAATCTATCAGCAATATGTATCAGCCTAATCCACCTGTAATCTATTCCTAATCAATACAAGCTCCACATCACAGGGCTGGACGAGAAATATCTTCTCAAAGGTCATTTGCTTTGACTTTGTGCTTTCTTTGGCTCTGTCTCTCGCTGATAAATCTTGATTTTTGTTGTTGTTGCACAATTCTTATTTCCTGGGGAAAAAAGCCATCCTCTATAGATAAGGTCAGATTCGCTGAATACTTGGCTTTCCGTGTGTGTGTGCGTGTGTGTGTGTGTGTGTGTGTGTGTGTGTGTGTGTGTGTGTGTGTGTGTGTGTGTGTGTGTGTGTGTGTACGTGTACGTGTGTGTGCGTGTGCGTGCGTGTGTGTGTGTGTGCGCGCGTGTGTGTGTGTGTGTGTGTGTGTGTGTGTGTGTGTGTGTGTGTGTGTGTAGATGGGGACTTGGACTTGGGACTTGGACTTGAGTCACACTTAAGTCTCACTCACAGTGACTTGAGACTTGACTTGAGACTCGTCCTCAAAGACTTGAGACTTGACTTGGACTTGAGGTTTGGGACTTGTGAACAATCTTTATTTTTTTATTTTATTTTTTTGGTGCATTAACATTAAGGAAATATCTACTGATGTCAATCCAATCACTGCTGATACTGTATGCTAATAGATAAGGAGTGAGGATAATACAGCTTTGCATTAGTTTTAGCTATGCAGTGTTCTAAGCAGACTGGATTGCATGGAGCAGATGATAGAAGCTCATCCATAAGAAACTTGAGACTTGACTTGGATTTGTGACCAAAGACTTGAGACTTGACTTGATCTCGCCCCTCAAAGACTTGAGACTTGACTTGGACTTGCGAAAAATGACTTGTGAACATCTTGTGTGTTCTTTACAGCTACCTAAGTGAGAACCAATTAGAGTTTTATACCTGGGAAGTGAGGACATTTTGGCTGGTCCTCACTTTCTCACACACCTTCAAAGAGCTGTTAAGGTTAAGACTTGGTTTTAAGGGTTAGGGTAGAATTGGGTTTAGGTTCGTTTTAGGATTAGGCCAGTGATACTCAACCTGAGGCTCTAGAGCCACATGCGGCTACTTTATGGGTAGCTGTGGCTACTTAAAATAAATAAATAAAAATCAAATAAATAATGGGATGAAAGTAGATTTTTGTTGTTGTCAATGTGGCTCCTGAGTATAGGTCAAGGTTGCGTACCACTGGGCTAGGCATTTAGTTGTGATGGTCAAGATCAGGGTTAGGGAATGCATTCAATGTCCTCACTAAGATAGCTGTACAAACGTGTGTGATTGTATTTTAGTTTTGCGCATGCGAGTGTGCAGTTTGTCTTACATGCATTGTGTGTGTACAGTATGTTTGTGTGTGTGAACGTGTGTGTGCGCGTGCGCGTGTGTACGTGTGTGTGTGTGTGTGTACGTGTGTGTGTGTGTGTGTGTGATGTCAGGCAGATATGTGGTTTAGATTATGGCTGTTTGATGTCTCCATCAGAGGCCTCTCTCCTCCTACTTCAACACTACTGTTTGATCTGCACCAATCTGGTCCTGATCACTCTGCCTTTGTTTACTTTCAAAGACACTTTTCATTTCTCCTTGTTTCTCTAACCCCCACTCACCCACTCTCTCTGCCTGTCACTCTCGCTCTGTGTGTGTGTGTGTGTGTGTGTGTGTGTGTGTGTGTGTGTGTGTGTGTGTGCGTCCGTGTGTGTGTGTATGCAGGTTCGAATGTCTCGCTTTTATTCTACAAACAGATGTGTGTCAGGCTGGGCGTCCGGGTAGTGCAGCAGTAGATTCCCTGCCTACCAACACGAGGGTTGTACGTTCGAGCCCCCGTGTTACCCTCCGGCTTGGTCGGGCGTCCATACAGGCACAATTGGCCGTGTCTGTGGGTGGGAAGCTGGATTAAGTGTCTTGGTCGCCTCCGCCGGTCGGTCGGGGGTGCCTGTTTCTGGCGGGAGGGGAACTGGGGGGGAATGGGGTGATCCTCCCACGCGCTACGTCCTGAAAACTCCTCGCTATCAGGTGAAAAGAAGCGGCTGGCGACTGCACATGTATCGGAGGGAGCATGTGCTAGTCTACAGCTCTCCCCAGATCGGCAGAGGGGGCCAGAGCAACGGCCGGGAAAGCAGGGGGAATTGGCCAATTACAATTGGGGAGAAAACGGGGGCGATATCTGAAAAAACGTGGAAACAAAACTTGATGTGGATCAGGCTGAAACACAGGGCAGTCGAGGGTGTCTCACATCTGTACACCCGTCTTGTGTGTACCAATTTCAGTTTCGGGGATTGTTTTTGGTTCAATTTGAGCAAAAGACATTCCTTGTTCTGCCCTACGTACATGAAAGTTTCACGAGGTGTTGATTAGAGTACAAGCCGATTTGAAGGCAAACACTCGCTTGAGTTTTGAGTCCAACTGTGATTTCATGCTCGAGTCCCATGGTGAGAGCAATTATAAGTCTGAGGCCGAGCAGGACCCCGTCTGCAGCAGTCCGTACAGGCCCGGGCACTGTGTGTGAGAAGGACTGGTGTGAATCCCGGGGTACGGGTCCAGTGTGTGCCATGTGGGTGAGTTAGCTCGTGAGCCTCTGAGCGTGAGAGAGTGTGTACCTTTGTATCTCGTGTTTCTCCCACTTATATTTATTATTCTACATCTCCATTTTTCACTTTAATGCTGTGTCTGCTTCCCTGTGACTTCCTGGGATCAAAAGAAGGAGATAGAGGAGATTGTGGATCCAAGCAGCTTAGATGAGGTTTCTCTGCAGGGTGGAGGGCCTCACGCTTCAGGACAGGTTGTGGAGCTCAGCCAGCCCATTAAAGCCCCCCCCCCCCCCACCTCCTTTGTATTTGGTCATTTTTAAAGGGATAGTTCACCTTTTTTTTTAAAGCCTAGCCCTATTTGCGACTTACCAATGAGGATGTTGATTGGTAGAGTTCTTTCTCAGCACAATCCGTGCCGTTCCTCACAAGTTGGGCAAAAATGAATGCAAGGTCAACGGGGTCACGCCCCTGTATGTCCAAGTCAAGTCAAGTTTATTTGTATAGCACATTTCATACACAGAGGCAATTCAAAGTGCTTCACATAAAATGGTTGACAGGAAAATAAAAGAAAAGAAGAGAGTAAAACGGACATTTAAAAGCATCACAACAAAACTAAAAAAAAAGAGTATAAAAAGTGTATTACAGGAAAATAAACGAAAAGAAGAAATAAAATGGACATTTAAAAGCATCACAACAAAACTTTAAAAAAAAAAAAAAAAAAAAAAAAAAGAGTATAAAAAAGTGCAATAGGCAGCAGGCGCAGCAGTTGCAGAAAGAGCTAAAACTTATAGAGCTTATCCAAGCTGACTGAAGCTCACTGAAATGTACTTTGTGTGACTGTGGAGGACATTTTAGTGAGCCTCAGTCAGCTTGTACATACAGGAGGAGCGTGACCCCAGTGACCTTGCATTCGCTTTTCGCCCGAATTTCCAGAGCTACTATGAGGAACAACTGGATTGTGCTGAGAAAGAACTCTACCAATCAACATCATCATTGGTAAGTAGCAAATAGGGCTAGGCTTAAACATGTGAACTGTCCCTTTAAGATATGTTTCTGAGTCATATCCTGACAGTGTTGATTAGCCACACACCTGCTGTAACAACGTTTGTGGTTCGCTCGTTAACCATTTCGAGTCACGCTGATTCCAATGACGCCGTCGGTTTTGAAATCCGTTGCCCGGTTGTTGAGATCTCAACAATAATGCGGCTATTCCTTGCAGCTAAGCAACGGAGGGTAGAGTTCTTTTAAAAAACTCTCTCGTAACGGACAAGCCCGTCTTTTATTGTCACACGAACACCACAACACATGCATGCGGCCACAACACACTCATGCTGACGGTGGCCGGTGAAAAGTGTCCTCTGCATTTAACCCATCCAGGCACGTCCTTTCCTCCGAGGGGCAGGCCAGGAGCAGTGGTCGCTTTCTCGTACAGCGCCCGGGGACCAACTTCGGATGTTGTCGTCACTGGTCGGATGACGATGACGATCTGATCTTCTGCATGTTTTTAGTGGGGGGGTTATATACGGAGGAACCCCCTGGGGGAGCACGGGGAGAACATGCAAACTCCACACAGAGAGAAAGGCCCTTACGACGAGATACCCCACCTGGGCAGTGGGCACTGAAGATATGGTTCTAAAACGGTCCTAAAAAAATCTACCCCAGCCCAACCCAACCCGCTTGAGAAGCAGACCGAGCTCAGCTCGCCCCTAGACATGGAACGATATGAACATTTCATATCATGATTATAGTGACCAAAATGATCACGGTTATCCGTATTATCACGGTTTGTTAAAATGTGCTGAAGATGTTCAAAAGGTACTAAGTAGTAAAGGCGAGCGGCTGGTAGGGAGAGCCCCAGGGTGAGACCCCGGGACATGCTGGAGAGGGACTACGTCTCGCCTGGGGATCCCCCAGGACGAGCCGGGGGGACTTTCTGCAGACTAGAAAGATGGATGGATTCTGCCTCCACTTCTTCACACAGATCTCTGGTAAACCTTCCCTTCCTCCGCTCGCTGTCCGGACCTCTTTCTCACAGAGTTGCATGTAAGCGTTGCATGTCTCAGACTCATTAATATGGACCGCTGCAGTCATACAGTGTAACTCAACACGCCTGGTCATTTTTTATCCCGTCTCGTTCGTACTCATCTCCAGACTTTGTTTCACGCGCACACTATACGTCTCATAGAGACAGATAGAGACAGAGACACTACGTCTCATAGAGACAGACAGAGACAGAGACACTACGTCTCATAGAGACAGACAGAGACAGAGACACTACGTCTCATAGAGACAGACAGAGACAGAGACACTACGTCTCATAGAGACAGACAGAGACAGAGACACTACGTCTCATAGAGACAGATAGAGACAGAGACACTACCTCTCATAGAGACAGACAGAGACAGAGACACTACGTCTCATAGAGACAGATAGAGACAGACAACACTACGTCTCATAGAGACAGACAGAGACAGAGACACTACGTCTCATAGAGACAGACAGAGACAGAGACACTACGTCTCATAGAGACAGACAGAGACAGAGACACTACGTCTCATAGAGACAGACAGAGACAGAGACACTACGTCTCATAGAGACAGATAGAGACAGAGACACTATGTCTCATAGAGACAGATAGAGACAGAGACACTACGTCTCATAGAGACAGATAGAGACAGACAACACTACATCTCATAGAGACAGATAAATGACAGATAGAGACAAAAAGATGGTGAAAAAGAGGCAGAACGGGAGAAATAACGCAGCCTGGTGTCCTGAATAAAATGTTGGCAGTTTACTTTTCTGCAAACTGATACATTGAATGTGAACCAAAATATGTTGAATATCAACATTTCTAAAATATGTTTAATCAACATGACACATGTCATAGAGTCTGCTATTGAAACAGCACAGCGACCAGTAAGGGTGTTGTGGTCGGGAGGAATGGAGGGCGTAAACATGTGCCTTTCAAACCGGAGAGCCGTGTTCAATCCCCAGCGTTTCCAAAGACTGTTATGTCTAACCCAAACCTTAACCTTAACCTTAACCCAGCTGTCTTAGTTGCCTAACCTTAACCAAGGTGTTTTAGTTGCCTAACCTTAACCAAGGTGTTTTAGTTGCCTAACCTTAACCAAGTTGCTTTAGTTGCCTAACCTTAACCAAGTTGTTTTAGTTGCCTAACCTTAACCAAGGTGTTTTAGTTGCCTAACCTTAACCAAGGTGTTTTAGTTGCCTAACCTTAACCAAGGTGTTTTAGTTGCCTAACCTTAACCAAGGTGTTTTAGTTGCCTAACCTTAACCAAGTTGTTTTAGTTGCCTAACCTTAACCAAGTTGTTTTAGTTGCCTAACCTTAACCAAGTTGTTTTAGTTGCCTAACCTTAACCAAGGTGTTTTAGTTGCCTAACCTTAACCAAAGTGTTTTTAGTTGCCTAACCTTAACCAAAGTGTTTTAGTTGCTTAACCATAACTGCGTTGTTTTAGTTGTCAACGCTTAACCAAATTGTTTTAGTTGCTTAACCATAACTGAGTTGTTTTAGTTACCTAACCTTAACCAAAGTGTTTTAGTTGCTTAACCATAACCAAGTTGTTTCATTGTCTCCGCCAGGAGTTCATGTGTTCAGTCGTGTGTGTGTGTCTGTGTGTGTGTGTGTGTGTGTGTGTGTGTGTGTGTGTGTTTGTGCGTGCGTGCGTGCGTGCGTGTGTGTTTGTGTTTGCGTGCGTGCGTGCGTGTTTGTGTTTGTGTGTGTGTGTGTGTGTGTGTGTGTGTGTGTGTGTGTGTGTGTGTGTGTGTGTGTGTGTGTGTTTGTGCGCGCCTGCGTGCGTGAGTGAGAGTGTGTGTGTGAGTGAGTGAGTGAGTGTGTGTGTTATGCGTCTGACTCCCAGTTGGGTTTCGGTTTGGCCATGGCTAGGCGTAGGCTAGCGGTGCCTGGCAGAGATCTGCACTCTACTGAGTGCACTTTTCTAGTGCAAGTTTTCAAATTAACTGATATTTTCACATTTGTGTTGGGGAAATATTGGTTAATATGAAATACTGACATGCCACTTATTTCTGCTTCACAAACATTGACTGTCACGTATCCTGGTTTGCATGTTATTCTGTGGACGGCGTTGAATAGAGAGAGGGAAGATAGAAAGGAGGTGAGACAATGAGGATGGAGGGAGGAGAGCGGAGGGAGGAGAGAGGAGGGAGGACAGCGCTTGGCGGGGAACAATTGTGTAAGAGAAAGAGCCGGAGCCGTGTTTACATAGCTCTAATCATGTAGGCGTGTTCAGGGATCATGCATGTAGCGGGGCGATGACATGAACATGTACACACAGCCCTCTCTCCTCTGTTTTCTCCTGATTACATGTGTCAGCGCCATGGCAACCATGACGTTTAATGATTCTTTCATGGGCAGACAGCTCCTGTCATGACCTCAGATTAGGGTCAGTGATGATCCGGTTGCCACGGTAATGTGTGTCTGTGTGCACGTGCGTGTGAGCGTGCACGTTTTGCATGCATGCACAACTTTTGCAGGTTACGTTCAAGAGAATGCACGCCCTCTTCACGCGATTGAACTGTTTGTGTTTTTGTTTCGCTCGAGTTTTTTTTCTAACTGCCACTCTGCTGATCTGAGGAGAGTGGTAGGCTAGCACATGCTTCCTCCGATTCATGTGCAGTCGCCAGCTGCTTTTTTTCACCTGACAGCGAGGCGTTTCACTGGTAGGACGTGGCGAGTGGGAGGATTACACTATTCACCCCAGTTCCCCTCCCCCCCTCGACCAGAGGAGGCGCTATCGCAGCGACCAGGACATATACCCCTAATCCCGGAAATTGTGCCTGTATGGACGCCCGACCAACCCGGAGGTAACACGGGGACACGATTTACAGTAACTGTTAAACTTTAATTCTGTCATGAAAATTTTCATTTCACTCTTCCAGTCATTTACAATCTTTAAAGTCAAATTCTTTCCATCTCTGAGGCAGTCTTACCTGCTCCTAATTAGGCAATCACTGCGTAATTAAGTCATTCTTCTGAGTCAGATATTAAGCACTTAGATGGTTAGATCGTAAATGTCAATCATATTACCACACATCTCTTTAATGAAAAGCACACAAACTATCATATTACCACACATCTCTTTAATGAAAAGCACAAACTCCAGCAGTGAGTGCTGATTACATCCAACATAATTAGGTCTTAGGCGTTTAAGGCAATGCGTGTCAGTGTTGCTGCGCTGTCGTCCCGCGTGGTGATGGGGGGGGGGGGGGGGGGGGCGTCCCGCATGGGGGACTGGAGCAGGCCTGGTGGTGGGGGGGGGGGGGGTCCCGCATGGGGGACTGGAGCAGGCCTGTTAAACTTTATTACACTCAACAAGTTTCCTGAGTCCACGGCGCGCTCACTGGGCCAACCAGCAAAGACCATAAACACAACAACAACAGCCTATTGTCTCAGCTAGGGAAGGACTGAATGGATGAAAGGGTGGACGGGTGAGTGAATGAATGGGTCTGTTCTCTGTCCCTCTGGTTGTGGACGGAGACACCGGTCAGTGTGGTGATGTGCGCAAGACACATATGTTGTTGTTTCAAGAACGGCACGGTTTCGAGGAAAGAATTTCACGAGGTACAAAGTTTGGACATTGCGGATGTTTCAGACTCACAATCCTACTCCCGTTGCTAA
>NC_139626.1:42249687-42252187 GCF_964638095.1 Poromitra crassiceps | reverse complement strand
TAACCCCCATCCCTCCGGAGACCCTACCTCGACTATCAAATTTGTACCCCATTTTCAACCAATCATATCACGACATGACAGCTGTCAATCAATCTTCATTGCGAGAAGAAAATTCTGAGCAGGCAAGATGGCTGCCTAGTGCCTACATGGGCAGGCTTTTCTAGCCCATACATTTTGGCCAATATTTCCATAATATTTCCACATATTTGGCCAATAACTATGGAACATACAAAACAAAAGGTAATGTCTTCATTTAATGTAGAATGCAAAGACATGTAACTGGCTCGTTAACTCGCATTCCATGAATAACGTTATTTACTGCGGCTCAGTCTTACCCCGCCCCCTCAGCTCTTACCCCGCCCCCTCTGACATTTCAAGGCGGCCAGCAGCACTCTAAGACTCGGCTTTGCAACAGCAGTACGCGCGGAGGCAGCCAGTTGCTCGGTCCTCTGCGGATCCCGCCGGCGTAGGGGCAGAACACGCTGAATCCCACTGGATTTGGGGGCAGAACACGCCATACAAGCGCCTGGATTGGCCAACGCCAACTCCAGTCCCCCAGAACTGTCAACTCAAAGCATCGACACGCTATGTCCCGCCTCTCAACCCTCTTTCATCTCAGGCAATGGGGATTTTTTTTCAGTCTAATACAGTACGTCACCCACTCTCTCTGAGACGCATTTCATGTGCTCTTTAACTTTTTCAACTTCAGCGAGAAATTCACTTGATGCAGTTAAAGTCAGCTTCTATCCAATCCAATCCAATCCAACTTTATTTATAAAGCGCTTTTCAAACACCCAGAGGAGGACCAAAGTGCTGTACAGAGTACTGAAGAGCAATCAGCTAAAAACAATGAATCAATAAAATCAGATAAAATCAATAAAATGAATAAACATAATAAAAGCAAAATAAAAAGTATAAAATAATAGAATGCATAAAAACATAAAAGCATAAAAGCAAACTCATGGGTCACAAAATCAGCATCCTACATGGCAGTGAAGGCCAAGGAGAAAAATTGCGTTTTGAGGAGGCCTTTAAAGTGGGACAGTGAGGAGGCCTACCTAATCTGCAGCGGTAGGCCGTTCCATAGTTTAGGAGCCACTACAGAGAAGGCGCGATCCCCTCTGAGCTTACGCCTGGTTTTAGGCACTGCCAGGAGCAGCTGGTCAGCTGACCTGAGGGAGCGGGAAGGTGCGTGAACGTGCAGCAGCTCAGAGAGGTAGGGGTGGGGCGAGGCCGTTTAGGGCTTTAAAAGCAAATAAAAGAACTTTAAAATGAATTCTAAAATGCACGGGCAGCCAGTGGCGTGAGGCTAAAATGGGGGAAATGTGCTCATACTATCAAGACTCACTAGACTGTAGGCGGCTGTGAATTTATCTCCCCACCTAGTATAGAGGGTATGCACACCCACTGGAACACGCCCCCTCAATCGGGAACGAGTGTCAAAATGAGTGTCAAGTTCCTCCCTGAGCAGCAGGTGTCAGTTATCTAGGCTGATTACTGCATTCAAGCTCAGTCTTGCTGTGAGTCAGTGGGCGTGACCTCACAGTGACTTCTGCCTCTGTGACATCACATGCATACCCTCTATTGACAGCAGGACAAAAGTCCATTTGTGACCAATAACAGTGATGAAGGACATCTGAGTTTGTAAAAGATGGACTTCCCCCAAAGAACACTTTAGCGGCGGCGTCTGTCAAGCCTGGTGACAAAGGATGAAGGATTCAAATGACACGCGTGAATACAAAACAGATCATGCTGCAGCAAAGTTTCAAGTCATCGACATCGTCTCATCATTCCTCAAGGAAGATGTCAACCTAAACCGCTGCTCAGAATGGCTGTGACTATCGCCAACTGCTTTCTGTGGTGCCAGCCAACGCGGTTGCATGTGATCAATCACACTATCTATCTATCTATCTATCTATCTATCTATCTATCTATCTATCTATCTATCTATCTATCTATCTATCTATCTATTTATCTATCTATCTATCTATGTATCTATCTATCTACCGATCTATTTATCTATTTATCTATCTATCTATCTATATCTATCTATCTATCTATCTATCTATCTATCTATCTATCTATCTATTTATCTATCTATATATCTATGTATCTATCTATCTACCGATCTATTTATCTATTTATCTATCTATCTATCTATCTATCTATCTATATATCTATCAGATATCTATCAGATATCTATCTATCTATCTATTCATAGTATTTCCATGACGTCACAAGCATTTTCCTACCAATATGGCGCTACAATACACACAGCTCATTGGCTGGTTGTAATCACCTGTTAATTGATTACAATCACTTGCTATTTTCCTACCAAGATGGCCGTGTGGTGATGTAACAGAATACTATCAATAGATAGATAGAGGGGCACGGTGGCTCAGCGGGTAGAGCTGTCGCCTCACAGCTAGAAAGCCCTGCGTTCGATTCCTGCCTGTGACGCTGTGGGCGCCAGGGGTGTGTGTCCCCCCATATCCTCGGA
>NC_139626.1:42237187-42242187 GCF_964638095.1 Poromitra crassiceps | reverse complement strand
TGCTGGGGAAGCTAAGCAGGTCTGACTCTGGTTCGTCATTGAATGTGAGACCATCTGGTGCTGGAAGTGGTGTTGGAGGACCACTCTGGTCTCATGAATAATCTTGCCAATACCCCAGGGCAGAGACAGGGACTCCGTCCTGTGAGTGAGCACCGTTCTTCGGATGAGACGTTAAACCTGAGGTGCTGACTCTCTGTGGTCATTAAAGATCCCATCGGCACTCTTGGCAGAGTAGGGGTGTCACCCCGGTGCCCTGGCTACATTCAGGCCTCCCTTCAATCATGGCCACCTAATCATCCCTCATTACTTAATTGTCACATTCAGTGCTCAGCTCTCCACCGTGATAGGCTGAGGTGTGGGGAGTGTTGTGATGCAAACGGGCTGCTGTGCATCACCCAGGTGGGTGCTACACATCGGTGGTCGTGGATGAGTTGAGTTCCCCCCATGTGAAGCGCTTTGAGTACTTAAAAGAACTACCGTAAATTCCGGACTATAAGGCGCACCGGTGTATAAGCCGCACCTGCAAAGTTGACTGTTTTTTACATATATAAGCCGCACCGGACTATAAGCCGCGGGTGTTTTGATGTTTAATTACCATATATGGAGTTAGCTTGATAACTGAGGTTCAGGAACACAAGATCACACCATGTCCGCGTCTATCTCACCACCTACTCTAATCCACCATCCATTCACCTGCGCTCCTCCAATCCAATCACCGAGCCACACCGGCTTTCTATCAGCTCAATCACCTGTAGCCTATATACACTCACCGTCATACCACTTCTCTCCCGTTTGTCATGTCTTCACGACCCCGACATTCAAAACAGCTCTAGCGCAAGTACAAAATTATCACAGAAGAAAGAGAAAAGAGAGAAAGAAAAGAAGAGAGAGAAAGAATAGCAGGAAAAGTATAGTTCAGATCGGCTCGTTGTGTTTTTTTTTTTCCTCTTACCTGGCCGCTCTCGCGTTTCGCCAAGCATGGCAAACCGAGACGAGTTATTTATAGGATTGTCGGACGAGGATCTGTTTCCCGATCCAATTCCCGAATCACCCGAGGCTCAGCGCAGCTTGCCCTCGTCGGGACGGAGCCAGTCCAGCCGAGTGCGCTCGGAGATACACGCTCTCCCGGGCGCGCTGCTCCGGGTGCGCCCAGCATCCAGCCAGCTTTCCCCTGATTCCAGCCAGCGTTCCCGATCGTCGCGGAGCCCCAGGGGCCGCTCCCCGCACCGCGACCCAGCTCCCCGCCTTCGCCGCTCCAGGAGTCCTCACGGGGAACGGGGCAACGACGACAGCCGCGCCTCGTCACGCGACGCTCCTCCGGGCCGCCGCCCACGTCCCAACCTACGTTGGACCATCCCCCGCCTCCAGCAGGAGCTCCGAAGCCGTTGGGGTCCACTTCGCAGCCAACCACCAATTCATCATCCGCGCAGCCCACATTCCCGGACATCAAAATGCCATAGCTGACGCTCTTTCACGTTTCTCATTCCAGAAATTCAGAGCCTTGGCGCCAGCATCAGAACCCCATCCAACTCCGGTCCCTCCGTTTTCGGCAACCATTCATCCCTAAACCCCCGGCTCCTTCATCTGGTCGCATCCACCCAACAGACCATCCTGAACAGTCTAGCCCCCAAAACCCTGTCATCATACTACACCGGCTGGTGCGCCTTCAAAGCCTTCCAAACGGCACACCACCTCTCATTTCCTTCCATCGACGTCTTAACCATCACCAGCTACATCACCTACGCCCATTCCGAACTCAGGATCAGGACGTCCACTATCCAAGTCTACCTCAGTGGCATCCACTTCTTCATCAAGCTGCTCACCGGAGCGCCAGCCCCCTCCATGTCTCACTCTCACGTCACCATGCTCCTGAAAGGACTCCGTAAAAACGAACCCAAGCTTCCACCTAAACGCCTCCCTATAACGTCCGAACTCCTCATTCGGTGCATCCAAACCATCCGAGCAGGGTACTCTACCCCCGCCATCGACTCCACACTGGAGTCTATGTTCCTGCTGGCCTTCTTCGGCTTCCTGCGATGCTCCGAATTCACGTCCGACACCTCGTCTTACGACCCCTCACGACACGCCAGTCTCTCCGACATCTCCGTCCATGCTCCGGACATCCTGCGTTTCAACCTTAAAAGAAGCAAGACCGACCAAACCGGACTCACACATCCCATATTTCTATTTCGCTTAAACACGTTCCTGAGCCCGTACGACCCTATTATGAACTACGTCCTCAGCAGACGGGCGCAACACTCCTCTCCCCAAGATCCCCTTTTCACCACCGAGACAGGCGGCATCGCCACTCGGTTCTGGTTCCACCGTCACCTTCGCCAAATCCTCCTCAAGTCGGGCATCTCCCCGGAGCTGTATTCTGGCCACTCGTTCCGCATCGGCGCGGCCACGACCGCATCCAGCAAGGGCCTCTCCGAGCACACGGTCCAAACCTTGGGTCGTTGGTCCTCCCAAGCATACCACAGCTACATCCGCGACGACCTTGACGACATCCGACGAGCCCATCTCCTGCTGTGTTGAAGCTCTTTTGGGGGTAGGTGGAGATCGCACGCTATCCTGGGACACCGAGCCCAGCGGGCTCCCACCCAGGATGCGGTCTTCATCCAGGGCGCAGGACCTAGCAGGCTACGCCCGGGCGCAGGACCTAGCAGGCTACGCCCAGAGACGTACCCCCACTCAGAGTCTCAACCCCCGGGTCCTGGTTCCTGACACGGCCGTGCCGCGTACTGGATGAGTCTCCAAGCAATCCTGGTTCCGGACACGGCCGTGCCGTGTGCTGGAAGAGTCTCCGAGCAATCGCACCACACTCACTTATCAATAAACATATATTCATTCTAACCATGGTGTGATCTGTGTTAGTGAAATGGAGTTAGCTTGATAACTGAGGTTCAGGAACACAAGATCACACCATGTCCGCGTCTATCTCACCACCTACTCTAATCCACCATCCATTCACCTGCGCTCCTCCAATCCAATCACCGAGCCACACCGGCTTTCTATCAGCTCAATCACCTGTAGCCTATATACACTCACCGTCATACCACTTCTCTCCCGTTTGTCATGTCTTCACGACCCCCCCTCCACACCCCTTAGTTCACATCTCGCTACGGGCAGCACGAGCGGAGTTTGCATGTTTCTCCCCGTGCTGCGCGGGTTTTCCCCGGGCACTCCGGTTTCCTCCCGCCGACGGTTAAAGATTTGTTTTGCACATGCCTAATCTTGCCTCTCTGTCCTCTGAACACAGGAACCAGGGGGGGTAGGTGGAGATCGCACGCTATCCTGGGACACCGAGCCCAGCGGGCTCCCACCCAGGATGCGGTCTTCATCCCGGGCGCAGGACCTAGCAGGCTACGCCCGGGCGCAGGACCTAGCAGGCTACGCCCAGAGACGTACCCCCACTCAGAGTCTCAACCCCCGGGTCCTGGTTCCTGACACGGCCGTGCCGCGTACTGGATGAGTCTCCAAGCAATCCTGGTTCCGGACACGGCCGTGCCGTGTGCTGGAAGAGTCTCCGAGCAATCGCACCACACTCACTTATCAATAAACATATATTCATTCTAACCATGGTGTGATCTGTGTTAGTGAAGTAAGGGTTCGTGCACAGAGGGGATTGTCGGGAAAGAGATGGCTGTTTGGGGAAGCTCCCATTTATTAACATTTCAACAAAACAAGTTGCATATTTGCATAACGTATTCAAGTGTTACCATTTAGTGCAATAGTAGCTACAGAACATGTACTGTGCTGTGTAAATTTAGGGGTCCTTGGCATGAAAAAGGTTGAAAACCACTGATCTACATTATAGCCTACAGTAGTACCATAACAAAAAACAAAGCTTACAGCGCTTGACGAGGCAATATCAATGGCTAAATTAAATGTGTTTTTTTTAAAGTTCAAAATAAAGTGCCTGTAACACGACAGTAAGCGCGTAAGCCTAAAGTTGCAGTAACACGGCTGCTTAAAATATACGGTAATCAGCCTACCAGAAAAGTCATTAATCCTCGTCTTCATCTTTTAGGCTAAGGTGCAGTACACGGCTGTAACCAGAAAAGTCAAGTCATTAATCCTCATCTTCGTCTTCTTCCTGCGTACTAAAACCACCAAAGTCCTCATCTTCAATGTCGGAAACGAACAGGCTCAGGGTGGCTTCGTCAGCCACTCTCCTCTCTCCTTCGTTGTCGCTCTCAAAACCAACGAACTCCTCTTCGTCACTGTCGGAATCGAACAGCCTCTGAAGGCCCTCAGCTGTGGCGGCGTCCTCCTCTTCATCACGCAGCAGTCCAGCCTTTCGGAACCCGTTGGTGATCGTGGATGTTTTGACACTCCTCCACGCTGTCAGGATCCACTGGCAAACTTGAGCCTTCAGTCGGATCTGAACGGCACCTCGGCCGTCTGCTCTCTGTGTCAACACCCTGATGCCAAGGTTACGTGCTGCTGCTCGATTTCCTTCTTTCCTTCTTCTTCTCGCCGCCATCGTCGGCCGCATAGATAAGCCGCACCGTTATATAAGCCGCAGGGGCCAAAAAAGGCCAAAAAACGCGAAAAAAGCCGCGGCTTATAGTCCGGAATTTACGGTATATGCAATCAATTATTATCATCACTGTAACAATGAAATACTTAGTACTGCATTGTGCTGCAAAGGTGTGTCAGACCTCCTCCTAGACACGGTCTCACCAGGAGCAAAGGGACCTTCTGATCTCCTTTATATCACATTTACATCTTACGGGGTACGGTGGTGCAGTGGTAAGCGCTGTTGCCTCACAGCTCGAAGGTCCTGGGTTCGATTCTCACTTGGGACGCTGTGGGCGCTGGAGTTGTGACCCCCCCCCCATATCTTCAGTGCCTACTGCCCAGGTGGGCTATCTCGTCGAAAGGGCCTTTCTGTGTGGAGTTTGCATGTTCTCCTCGTACCCCCCAGGGGGTTCCTCCGTACATAACCCCCCACTAAAAACATGCAGAAGATCGTCATCCGACCAGTGACGACA
>NC_139626.1:42217187-42234687 GCF_964638095.1 Poromitra crassiceps | reverse complement strand
AATTGCATCCAGCCTCATATTTTAGCAGGTATTTTAAGGAGTATTTACAACATCCATCCTGAGTTGATACTGTATGTCGGCTGATGAACTTTTTAACCGACAGGTCGCCACTCATGAGAGAGTACAAGGCTCCTTTCCTCCACCGGATCCTCTCTGCTCTTGTATTCATTTGATATACAAAGCTGTTCCAAAGGCACTTTGTGACTTAAGTTTGCTGACGCCTCCGTCATACTGTCCCTCCGTAACAATGACAACCCTGATCATGGCCCTGTAGTGAAGGACTGCGTTGACTGGTGTAAGTCGTTCTTCTTAGACATCAATGTGTCTAAGACAGATTGCCCCTGTGGGATAATAAAGACTACCTTGAACCTTGAACCTTGAAGAGGAGAGAAGAGGAGGGGAGAGAAGCTCCTAACCCAAAACCAAGGGGAGAGAGGTTTCCCTCTTCCCAACTCGTTCTGGACAACGAGCCCGATGGCGTACCCACAGGTACGGAGAGCTTTTTAACGTTCGGCCCGTGGTGTGTACCATAACACGCTCAAGGCTCCGGGGCGCGGGCGAGGAGAGGAGAGGAGAGGAGAGGAGAGGGGAGGAGAGGAGAGGAGAGGAGAGGAGAGGAGAGGAGAGGAGAGGAGAGAAGAGAAGAGAAGAGAAGAGAAGAGAAGAGAAGAGAAGAGAAGAGAAGAGAAGAGAAGAGAAGAGAAGCTACTGTAGATCCAGTCACCTACGGTACGTATATAGACTGCATCTTCTCCCCTTGGCGAGACATGGGATATATTCAATTTCCCCCACAATCTCAGTTCGGGTTCAGCAATGAGTTCAGACACATTACTAATCTGTTGTCACAACAATGCTCCTCGACAAGCCAGTTCTGCACGACGCACAATGAGTTTCACACACATGTTTATCTTGTGCTCGCAGGCTATTTTAGGATAATGGCAGTTGAGTTGTTTTGGTTCAGGTCCATGGAAAAGCCGCAGTCAGAGGAGCTCTGCTTAAACACACAGACGCTCGGGGATCATTGTATAAAGGGATTAAAACGGCTCAGACTCTGTTGTTGCGCCATGAGGTGAAATATGCAAGACTACCAGTGTCTGGTTGGATACCCTTTTCCATTAAAACACACACATACACACGCACACGCACACGCACACGCATGCACGCACAAACACAGACACAAACACACACGCGCCTACAAAACACAAAGCTACACTCACAGACACGATTGTATTACTGTACTTGTGAGGAGCTTCACTGACTGCATTCATTCTCTCTCTATCTAACCCAGGGGTGTCCAAACCTTTTTGAATGGGGGCCAGATTAGATAATGTGAAAATACCTGGGGGCCAGCTGCTTCTCGCATCGGGTTATAAAAAAAAAAACATACAATACAATTGTACTCTAAGGATTTTGTTTGCCTTCTGAAAACATTAGTTCCACCTGTGTTGTTCCTACTTGGTGCTTGTCTACAAACTGTATGATAGCGCTGCCATCGTTAGGCGAACAGAAAAAATGCAAAGTGAACTTGCTTGATTAACCAATACTGTGTGGAGGGCCACATATAGTATGGAGAGATATATGTGTCTTTATTCTGTGACTGAAAGTTTACATCCTGTAACCAAAGAGTGTATCTGTGAGAAAATAAATCCACTTTGTAATCAAAAAATAGATCCGTAAGCAAAAACATAGGTTTGAAAACAAAACTATCAACAATCCAATCAAAGAATTTTTTTTAAATAAAATAAAAAAAATGTTTTTAGATTTTTCATTAATGTGAATTAAAAAAAGTTGCATGCAAACACAAACATTTTGTTCTCAACTCCAGACCATTTGTTTGCGAAACCATTACGTTTGCTTACAAAGCTCAACTTTTCTTTTGCGAAATGAAAAGTTTTGTTTGCAAAACCTGAGTTTTGCAAATCTTTTTCTGTTACAATAAGGGCGGGACCTACAGCAGAAAGAAGTAACGCACGTCCCTATTGGCCAGTGTCGATCGGAGTGATAGCTTGGCAACATCCAATCCAGTAAGAGACAAGGCGGAGGGCGGGCACTTGAACGGAAGTATTTCCTGAAGGAATCTCCATGCCATTTCAGCCCCAGTTATAACCACAGATTGAAGAGAGAAGCTGTGAGTATGTTCACACCAATGTTTTTATGTTTGGCCAGGTTACATGCACCGGTCCAAACATAAAAACATTGGTGTGAACATACTCACGGCTTCTTTCTTCAATCTGTGGTTATAACTGGCGCTGAAATGGCATGGAGATTCCTTCAGGAAATACTTCCGTTCAAGTGCCCGCCCTCCGCCTTGTCTCGTACTGGATTGGATGTTGCCAAGCTATCACTCCGATCGACACTGGCCAATAGGGACGTGCGTTACTTCTTTCTGCTGTAGGTCCCGCCCTTATTGTAACAGAAAAAGTTTTGCAAAACTCAGGTTTTGCAAACAAAACTTTTCGTTTCGCAAAAGAAAAGTTGAGCTTTGTAAGCAAACGTAATGGTTTCGCAAACAAATGTTTTGGAGTTGAGAACAAAATGTTTGTGTTTGCATGCAACTTTTTTTTAATTCACATTAATGAAAAATCTAAAAACATTTATTTAATTTTATTTTTAAATTTTTCTTTGATTGGATTGTTGATAGTTTTGTTTTCAAATCTATGTTTTTGCTTACAGATCTATTTTTTGATTACAAAGTGGATTTATTTTCTCACAGATACAGTCTTTGGTTACAGGATGTAAACTTTCAGTCACAGAATAAAGACACATATATCTCTCCATAATATAGTAGCCTATATTTTGAGAGACAAGCCGCGGGCCATTTAAAATCGGTCCGGGGGCCGCACAAACTTTGGACATGCCTGATCTAAAACCCTTACCCTAACCTACTTGTATTCTAACCTTAACCCTAAACCCAAATCCTGACTCTAAAACTACCTCAACCTTGAAGGGAAAATCCAAACTAAAACACATATATTCATATTTTTAAACAAATTGATGATGTATATTGATGGTGATTCCTGTGGATAACACATTATGTGTCATGTGATGTTCATATAAAAATAATGGACGCAGCCACAGTGACCCATTGGTTGGTGGACTCTCGTTTTGAGGCCTTGAGTTTGCCATTTTGACTGTCGCCATCTTGGTTATTTGGAGCCACAAGCAGCTAGCGGAAGACCAGGGGTTTCCCAGAGCCGCTGTGCTGCTATTGGTCCGTAATCATGCTCCCCCCATAGTCTGCTTTATCGTCCATTTTACATTTGCATTTGCATTGGACAATAATTGATATCAAATGAACATCATGCTATATAAATTTTATATATAAACTTTCCACTACAAAGAATGCAGTTTTTGTTTTTTACAATCATTAATATTTAATAATAATTACAATAATAATGATTAGGAGGAACATGTGTACAGATATAAACAGAAAATGCACCACCCAATGGGATTGTCCCTCCATATTTTAACAATTAACATTTGCACCATCCCCCCCAACCCTCCCCCAATGTGCCGATGCACAAAAATAAGATAAAACAAATAAGGATACATGAGAAAAATACAAACAATAACAATAGTAACAGAAAGATGAGTTATATCGATTATGCAATAGTCACACTTGATGTAAATTGATTTAAAAAAGTAATGTCCCTTACACACTGTGATGTGGCCTTACTGTGCGTTCACACTGGGGCGATTTTTGCAAATTTGTCCCCGAACGGCGCAAACTACACAAGTAACATCATGCACATTCACGGCGCAGACGACAGCCCCACCACACTGCTCACTCGAGCTGAAAAAGTGTATTTTTTTAATTTGAGTGAACAGAATGGAGCTTTTTCCTTTTTCCTTCGCCCCAGTGCAAACAGACAGCTAATCATTGGGAAGTACCGCTAATCGGTCAAAATAAGATAAACTGGGCTGCCAGGTAGAGTCAAATTTCTGGACTGATCTGCGAATGGTAAATTAGATTTTTTCCAGTTTAAGGAACAACATCAACATCGTTCAGAATCGTTCACTCATTCACTCACTCATTATTCCCCATATAGTGTTTATCATAATAGTGAACTATATGGGGAATGATCCAAATGATTTTCGGACACTAAACTATTTTTTTTCCTGGAGATCATTACGTCACCAGATGCGCCGGGTATAATTCATGTGACGCAAGCAATCCGCGCCCACTATCACATAAACAACTGAGCTCGCGAGCAGATTGAGATGTCCTCAGGTAGTATTGATGTTGCATGTTTTGACTACTAAATCCAAAATAAATCATTGAAATTCTAATTAAGTGCATGTGTGGTTTTGTCAACTATGGTGCTGTCTCCTAATAGCAAGCTGTTCTGGTCAATTAGCTCACAAGCTTGTTAGCTCGCGAGCTAACAACTTTCTTCTTCTCCTTCGGTAAAGACAACCGCATTGCATTATGGGACATGTATACCAGCGAAAATGTAGGGTACATTCGCTGTTCACTAACTAGTGAATCAAATTAACAGTCGGACACTATAAAAAATGGCGACACACTAAATAGTCTGTCATAGGGACCGATTCCGAACAGGGCTCATGTCTTCTATCCAGGATGATAATGGAGGCGGTGTAGGGGACTAAATAAGTAGTATCCTTCTACGAGCCAAAAGAGAACTGAAAGCGATAATGTTTAGCGGCTTTGATGTAAAGTTTTCGCCAACGGGCACTCCAAAAATTGCTATCTCAGCACCTGGTAAAACCTCCATCCCAATAACTTCACAAATTATATAAAAAGAAATGGTCCAAAAAGGTCTCAATTTAGGCCAGACCAGAATGTGTGTTACTGTAGATCAGCTGGAAATTGTGCACAGCGGTCACATTTCATTTGTCCTCTAGACTAATTCTGGGTAGAATTTCGAAAGTTTAAATTTAGAGAGATGAATTCGATGTAGAACCTTAAACTGGATTAGACTCAAACGGGCACAAGAGGAGGATCCCACCAGATACCATCAAGCTCTGTACCCAACTCTTTCTCCCATTCCCCCTTAATATTGCTAAGAGTGTGTTCTTTAAGCGATATAATTTGGCTATAAATCTGTGAAATACGTTTTTTTTTTTTTTACATAGGTGGTATTTCAAGGAGTGTATCCATACCAGATTTGGCAAAGAAAAATGTGGGTTTTGGAGTTTGTAGAAATGGCATATTTGAAAATAACGAAAACGGTCAGATTTGAGCAGGTTAGATTTAGCAGATAGACATTCAAAAGTAGCAAGAATGCAGGTTTAAAGTACTTCCACACGGCGTGGCTTGATTTTTCAGCCTTGGCGGTTGACCCTTGGTCATGTCAAGATATTTCTCAGACATAACATCACTTTCCAAACATGCCATTTGTCTAAACCGAATGATTAAGCAATGCAAAGAAAGCTAATGGAAAAAAATAAAGCAACAGTCAGGATGTTATCTGGCCCTGGCAGAGAATATGATTTGGCAGAATATTTCTCTACCGTCACAGATGGAAAGCACAGACAGATCCTCACCAACTGGCAATTGATGAAAGGAAAATGAGAAATCTTGACAACCAGAAGAAAACAGTATATGTGGTCACTGTTCGACAGGTGAGGTTATGATTCAGATTTGCTTCTTCTTAAAATGTGAAGGATCCAAACCACCAAGAGAACTGAACTTTGGATCCTCAAACTCACCTCCTAAATCCAGAACTTCAAAGAGCATGATGATCCAAGCCAGGAGAG
This sequence comes from Poromitra crassiceps, assembly GCF_964638095.1. Lineage (NCBI taxonomy): Eukaryota > Metazoa > Chordata > Actinopteri > Beryciformes > Melamphaidae > Poromitra > Poromitra crassiceps. The sequence continues at coordinate 42,228,966 of NC_139626.1, read as the reverse complement.
AGAAACGGCATAGCTGGCTGCCATAACCTGAGGAACAGTGACTGACCAACAGACACACACACACACACGCACGCGTGCACGTACACACACACACACACACACACACACACACACACACAAGCACGCACGCACACGCACACACACACACACACACACACACACACACACACACACACACACACACACACACTCACACACACAGTTACACACTTGGAGGCGTTCTTTCCCTTCAATTCGGTTCTCAATCAAAGGCATGAAATGAAGCATGGCGTTAGTTCATGCAGGAAACGGAAGTCATAGGCTCCGCCCCAGCTGTAATCAGCTGTCAGCCCGATTGGGTCAGCGTTTAATCAATCATCCAGTGATGGGCAAGCTAATGTAGTAAGCTAAGCTACCAGTTACTCTAGATTAAATATAGCTTCACGACATTGAAGCTATCACAAGAGAAATGTAGCAAGCTAAGCTACGAGCAACATGGCAAAAGTAGCTTGCTGCATCAAAGCTACTTTTATCTTTTACATTGAATCAACTTCATGTCAAATCAATGTTATCTCAGTGATCAAGAAAAACATTCCACCAAACGAATACGCAGGTAAAAAAAACAAAAAAACAACCCAATTCAATTGGTTCATATAAAACAAACTAAAACTCAACACTGCATTCACCAATCACATCCATTCTCACAACAAGGTGGTCCATTTAAATATGGCTGCCTTCTACACTGGTCTTTAATTGCTACACCAAAGCTGCTGCTGCAACGATTGTCTGCTAGTAAAGCAGACAATCCCTGATCAACCACCCAGTCAATGAGTCTTCCTCTTCCTCTCCAATGACATGTAAAGGTGAATGAGTCACTGCCCCCCCCCCCCCCCCTCACACACACACACACACACACACACACACACACACACACACACACACACACACACACACACACACACACACACACACACTCACCTGTATTGTGAAACCCGACACACCTTTCTCCAGTGGAACGGAGAGTTTCCATCAGGCCAGTCCCCTCCTCATGAGATCCTATTCAGCTGGTCGGCGTCTGCTCCCCGGGCCCTCGCCGTGCTGGCTGGGTGCAGGAGACAGACAACAGCCTCATCACAACTAAGGTAACCAACACACACACACACACACACACACACACACACACACACACACACACACACACACACACACACACACACACACACACACACAGACACACACACACAGACACAGTCCCATCACAACTAAGGTAACAACACACACACACACACACACACGGTCCCATCACAACTAAGGTAACCAACACACACACACACACACACACACACACACACACACACACACACACACACACACACACACACACACACACACACACACACACACACACACACACACACACACACGGTACCATCACAACAAAGGTAACCAACACAACTCACACACACCTCAGGGCCCCGGTCCAGTTTCAATACGGATCGCATCAGCACGAAACTGGCACTTAGCTGGGAATGTTTGGAATCCGAGACAGGAGGTGGAGGTTTTGTTTTTTAATGCTGCTGTTTGTGTGTTTTGGTGTGGTGCCTGTGTGCGTTCATTCCTGTGTGTGTGTGTGTGTGTGTGTGTGTGTGTGTGTGTGTGTGTGTGTGTGTGTGTGTGTGTGTGTGTGTGTGTGTGTGTGTGTGTGTGTGTGTGTGTGTGTGTGTGTTTCACTGCAGCTGTGTAACCAGCTCCAGTCTCTGTTGACGGTCCCAGTCCAAACACAAACATCATTGGTTTTTAATGATCTAATTATCAGGGAACACACACACACACACAGTGAAGATCTTAGAGGTGTTTGTTCTAGACTAGATGTTGGCTGTACTTTTGACTACAGCCTAGAGCAGGGGGTCTCAAACTCTAGAGCAGGGGGTCTCAAACTCTAGAGCAGGGGGTCTCAAACTCTAGAGCAGGGGGTCTCAAACTCTAGAGCAGGGGGTCTCAAACTTTTTTGGCTTCAGTATCCCCTTTCCCTGATTTCTGAATCCAAGTACCCCCTTTACCCGACGACAACATTTTGCTTACAAATCTGCAACAGAAAACTATAGGATATGGAGCAATGAATTAACCCACCTTTTGTGGAATATTAAATGTGTGTGAAAGAGTTGCAATTAGTGCCTCCCTAGCAGATTTATTCTTCTCATTTAGCCTCATGATTTATTCTGACATTTTTCCATTTTCCTCTTTCTCACAAGTACCCCATGTAGTACCTCCACATACCCCTAGGGGTATGCGTACCCCAGTTTGGAAACCACTAGAGGAAGCCTTTCCAGCCAAGATGCTGAAATATTCACAGCTGGAGCAGGCAAGTTTGTTTGTTTGTTTGTTTGTTTCCCCCCGGATCCCCCCCGTTCTCTCCCCAGTTGTACTTGGCCAATTCCCAGGGTGTCCCCGGCCGTTACTCCACCCCCTCTGCCGATCTGGGGAGAGTTGTAGACGAGCACCTGCTTACGCTCTTCTCCCCAGTTCCCCTCCCCCCCCCCCCCCGAACAGGCACCCCGACCGAGCAGAGGAGGCACTAGTACAGCGACCAGGACACATACCCTTACAGTAATCCGGCTTCCCACGCGCAGACACGGCCATGTGCCTGTGTGACCAAGCTGGAGGCAACACATGGGGCTCGAACCTGCGACCCTCGTGTTGGTAGGCATGGGAGACTACTGCTGCACTACCTGCACACCCATGTCTTTTAGTTTACATACTTGGCAGCCTGGCAGCTAACCAGATATTCTTCTGTATCTGCTATCATTGGTGGCCGCTCAATATGGAGGCGCTGCGTTTTACACACACGAAGTGGATCCTGTCTGTTATCTTTCCACCTGCTATACTCTTATCATCCTGTGTGTTATCATCCTGTGTGTTATCATCATGTGTGTTATCATCCTGTGTGTTATCATCCTGTGTGTTATCATCCTGTGTGTTGTTATCATCCTGTGTGTTATCATCCTGTGTGTTATCATCCTGTGTGTTGTTATCATCCTGTGTGTTATCACCCTGTGTGTTATCATCCTGTGTGTTATCATCCTGTGTGTTATCATCCTGTGTGTTGTTATCATCCTGTGTGTTATCACCCTGTGTGTTATCATCCTGTGTGTTGTTATCATCCTGTGTGTTATCATCCTGTGTGTTATCATCCTGTGTGTTGTTATCATCCTGTGTGTTATCATCCTGTGTGTTATCATCCTGTGTGTTGTTATCATCCTGTGTGTTATCACCCTGTGTGTTATCATCCTGTGTGTTATCATCCTGTGTGTTATCATCCTGTGTGTTATCATCCTGTGTGTTATCATCCTGTGTGTTATCATCCTGTGTGTTATCATCCTGTGTGTTATCATCCTGTGTGTTGTTATCATCCTGTGTGTTATCATCCTGTGTGTTATCATCCTGTGTGTTGTTATCATCCTGTGTGTTGTTATCATCCTGTGTGTTGTTATCATCCTGTGTGTTATCACCCTGTGTGTTATCATCCTGTGTGTTGTTATCATCCTGTGTGTTATCATCCTGTGTGTTATCATCCTGTGTGTTGTTATCATCCTGTGTGTTATCACCCTGTGTGTTATCATCCTGTGTGTTATCATCCTGTGTGTTATCATCCTGTGTGTTGTTATCATCCTGTGTGTTATCATCCTGTGTGTTATCATCCTGTGTGTTATCACCCTGTGTGTTATCATCCTGTGTGTTATCATCCTGTGTGTTATCATCCTGTGTGTTGTTATCCTGTGTGTTATTATCCTGTGTGTTATCATCCTGTGTGTTATCATCCTGTGTGTAGGAGCCGTTTATTCATAGCTAACTTTAACAGCTAACTTAAAATGTATTTCTGAAATTCTGAAATTACAATAATTATGTTTGCTTATAAGAATTGTCTGTTTGTGGTTCACTCTGTGGTGAAGGGATTTATTCTGGCCACAAGATGGCAGTATATCATTTTTCCATGTGATTCAGGTAGCACAATTGGCAACAGGTGTTTTAAACTAGCAGTAATTACTAGGAGATTCAGTTTTGTCTCTGTAGGTGGTGGGAGCACACGGTTCTTACCGTAAAGCCGTAAATCCGTAAAGCCGTCTAGGTCAAACCCGGCATTCCAACTCATTCTCAACATATCATTTTGGTAATGTACTATTTTTCTGCTGCAACCTGGTGATTAATAAATGGGAGCGCCTGTGGCGTCGTCACCCAACTGGAAATCTGAACTCTGGACATTATACTTTTTCATACATGGATACGAGTGAAGAACATTCCTTACACACCTACAGAAGTGACTAATTAAGTTTGGAGTTTATGGGATAGTCACTACACAAGTAAGAACCGTTCCTGAATGGAGGAATGAGCGGCGCTTGGACTTGGAAGGAGCTGTTTGTGGAATCAAGCTGTGAACAACTCTTCTCTTCAGTGCGCAGCACATCAAGGAAGGCAAGTTAAAGGAGACACATTGGATAAGCCAGTGTTTTTTCAGTGCCTAACGCTGTTTGGCTGAAGAGGAAAAAATGCGCCCCTTTAAATGATGGCGATGGCTGGTTTATAAGGAAATTGGACTGCGCATGTTGAATGTTTGGACTGTGCCATTGGATATCAATGTCAGTGGACGTGCGCATAAAAGGAATGGAAATTGGATCAATTGATGCTCTGTGATTGAATGGATTTATGCTGACGACGTGACGTCATGTCATCATTGCCTGGAGTGGATATTGAAAATGATGGTGCTGTAAAAAGTGCTGTAAATGAGGACGTGGAAATAAATGAAAATCCTGGTGCTGTAAAAAGTGACATGGAAAAGGAAAAAAGAGAACGAAAATTGACTGCAAAAGGTTTCACGCTTCTGATTGAAACTCTACAAAAAAATCGGAAGTTAAACTTAAGTCAAGCCTCTAAAGTTAAGAAGCAGATTGATAACCTGACATTCCACAAAGCAACCAATGAAATTATCTGTGATGTTGAAACTCTTTGTAAGGAGTTTAAAAAGTTGTGTGATGTTGCTGCTGAAACCCACAACTCATTGATGGAAATGCCACTGCCTGAGGAAGAATATGAAAGGCAACAAACTTGGTTTGAACCTAAATATAAAGCAAATGAAATGTTCATGGAGGATGTCAGTAAATGGTTGTTGGAGGCTAAAACATTTGAAATGGAAAATGAAAATTTGAATGAAATGCATGAAGAGGAAGAAATTAATGTAGAGGAGGATGACATAAAACCAACAGACAGTGCTTCACAGAAAAGTCAAACCCCCCACTCTTCTACCACAAGTTCAGCACGAAGAGCAAGGGCTGAAAAAGCAGCACTAACACAACGCATGGCTGCTCTGGAAAAGAAACATGCTTTGGAGGATGAAGAGGAAAAGCTGCACAGGGAGCAGGAAAAGCTGCAGAGGGAGCAGATAAAACTGAAACATGCTTTGGAGGATGAAGAGGAAAAGCTGCACAGGGAGCAGATAAAACTGAAAAGACAAAAGGAACAGTTGGAAATGGAAACAGAATTGGCTGCTACTACAGCTAAATTAGCCATTCTGGAAAACAGTGAAGTGGGTGGTGTCCACTCTGATGGAATGAACTCATATTTCAAGAAATCACGAGCTGTTGTACATAAGTCAAATTCACCACCACAACAGCTCTTATCAAACCCACTTGTTGTACGTCCTAAAGACAAGAAACTGGCACAAACACAACTAAAGGACAACTTACCTCCAATGCAGCAGCCTCAATCTTCTCAATTTCTTCCAATGCAGCAGCCTCAACCTTCTCACTTTCTTCCAATGCAGCAGCCTCAACCTTCTCACTTTCTTCCAATGCAGCAGCCTCAACCTTCTCACTTTGTTCCAATGCAGCAGCCTCAGGCTTCTCACTTTCTTCCAATGCAGCAACCTCAATCTTCTCACTTCCTTCCAATGCAGCAAGTTCAGTCTTCTCAAACATTAAGGACAGGCAATGTTGGTGTACCTCAGACCTCAACTCAAGATGGAACTCAGAGCATGAGCAACATTGTTCAACAGCAGGCAGATATTGTAGCTCGTTTGCTTCATCAACAAAACTCTGCATCTCTTCCTCCAAGAATAATACCCACATTTGATGGTGACCCTCTGCAGTATGGCTCTTTTATCATGGCATTTGAACAAGGGATTGAAAGCAAACTCACTGATCTCCAAGACTGCTTGTACTACCTAGAGCAATACACCAGAGGGCAGCCAAGAGAATTGGTCAGAAGCTGCTACCATATGCCAGGCAATCAAGGCTATGAAAGAGCCAAGCATTTGTTAAAAGAACATTTTGGCAATGAAATGAGGATTGGAGCAGCTTATATGGAAAAGGCTTTAAGTTGGCCAACAATAAAGTCAGAAGATGGTGGTTCGCTTCAAACATTTGTACTGTTCTTGAGAAGCTGCTGTAATATGATGGGAAGCCTACACTACATGGAGGAGATAAATGTGCCATCAAACCTTAAACATCTTGTGATGAAACTTCCATACAGGTTACGAGAAAGATGGAGAACAACTGCGTGTGGCATACAGGAGAGAAGTGGATTTAGGGTTCAGTTCCCTGATTTTGTCCACTTTCTTGAACAGCAAGTCAAGATTCTCTCTGACCCCATTTTTGGAAATATACAGGACATGCAGACTGTGGCCTTTAAAGGGAAAGTGCCCTCAAAATCTTGGAGCAATAACAAAAATGTTGCAATTGTGGCAGCTGTCAATACCGCAACAGATCTCAAAGCTAAATCTGCGTTATCAAAGAGCAAGACCGTGTCATGTTGCATATGCAAAGGTAACCACACAACAGACAATTGTGCACAACTTAAGAAGATGACACATCAGGAAAGACTTGATCTTTTACGACAGAGCGGTATTTGCTTTGGCTGTCTGGAACCCGGTCATATCAGCAAAACCTGCAAAAATCGTCTAACATGTAATGTATGCAGCTTGAACCACCCTACATTACTTCATATTACAGCCAAGCCTAAACCATCTGAAGAACAGTCAATAAGCAATACTGTTGTCCCTCATCAGACCTGTGCTCGCACTGGGGCCGGTAAACAGGAATGTGCCCTTTCAATTGTTCCAGTGCAAATAAAGGCGAAGAACGGAAGCAACGTTTTGACAACTTATGCTTTCTTGGATCCAGGAAGTTCAGCCACCTTTTGCACAGAACGCTTGATGAGACGGCTCAACAAAGACAGCACTACAACTCACATTTTTCTCCAAACTATGGGACAAGCAAACACTGTCAAGACTCATGTACTGACTGGCCTGCAAGTGTCTGCATATGATGTCAACAGGTTTCTGGACTTACCTGAGGTTTATACTCAACCAAGCATGCCAGTTACCAGAGACAATATTGTCAGCCAAGAAGATCTCAAAAAGTGGCCGTATCTACAGAGAATTAAGATTCCCAAGCTTAATGCAGAAGTGGATTTGCTGATTGGCGCAAATGCCCCAAAGCTTCTAGAACCTTGGGAAATAATCAACAGCCAAGCCAATGGACCATATGCCGTCCGAACCCTATTGGGATGGGTTGTGAATGGACCACTTAGAAGAGGTGGAAGTGACGCAGAGAATGGACCACTTAGAGGAGGTGGAAGTGACGCAGAGAATGGACCACTTAGAAGAGGTGGAAGTGACGCAGGGGAGATTGGCTGCCCGACTGTCACTGCAAATAGGATTTCCATTGACAAAGTGGAAAAGCTGTTGATCGCACAGTACAATCAAGACTTTGATGAAAGGTCATGTGAGGAAACTGTACTGTCAAGGGAAGATATGGGATTTCTCCACATCATGAAAACAACTCATCTTGGAAACGATAACTACTGTGTTGACAATGTCATCATGCCAAACCATCAATGCATTGCTGAAGAACGTGTCCTGAGCATGAAAAGAAAGTTTCAGAAAAACCAAGAGTACCATCATCAGGAGTATGTGCATTTCCGTGATGATGTCGTCAAAAATGGCTATGCTGAACAGGTGCCTAAAGAACAACTGAATAGCATTGATGGCAACATCTGGTGTATTCCACAGCATGGGGTGTATCACCCTAAAAAGAAAAAAAGAAAGAAAAAAGAAGTCATCCATGCCCGAGGAGACAAAGACCCCTCTCATTTGGTCAAAAGATCAATTCATATCTAAGCTCATCCTACAAAACCTTTCCAGATAGGAAAGGAACAGTCCGATCTGTTCAACTAAAAACCAAGACAGGCTTTCTTGAAAGACCTATCACAAAGCTTTGCATGCTGTTGGAAGCATGTAGTTAAGGGCTAGTGTCCCTTAACATGTTGGCTACGTGCTAGTAACCTCTGACCAATGAAGTAAGAAGATTTACACACACGCACATTCTTTTTTGGCTCCTTTTGATTTATATAATTGTTAAATGCACACCAACACAATTATGGGGCCGGTGTGTAGGAGCCGTTTATTCATAGCTAACTTTAACAGCTAACTTAAAATGTATTTCTGAAATTCTGAAATTACAATAATTATGTTTGCTTATAAGAATTGTCTGTTTGTGGTTCACTCTGTGGTGAAGGGATTTATTCTGGCCACAAGATGGCAGTATATCATTTTTCCATGTGATTCAGGTAGCACAATTGGCAACAGGTGTTTTAAACTAGCAGTAATTACTAGGAGATTCAGTTTTGTCTCTGTAGGTGGTGGGAGCACACGGTTCTTACCGTAAAGCCGTAAATCCGTAAAGCCGTCTAGGTCAAACCCGGCATTCCAACTCATTCTCAACATATCATTTTGGTAATGTACTATTTTTCTGCTGCAACCTGGTGATTAATAAATGGGAGCGCCTGTGGCGTCGTCACCCAACTGGAAATCTGAACTCTGGACATTATACTTTTTCATACATGGATACGAGTGAAGAACATTCCTTACACACCTACAGAAGTGACTAATTAAGTTTGGAGTTTATGGGATAGTCACTACACTGTGTGTTATCATCCTGTGTGTTATCATCCTGTGTGTTATCATCCAGTGTGTTATCATCCTGTGTGTTATCATCCTGTGTGTTATCATCCTGTGTGTTGTTATCCTGTGTGTTATTATCCTGTGTGTTATCATCCTGTGTGTTATCATCCTGTGTGTTATCATCCTGTGTGTTATCATCCTGTGTGTTATCACCCTGTGTGTTATCATCCTGTCTGTTATCATCCTGTGTGTTATCATCCTGTGTGTTATCATCCTGTGTGTTATCATCCTGTGTGTTGTTATCATCCTGTGTGTTATCATCCTGTGTGTTATCATCCTGTGTGTTGTTATCATCCTGTGTGTTATCACCCTGTGTGTTATCATCCTGTGTGTTATCATCCTGTGTGTTATCATCCTGTGTGTTATCATCCTGTGTGTTGTTATCATCCTGTGTGTTATCATCCTGTGTGTTATCACCCTGTGTGTTATCATCCTGTGTGTTATCATCCTGTGTGTTATCATCCTGTGTGTTGTTATCCTGTGTGTTATTATCCTGTGTGTTATCATCCTGTGTGTTATCATCCTGTGTGTTATCATCCTGTGTGTTATCATCCTGTGTGTTATCATCCAGTGTGTTATCACCCTGTGTGTTATCATCCTGTGTGTTATCATCCTGTGTGTTGTTATCCTGTGTGTTATCATCCTGTGTGTTATCATCCTGTGTGTTATCACCCTGTGTGTTATCATCCTGTGTGTTATCATCCTGTGTGTTATCATCCTGTGTGTTATCATCCTGTGTGTTGTTATCATCCTGTGTGTTATCACCCTGTGTGTTATCATCCTGTGTGTTATCATCCTGTGTGTTATCATCCTGTGGTGTGTTATCACCCTGTGTGTTATCATCCTGTGTGTTATCATCCTGTGTGTTATCGTCCTGTGTGTTGTTATCCTGTGTGTTATCATCCTGTGTGTTATCACCCTGTGTGTTGTTATCCTGTGTGTTATCATCCTGTGTGTTATCACCCTGTGTGTTATCATCCTGTGTGTTATCATCCTGTGTGTTATCACCCTGTGTGTTATCACCCTGTGTGTTATCATCCTGTGTGTTATCATCCTGTGTGTTGTTATCATCCTGTGTGTTATCACCCTGTGTGTTGTTATCCTGTGTGTTGTTATCCTGTGTGTTATCATCCTGTGTGTTATCACCCTGTGTGTTATCATCCTGTGTGTTATCATCCTGTGTGTTGTTATCCTGTGTGTTATCATCCTGTGTGTTATCACCCTGTGTGTTATCATCCTGTGTGTTATCACCCTGTGTGTTATCATCCTGTGTGTTATCATCCTGTGTGTTATCATCCTGTGTGTTATCATCCTGTGTGTTATCATCCTGTGTGTTATCATCCTGTGTGTTATCATCCTGTGTGTTATCATCCTGTGTGTTATCATCCTGTGTGTTATCATCCTGTGTGTTATCATCCAGTGTGTTATCATCCTGTGTGTTATCATCCTGTGTGTTATCATCCTGTGTGTTGTTATCCTGTGTGTTATTATCCTGTGTGTTATCATCCTGTGTGTTATCATCCTGTGTGTTATCATCCTGTGTGTTATCATCCTGTGTGTTATCACCCTGTGTGTTATCATCCTGTGTGTTATCATCCTGTGTGTTATCATCCTGTGTGTTGTTATCATCCTGTGTGTTATCATCCTGTGTGTTATCATCCTGTGTGTTGTTATCATCCTGTGTGTTATCACCCTGTGTGTTATCATCCTGTGTGTTATCATCCTGTGTGTTATCATCCTGTGTGTTATCATCCTGTGTGTTGTTATCATCCTGTGTGTTATCATCCTGTGTGTTATCATCCTGTGTGTTATCACCCTGTGTGTTATCATCCTGTGTGTTATCATCCTGTGTGTTATCATCCTGTGTGTTGTTATCCTGTGTGTTATTATCCTGTGTGTTATCATCCTGTGTGTTATCATCCTGTGTGTTATCATCCTGTGTGTTATCATCCTGTGTGTTATCATCCAGTGTGTTATCACCCTGTGTGTTATCATCCTGTGTGTTATCATCCTGTGTGTTGTTATCCTGTGTGTTATCATCCTGTGTGTTATCATCCTGTGTGTTATCATCCTGTGTGTTGTTATCCTGTGTGTTATCATCCTGTGTGTTATCATCCTGTGTGTTATCATCCTGTGTGTTATCATCCTGTGTGTTATCATCCTGTGTGTTATCACCCTGTGTGTTATCATCCTGTGTGTTATCATCCTGTGTGTTATCACCCTGTGTGTTATCATCCTGTGTGTTATCATCCTGTGTGTTATCATCCTGTGTGTTATCATCCTGTGTGTTGTTATCATCCTGTGTGTTATCACCCTGTGTGTTATCATCCTGTGTGTTATCATCCTGTGTGTTATCATCCTGTGTGTTGTTATCATCCTGTGTGTTATCACCCTGTGTGTTATCATCCTGTGTGTTATCATCCTGTGTGTTATCGTCCTGTGTGTTGTTATCCTGTGTGTTATCATCCTGTGTGTTATCACCCTGTGTGTTGTTATCCTGTGTGTTATCATCCTGTGTGTTATCACCCTGTGTGTTATCATCCTGTGTGTTATCATCCTGTGTGTTATCACCCTGTGTGTTATCACCCTGTGTGTTATCATCCTGTGTGTTATCATCCTGTGTGTTGTTATCATCCTGTGTGTTATCACCCTGTGTGTTGTTATCCTGTGTGTTGTTATCCTGTGTGTTATCATCCTGTGTGTTATCACCCTGTGTGTTATCATCCTGTGTGTTATCATCCTGTGTGTTGTTATCCTGTGTGTTATCATCCTGTGTGTTATCACCCT
>NC_139626.1:42202187-42214687 GCF_964638095.1 Poromitra crassiceps | reverse complement strand
CTGGCACTCAGCATCAGTTGATATGTTACTCACTGTACTGTATGTCTCTGACCTGTGAAACCTAGGAGTATGAAACCTATGAAGAGAATGTTCTCTCAATGGGCTAACTTCTAGTCCAGACCTGTCAACTCTCTCGTTTCTCCCATATTTTCATACCTCCCTCCCGCTGTGCTCCCCCGTGTGGTCATTGACCCCGTAAATCTCCTTATTTATTTTTACAGTTAGGCTATACAGAGAGAGAGAGAGAGAGAGAGAGAGAGAGAGAGAGAGAGAGAGAGAGAGAGAGAGAGAGACTGAGTGAGTGAGTGAGTGAGTGAGTGAGTGAGTGTGTGTGTGTGTGTGTGTGTGTGTGTGTGTGTGTGTGTGTGTGTGTGTGTGTGTGTGTGTGTGTGTGTGTGTGAGAGAGAGAGAGAGAGAGAGAGAGATGCCCCCACCCTAGCCCAATTCTGCGGGAAAATTGTAGACCTGGCAACCCTTCAGAGCACTGTTTGCATGTTTATTCAAAGTGTATTTATATTGAACTTGTCTCCAAATTGCACCAGATGCGACACTGGATTAACATTAGGGGATTTTCTTGGTTTCCCAGCAGCAACACAAAATCTGTGAAGTAGATTGGACGAGCAGTTCTTGGGATATGCGAAGGACACGGACAGAGATTATTAGAGAGATGTCTGAGATTTTGTATGATGGACGAGTGCATCATATTATGCATTTGCTTGGGCTGATCATCAGTGTCATTTTGAAAATGTGAGAACGCCCTGGATGGCGAGATGCATCATTCCCCCAAGTTTCGTCAAAATCCTACAAGTACACAGACGCTGTAGCCCTCAGGTCAATCAGTTCAGTCTTTAAAATGGCAGAATAGAGCAATGCGACACGTGGTCTTAGGTTTTGTGAGTATACCATAAGTGGTGTCTGTGATATGGTGCACGGCAGACAGACGGACCTGATCCAATCCGTAGTCCCGCCCCTATTTCATTGTGTAGGACAACAAAGATGACAAATATTTTGTGTCTTTGCTTTGGCAATGAAATGAATAAGAAGCAGGTGTGGGACTCACAAGCTCAACTCCTTACAGCACAGGTCTGACTGCTTTTCACCTTTATGGATGAGCTTCAGTTACAATAGTATATAGCCTGCATTGTGTTGACAGTTCTGGCAGCAACCCATGTTAATGGAACACTGCCGATTTTCAACTAATTTTGTATCATTACAAAATGAGTTGTATATCTCAGAAAACTGCAAACAGTTTTGCAGTCATTCCACTGATGATGTCATAGTGATGTCATAAGAGCAAAAATCATCTTATGACATCACTGATGATGTCATAGGCACTGTGACATGATCAGTGATGTCACTCGAGGATTTTTTTTTGTTACACACTCGAGCAATTGTGACATCACTGATGATGTCATAGACATTGTAACATCGTTGTGATGTCATAAGTGAGTGATGTCATCAGTGATGCAAAGTTTGAGAAATTGTCCATGCCAATAGCGCAGGCGAGGCCACGCAGCAGCCGAGCTGCGCATGCAAGCTGCTACATGCTGATATACTAGTGATTTTGTAATGGTACAAAGCTGGTTGAAAATCGGCGGCGTGTTCCTTTAAGCAGGGCTTGCCCAGGGGTGGAGGCGGGATACTCTCCACCGCTTGCAAAGCGTGCATGCTATCGACAACCCCAAGAGAGCTGAGCTCCCTTGGCGGAGCTGGTTAACGAGACTTTAGAACACGGCTCTCTCGAATACTCGATTCTGATTGCTCAATCAACAATATTCACCGGTCATTATTTCTCGACAACCGACCGCTGCTCTGCCACACCTGGATTAATCAGTTGGTAAGAGCATTTTGTCCGCAGACGCTACTAATTAGGCCAACCAGTTGCAGCTGTGGTGTCTTGTGTGCCAATTACGAATGAAACCGCTTTGTGTTGAAAACGCTATTAAAAAATCTATTTGAATAATTATTTTTGTCAGATTATTGAATGATTTAGTTGTAGGCCGTGTTCTAAGCGGGATAATGTATACTGAGCCGGTGATTACTGGAAATAATGACCTTCAGGTGACTATTACGCCCTCCGCTGCGCGTCGGGCTAAATCATTCACCTGTCGGTCATTATTTCCACAGTAATCACCGGCTCAGTATACATTATCCCTTACTTATACTGGGGAGTGAGTTTAACCAACTTACTCACTAGTACCACTCAGGACTCGCGAGGACTCGCATTCACTCGGTCACACCAGGTCACACTAGATGATTTGAACATGATGGTTTTGAAGCCTGAACAGACCATCCTGTAATGTATTTTGTAAATGCATTGACGGTGAACTGTTCTGGACAAATGGAAAAATGATGGTGAATGACAGAACTGGGCAGTGTGTGAGCCCTTGTCTTCCAACATGTCCTCATGGAAATTGATTTCCAAAGACTCCCAAAATGACATAATGAGCGAAACAGTACCTGCAGGTGACACATCTCGCCATGGACACGGTTAATTTGAAACACGTCATGCCGGTTCATTTGGAAAAAAAAAGCTTGGTTAACTTTATGCAACTAAAACATCTCGGTTAGGGTTAGGGTTAGGGTTGGGCTGACAGTTAAACCGCGCTTGCTCTCTTGCTTGAAGTTAGGGTTCGTTAAAGCAGTGGTTCTCAAACCATTGAATGACAAGGACCCCTAAACTGACACAAATGAAACCTACGGAACCCGATTTGATAAGATTTCGTCCCAGGCTCCCTATCTGATACGATTTTTGCTTTTCATTATGAAACCCATGATCAAAATGAATTCACTGAATGAAGGGCTGAAAACCCACCAGTCTTGTAACCACAGGTAACAAAGTCTACTTCTGAACTTTTCTTAAATGTATTTCCTGTCAATGTTATAGTTATGTTTTTTGAGTGTATTACTGTTACTTGTGTTTTACTGTTTTGCATATGTATACTTGTTTTACGTATGTAAAACACTTTGATACCTATGTTTTACTATTTTATATATTCTGTTTTTATGTTTTTATGTCTTATGTTTCGGGGACAACGGATGGAAACTAGCCTCGCGCTAAATCCGGCGATTTTTACACTTTTATTATGTTCCAGATGTTTTTATCTGTTCCATGGTCAATTTTGCATTGTCCCGTCTAAATAAATCAAATCAAATCAAATAGGCATACATTCTGTCATGTATTACCTATGGATGGAAATAACGTATCCCCTTTTTGCCCGAGACCCCCTGGATCCCCCTCAAGGACCCCCGAGGGTCCCCGGACCCCACTTTGAGAACCACTGCATTAAAGAACACTGAAGACTCTGGCGTATATGCACTGCATGCACTTGCTCAGACGACCGCAGGAGGTCGCATTTGTAAACGTCAGTCGTTTTAACCGCCTTGAAACCAATGTTGTCATTTTTCTTTTTGGATGGCTGTGTCTTCACCAGTGGGTCTAGTGCAGTATACTAGCTCGGGGTTTTACAGACGAAGCTGAAAAGCTGTAGTTTCTCGAATGGCCACTTGAGGCAGGACCCGGCAGGGAGTCGTTCTCGTTCACCCCATGTTAAAATGCCCCACTTTGTAACAGTGATTAACCATGTTTACAGAATGGACCGAAACAGGTTTTTGGCCTATATAGCTCATTTCACCTTTCACAACAGCTGTACGGGGGCCCAATTGTTATATAACTTGCCCGTTTAGGGTCAAATAGATGATATGAAAGACTATGTTTTGGGGGTGATTGACAGGTCGCCTGTCCAATAGACCAATTGCTGCAGCTCTGGGAAACGCCTCGTCTTGTGCCGTCTCAGGTGAGCTGCGCAAGAACCCCAAGATGGCGACAGGCTACTTTGACAATGGATGTGCTTCAACTCGTTAGCCCAACGGTAGGCTGCGTCCATAAGTCAATGGTCTTCATGTGTGTGACTGTCCTGTCATGTAATGTGAACAGCTGCCTCACTGAACTGCCCTAGTTAGGCAAGATGTGAATAATCTGAGGCAATGTCATACATATATATATGTGTGTGTGTGTGTGTGTGTGTGTGTGTGTGTGTGTGTGTGTGTGTGTGTGTGTGTGTGTGTGTGTGTGTGTGTGTGTGTGTGTGTGTGTGTGCGTGCGCGTGTGTGTAAGGGGAGACGGGGGAGGTCAGGTGAGGCTGTGTCTGAACAGGTCATGTGCCCTGAAGCCCCTCTGTGTTGCAGGTGATATAGGGGGTCAGCACCCTCTATCTCCCCTCCTCCGTGTCCTCCCTTTCTTCTATTCCTCCCTCGTTCCCCCCCCTCAGTGAACCCCCTCCCACCCCTTCCCCTCCTCATTTCCGCTCTCTCTCCTCTCTCTCATCCGCGTTATTAAGGATCCCACTGCACTTGGGGGCAGAACACACCCTACGCAGCATTCAAGCACCGCCAGGATTGTCCGGGCAGGCGCCCATGCAGACTGTTCTGAGTAGCGCACCTGTGTATTTGCATCTTGCCTCAATCTGATAGCCTATTTGAGGCAAGGTGGTGGTGGACGTGTCATGTCATATAACATTAAGTTACCTGTTATTTTCATTAGACTAGCCTGTTCCACGTTATGGTCTAAAACAGGGGTGGGCAACTGGCGGCACCCCTGTGTGGCCCGCGCTGGAATTGCAAAAAAGAACATGCAAGATGTTCATGTCATTCTGGCCAATACTCCACTTCTGTTATAACATTTCAGTCTGGAATATGGAATATCTTTCAATACTCTTTATGACTAAAAGGCTAAAAGTAATCTCATGTGTAAGAAATAACTGTTCTACATTGAAGTAAATATTTAAATAATTAACTCGTTGGTTTTGGATTTATTTAGATTCAAGAGTGCGTTTTTGTACTTGTGTGACCCTCAACCATAGACATAAATAATATGGACGTAGCTATCCCATTACATTTCTTCTACCTGGCGGAGTTCAAACGTTGGCCGTCACCATCTTGATTTTTCGTCAGCAGAGTGGGAGGGAATGGGTTGAGTCCTTCCACACCTCACGTGAGATGGGAGTTTCCCAGAGCCGCAGCTCTGCCTGCTATTGGTCCCTGATTGGCAAGCTGCGCGATCACTGGACAGGCGATCTGTCAATCACCCTCTTTTCTATCATCTATTTTACTCCAAACGGGCGAGTTGTATAAAAAATTAACCCCCTACAGTTTTTATGAAAAGGTGTAATTAGCTATATAGACCAAAACCGTGTTTCGGTCCAGGCTGGAAAGATGTTTAATTACTGTTATAAAGTGAGGCGTTTTAACAGGGATGACGGTACTTCTGAGTCCTGCCTCAAGTGGCCATTCGAAGAATTACAGCTTTCAGGGTTACTTCCTGGTCCTCGTGGGAAACCCTCATGCCTTGCCGACTGCCCTCAACACGGGCTTTAAGAATCCCGGGCCACTTACTGATAATGCTTAAATAACCCACTCATATTCTGGTTTATTTAAAGAAAAACATTTTGGTTAGTGGAAATTCTAATTGGCTGGTAACTTTAAAATCTAGCAGCCATATTGGCAGGTGGTCAAAAAAGTGTGAGAAAAGGATCAAATATTGGTGGTTAAGACTGAATAATGACATCACAACTGTTCATGTAAAATGAGTTATTCCTCTAAACCTGGCTTCAAATGCCCCACATTTTTCGCGCCTCCCCCCAGCCCTCAGCAAAATCTGGCCATCTGGTAGCAAGGATTTTTTTGTGTGGCCCTCTCTATCATCAAATTGCCCATCCTTGGTCTAAAACATTATGTTTATTCTGAGACAATTCGACCTGAGTGCAAGACTCAAGTTCTGTGAGAAAAATGGGAAGAGGTACGAGGTATCAGCCGTTAAACAAACGGCGTCACTGGGTGGAAACAGTACACGCATCAGAGAGGAGCGGAATGAAAGTCGCTGTCATGACAGTCACCGCACCAATAAAACGATATTTTAGAGCCACAATATTGTTATAAATCGGTCGGTGGGCTTTGATTCGCAGTGGGCGAGCTGCGTATGCGAGCTGCAGGGTCAGCTCGGCAAGCTGCAGGGCGGGCGAGCCTAGGAATCGAGCAGTGTGCGAGAAGCCTAGTGGTCTAAAATATATGATCTTTCTCTTCAGAAATTCTGACTTGGTTGCAAGACTCAAACCAAAGCCCAGTGAGAAAAAAGAGACGAGATTTACCTCCATCAACCCCAAGAAGAGTCATATCTGGGAGTTTACCCATCAGAAGCCAGTGTAAATGTGTGAGCCTGAGCTGTCAAAAATGTGACTGGGGCGTATTGGCTCGCTCCAGGCCAATCTTGGCACTTGAATGCTGTGTATAGGCGGGCACAGTGTGTTCTGCCCCCAAGTGCAGTGGGATCCATAATAACGCCTCTCATCCCCTTTCTTCAGCCATTATCATTCTCCCCATCCCTTCTCTACAACCCCCTGGGGGGGGGGGTTGATCACCAAACAGGGAAAATGATGAACTGTAGCTGTAGGATTAACTTTCTTCAAGTACACCTGCTGAGAAGAGTATAGGTGTGTGTGTGTGTGTGTGGGGGGGGGGGGGCACATCAGCATTTCAATCACACAGCAGTTTGTATTCTGCCTTGGGAACCATGCAGGGAGGGAAGGAGAGGGAAAGAGAGAGAGTGAGAGAGAGAAAGAGAAAGAGAGTAGGCACTTAACTGTGTATCACCTGTGGATCTGTGGACAGTTTGGTTCCATCATCAAATTGTTCTTGAGGAGATATGTAGCTTCATAGATCATACTCTCTGTTATCCCTAATTAGACTCACTATAATATTCCTATAATGACTTTTAGTGATGTGCAATAGAGTTTATAATGACCACCCAAAAATTACACTTCAGTCTCACTCCCATAATGGAAGGACGTATTTTTTAGTCCACAAAACATTTGTGAAGTTTCACAGCAAAACGGGGCTTCTGGAGACTTGGATTACGCTAGACGAGCAGTATGGTATTTTTTTTCTTTAAAAAAATTATCTATATATATATACACAAGTTGCTCCCCATCCACATCAATTGTTTAGACACTAATTAACAGTTAGTTAACACTTCACCCATCCTTGCATCGGCATGGGGGTGAGTAGATACATGCATTTTCATTTTTGGGTGAACTTATCCTTTAATGGCATTTTAATCTCCTATGGCCTATGATGCAATCACCATTCCTAGAAGATTCCAATATTATTCCTATAGAGTCTTATATTTGTAGGGCATCCTTCTCAAATGTGTTATAGGACTACTGTTATTATTTTTCCTGAGTGACAGCTCTGTGTCTGCCCGGTGTCAAAAGAGCATATGTGCATGGAGGGGAAGCAGGCCATTAATGCTGTGTGGTAGAAGTTCCATTGACTGTCACTGAAAATGTGAATGAAATAGCCAACATGTAACTAAATAGACCAACAGGGTGTAGGGTTACAGCAGGCAGCTATGGCAAGTTCAGTAACAATGCAATAAAGGTTTGCACACTATTAAACAGGCACCCTTTCACAAGAGTTTTCCTCCAGCAATGATACTGTGGGAATAATAGGACGACTATAAACACCAGGCAAACACACTCAGCACGTTTGATTGATATTAAAATGCAGCCCAGGCGCCAGGATGTCGGCACTGTACGTTTCTGCAATCCACGCAAATGTGAACATTTCTGAACGGAAAATTCGAAGCATTTTACGTTTCTAGATACGTGAATAATTAACGTTATACACATCATAGAACATACTGACAGTCTGAGGTTTGAGTAGGTCAACGTCGTGGTATAGGGAGAAGGGGAGAGAGTGGCGGACCCGACTTGTACCAGAGCTGGTTTGAATCCCGACCCAAACCAAGACCCTAACCCCCAACCAAGTTGCTTTTGTTGCCTAAACCCAACCGTTGTTTGACTTGCCTAAAACCCAACCAAGATGTTTTACTTGCCTAAACTCCAACCGGCGATTCGAACCGTGGATCGGTGCCGTAGCCCCGTGAGTTGGTCACCGGGCCGAGTCGGTGGGCATGCCGGTCGGTGGGCTCCGCCCAGCTCAGGCACATCACCAGGAAGAGCCGTGTCATGTTCCTATTTTACATTTCTGTGGATTGTAGAATCATACAATGCCGACATTCTATCCTGGTGATACATACTTGAAATTGCGAAGTGAATCTCGCCAACTGTCTGGTCATATCAATAAGTGTTTATTCTTTGGATGCACTAATTGATGGCTCTAGTACTTTTTTGGGCGAGGATATAAATGATTCTACCTGATTCTACCGTATACAGTATGTGAGTAGCTGAATCTGGGTTACATAATACAAGTGGAAGAGATGGACACAGCTTTCCATTTTCATTAACAGATGGCTACCTCATCTTATTGCATTTTGCAGAGTATTGGGTTGAATTGGATACTGATTTTCATTATACAATATATGCATAACAACAAGTCTCTGTCTAACTTTATCCAGACAACAAGAAGGAAGAGTTTCAGGAGAGTTAAGACGTGTAATAAGCTAACAATGTCTTTTGTTGTCCCCCACCAAAGGGGAGACTATGGATCGGTCTCCGTGCGTCCATTCGTTTGTTTGTTATTCACACTGTAATGTTGACTTTGTGCCGCTAGGGGGTGCCATTGGCAATGAATGGGACTGACCCAAGGGTGGAAGTACATCACATTGCTATTTGCTTGTTGAGTTTATAGTGACTGTTTGGTAAGATGTTCTTCAACTCAATCATTTAATTCACTCATGTTTCTAAGTTATGAAGCTGATAACGAGCAATAGGTTGAAACTCACAAACACCAGTTATTGAGTTAACGATTGATATTGGATATTGCCCCAAGAGTTTTTACAGTGATGGCTGGACTGACCATCTGGCATACAGGGCATTTGCCCGGTGGACTGACATACTGTACCCTGTGGGCCGGTCAGGCAAAAAAGAAAGAAAAAAGGGGAAGAAAGGGAAAGAGAATTGTCTGACTGTCCCATAAAACAGGTAGATTTTGTGGTTTTAGGTAGTGGCACGGTTGGTATATATAGAGCCTATCCCATAACCGTTAGGTCACAGGTTCGATCCCAGCAACAGCCAGTGTGTGTCTATCATCGGACAGGTGTCCTGTTGATGTGTCCTTGAGCCAGACGCTGAAGCCTCACTCAGTCATTGTAAGTCCTCCTGGAAAACAATGTGGCGTCAATGCAACATGCATTAATACGTGTGGATTGTGTTGCTGTTTGCTCAATGGGGAAATTTGAGATCCGAGTTTCCCCCCCGTTTTTGTTCACATTTCCAATGTCACATTTGGATCCCCCCAAGCAGCTCAGCTCTGTCGCCTTCCCGAGGCCACATAAATAAGGCATCAGGTGACTCTGTGGCACTGCAGTGAGAATGAAAGTCCCCTTCCGAGGTCAAACTGTGGCTCCTTGACTGACGGCCAGTTGGAAACCTGCTGCTATATACCTTCAGGGAAAAACGCAGAGAGAGAGAGAGAGAGAGAGAGAGAGAGAGAGAGAGAGAGAGAGAGAGAGAGAGAGAGAGAGAGAGAGAGAGAGAGAGAGAGAGAGAGAGAGAAAGAGAGAGTGAGAGTTGCTCGGACAGACGCAGTAGCAGACGTGCCCGCTCCCGTCTCCCTCTCTCTCTCACCCTCAGTCTCTCTCTCTCTCTCTCTCTCTCTCTCTCTCCCCCGAGCACACACTCTCGGGAGCAGCGCTTTGACGCACAACGCAGAGTTGGATTATTGCGCGCTGGTCTTTCACGGGGCTTTTTCCCCTCCCTACACCCTTGTCACTGGCCGCCCGCGAATTGATTGATCGGAATCGATAACCTCTCCTCCACCACGGTGCCCTGTGCTGAGCTGTTGGAAGAGAAGAGAAAACGACTGCTGCCGCCGTTTCCTTCGCCAGGACGCGTGTTGTGAATTAATTACCAAGACAGACAGCCTCACCTGGAGTGTGTGTGCACGCACTAGAGAAGGGGAAAGCGTGTGTGAGAGTGCGTTTCTCTTCTTGTGTGTGTGCAAGGATCAGAGTCAGACCAAGGTTCGGGGTGTTTCACGGGCTTTAACGCACGCAGGCTACACACACAGAGAAACACCGGGGGGATTTGGGCACCGCATGCCGGGGACATGTGGAAGTTTGCGCCGCTGTAGCGCAGCCAGAGAGCCGCCGCGGTCAGTCCGCCGCCTCGTCGACCTCCCCTCTCCCAGCCCAGAGGGACCAAAACTCCCGGTTCTCAAGCCTCGGCTAACCGACACCCCCACGAAGGAGAGCCAAATGTAAATTTCTAACGAGGAATTTCAGAAACACGCATCTGAAAAAAGGTGGACAACACAAAGGGAGGACAGCAGCATCCCGTTGCGGGCAGAGTTTGGTGAGCTCTTTTCGGGATTTCAGGGCTTAATTTCTTTGACGCCCTCAAATTTCCCCAGGTTTTTCGGGTCTCATATTGGCCCCCCCTTGCCGCAGTGATGGTGGGTGCTCTGAGCCCCGTTGCCCCTGGCCGCTCCCCGGCCTCATTCCCGGGGCTGCTGGTGGCTGCCCTGGTCCTGGTTGCGTCCAGCGGGGTGCACGGCCAGCCCTGCCCGGCCCAGTGCTCTTGCACCGGAACGACAGTGGACTGTCACGGCCAAGGGCTCCGCAGTGTGCCAAGGAACATACCCCGCAACACGGAGAGACTGTGAGTAGAGAAAAAAAAAACTATTCCAGCGCGGACTTGTTGTAATCAAAGCATATAATCGCCTGTTCTAATATTTCCCTATAGTTCAACAATTTTGATGCTCGCCCCCACGAAACGTCACTATAATATTCTTGTAATATTCCCATAAGACTTGGTCACTCATTCAATAATGAGGGTGGCTACAGTGACCTTACTTGATGGTATTTTTTTAATCTCCTATGATATCACTATACTATTCCTATACTATTTGTAAAGGGACTTACCAGTATTGTGTCTGTGGTAGGCTACTGAATAGTGAGTTTATGGTGACCTTATCTTTCTGGTATTTTTTTAATAGACTATGATATCACCATCTTATTACTATAATATTCCTGTAATAAACATTTATAGTTTTGCTGTGACATTTTGTATAGCACCCCTTCTCAAATGTATTCTAGGATTAATAGCCTATATTTTGTGTTATCATATGGATACTTTACATTTGAAATACTATGTCCAAAACGGCATCTAGGATCTCATAATGGCTAGCCTATAAGAGCTGCTAAAACAGGTCTAAAATGTAGTTTTTCATACATCGTATATAGTCTTATAGAGTCTTATAATGAGACTCTAACCCTCTGATTTAACGCAAGGACACTTTCTTGTTCACTGCGGAGCTGCTGGTGAAGTTATAGAGGCACGGTGGTTATGCTGGTGGTTTCGCACTGTTGCATTAGCAAAGCCTCCGTAGACCACTTGGGTTTGTCTGGAGACCAGCAAGTTAATCAAAAACGGATTTGGACAAGTGGGCTTTAAGTTAAACAGGCCGTATTTTAGATGAAATTAAATGTGGCCCTATGCAGCAGCCATACCCCGTCTCACTTTCTGTCACCCTCACATGGCAAGCCTGCAGCGGGCTATAGTTTCAGCAAAAACAATGCTACAGTTACACATAGCTGGGTTCCCCCCCTGCAGAAGCATTTCTGCAATTAAATCAATTTAAGCCTAATCCATGTCACGCAACTCTTTTTTTCCCCCTTCATTGCCTTTTAGTATTCACTATAGCTTTGTCCTAACATATTCCAGTTATTGACTCCCCTGTCTTTGTCCACATTCTCTAGGGATCTGAATGCAAACAACCTCACTAAAATCGCCAAGGCGGATTTTGCTGGCCTGAGGCATCTGCGAGTGTTGTAAGTGGCCTTTATCTATTTGATCCTTTTCACTTTCACAGATTTATAAAAGGCGTGCACTAAAGGCACACATGTACTGTATCCTCACAGCTCAGACCATGCACCCACACCTGCCAATTCAGACATCCTGGCTCCACTATCAGAATATACACTATTCTGATATCAGAATATAAACTCTATTCTGTTATCAGAATATAAACTCTATTCTGATATCAGAATATAGACTCTATTCTGATATCAGAATATAAACTCTATTTGGATATCAGAATATAGACTCTATTCTGATATCAGAATATAAACTGACTCTATTCTGATATCAGAATATAAACTCTATTCTGATATCAGAATATAAACTGACTCTATTCTGATATCAGAATATAAACTCTATTTGGATATCAGAATATAGACTCTATTTCTGATATCAGAATATAGACTCTATTCCGATATCAGAATATAGACTCTATTCTGATATCAGAATATAGACTCTATTCTGATATCAGAATATAAACTCTATTCTGATATCAGAATATAAACTGACTCTATTCTGATATCAGAATATAAACTCTATTCTGATATCAGAATATAAACTGACTCTATTCTGATATCAGAATATAAACTCTATTTGGATATCAGAATATAGACTCTATTTCTGATATCAGAATATAGACTCTATTCCGATATCAGAATATAGACTCTATTCTGATATCAGAAT
>NC_139626.1:42189687-42197187 GCF_964638095.1 Poromitra crassiceps | reverse complement strand
CATGCATTGATCCACCTGTATACATCCAGAGACACACACTCAGTAACACACACACACACACACACACACACACACACACACACACACACACACACACACACACACACACACACACACACACACACACACACACACACACACACACACACACACACACACACACACACACGCACACTGATCCACCTGTACACATCCAGAGACACACACTCAGTAAATCAATGAGGTGCTTCATCTTTTTTGGATCTGTTTTTGATACAAGTTCTTCAGAAATAACCAAGCTGAGGTTAAGATGAAATATGGTGATCCGCCAGCTGCTTTGGTCCCGTCCCCGTCGCGTCTGCTTTCTCTCTGCTTGTCCTGTCTGTGGACAGTGGGAGAAGCTCTCTGGGTCTTGTCCTGTCTGTGGACAGTGGGAGAAGCTCTCTGGGTCTTGTCCTGTCTGTGGACAGTGGGAGAAGCTCTCTGGGTCTTGTCCTGTCTGTGGACAGTGGGAGAAGCTCTCTGGGTCTTGTTCTGTCTGTCCACAGTGGGAGAAGCTCTCTGGGTCTTGTCCTGTCTGTCGACAGTGGGAGAAGCTCTCTGGGTCTTGTCCTGTCTGTGGACAGTGGGAGAAGCTCTCTGGGTCTTGTTCTGTCTGTCCACAGTGGGAGAAGCTCTCTGGGTCTTGTCCTGTCTGTCGACAGTGGGAGAAGCTCTCTGGGTCTTGTCCTGTCTGTGGACAGTGGGAGAAGCTCTCTGGGTCTTGTCCTGTCTGTGGACAGTGGGAGAAGCTCTCTGGGTCTTGTCCTGTCTGTGGACAGTGGGAGAAGCTCTCTGGGTCTTGTTCTGTCTGTCGACAGTGGGAGAAGCTCTCTGGGTCTTGTTCTGTCTGTCGACAGTGGGAGAAGCTCTCGGGGTCGCTTGTAGGGAGTGTGATAGATAGATAGATATTTTTATTTCTGTGTCATGCACCATATTCAAGGTGCCCAGCCCGTCTGGGCTTACAAGACACAAATCATTCAAGTTCAACAATACAAACAAATCAACAAACAAGCAACAAAACGCTCAAACATAAACAAGACAGAGTTATATATTCAGATGAACAGCTTCTCCATTCTGAGTTTCCAAGCCCTCCCAATAAACCTGGCCAAACTGAAGACTTCATCTCTGAACAACCATTCCAACTTCGCATCATCTCCTGACCAAAATAGTTCCGGTTTCTTATTTTGCATTAACTGAAATAGAGATAATCTTGGTTCCTCATATAGCGTACAATGAAACAAAAAATGAAATTCATCTTCCACAACACCTAATTCACATACAGTACAAAGTCTCTCCTCCTCAGCAATAGAATTGAACCTGCCAACCTCAATAGCCAAAGGGAGGGTACCCGTTCTCAACTGGGCACATGTGTGTGCGAGTGTTTCTCAGGCGCTGTACGCTGGGCTCTGTCCAGACGAGCACTAACTCACATTCCTTCCCAGAGTTGGAGACAAAGAGGGCAATATTTAACGGCGTGTAATCCAGCGTTAACAGGAAACTTCACGTCGATTCTGATTCGGTGGGATTATGCCCTTTTGTACAAAGAGCGGGTATAGGCTGGTGATTACACACACACATGGACGCGTGCACGCACGCACACACACACACACACCCACGCACACACGCATGCACGCGTGCACGCACACGCACACACACACACACACACACACGCACACACATGCACGCGTGCACACACACACACACACACACACACACACACACACACACACACACACACACACACACACACACACACCCATTAATTACATATTAAAAGCTGTTCTGAGGAGGTGGGTTTTCGACGAGTGATTTGAACATGGTGGGACCAGTGCAGTCTCGGATGTGTTTGGGGAGAGAGACTTCCAGGTTTTCCTTTACAACCACCCTGGACGGCAGGCGGCTAACTTTCTGACCACAACACGGTCAACGGGCTGTTTTGTGTCCTCTCCTCCGCTGCGGGTTCTCAACTGTAATCCAGCGTCTCTGGCGTGGCATGTTCACACACACAAAGATGGAGTCAGTCATCAATGGCCCCCCGCCGG
Source organism: Poromitra crassiceps (assembly GCF_964638095.1). Classification (NCBI taxonomy): domain Eukaryota; kingdom Metazoa; phylum Chordata; class Actinopteri; order Beryciformes; family Melamphaidae; genus Poromitra; species Poromitra crassiceps. The sequence goes on along the minus strand of NC_139626.1, from coordinate 42,195,124 downwards.
CGCCGGACAAAGGCCCGTCTCCAGAGTCTGGAGTCTGGGGGCTCATTTCAAAGGCCTCCGTCCTCCGGGGCTGGAGGGGGCCCCGCTGGGCGGCACTGCCCAGAGGAGAGGGCCCTAAGCCGGGCTGACGGATCCACAGTGACTGCCCCCCGCGGAGGGGGAAAACGCTTCCCCCTTCTCTCAGCCCCCTTGCGACGGGCCCTGCAGGGCTGGGCAGGGGCTGGGTCAGGTGTGGGGCAATAGCTGGGGGGTATGGGGGACGGGGAGGGGCCGGTGGGGTGGGGTGGGGTGGGAGGAGGTGTGGAGGAGATCGGAATGTCACAACACACGCGCGCGCGCGCACACACACACACACACACACACACACACACACACATGCATGTCACAACACACACACACACACACACACACACACACACACATGCATGGGTATGCGTACGCTCGTGCATGCGCATTTTCTTACGCAAGGCCGCTCTGTCACTGCCGATCTTTATCTTGATTTCCCCCCCACCCTTTCTTTCTTTCTTTCTTTCTTTCTTTCTTTCTTTCTCTCTTTCACTTTCATTCCACTTTGAAGCTTCTCTCGTGTTTTTCTCCTCTCCTCCACCTTTTCGCCCCCTTGTCTGTCCCTCTATTGTCCCACTTATATGGCGGAAGGAGAGGTGTCCCTGATCCTCTTAGCCTTCTCTCTTCTTTCACTCATCTAGCATTCGATTGGTTCATAGCCGCTAGCCCATTCTTAATCTAGCATTTGATTGGTTTATAGCCCCTAGCCCATTCTCCATCGCTTGTGAGACTGAGAGAGATCGCGGCCCTAGATATGCAGGGAGGAAGGTAACCGTAATTACAGGTATTGGGGACATGGATTTCAAAGAATGCCAGGGAGATTGAGCCCTATATAGATAATTAAGTCTGTAATTGAGTGGTCACATTGTAATGGGTAATTTGGACAGCGACGGCTAATTGCTAAACTGATTGCAGAGACTCACAGAGAGCAAAGAAGGCCAGTGATTATGAACTAGATAATGAAGTCTATAAGCAAAGTGTTGAGCAGTTTGAATCAGTGATGGCAGATATTAAGATGTGGATTTCAAAGACAGCCCTGGATTAGTGATAACATTGATAACGTTGTTCTTACCCATCGTTTCAGGGTAACGTCTCAAAATGTTTCTGTCCTTGTTACTTCACCCAAATGTGAAGCCATAAAAAAAAGCCATTTTAAATTCAACAGTTCTGTCTAAAAATAAATAAATAAATACATGAATAAATCATTAAATAAATACATAAATAAATAAATAAATAAATAAATAAATAAATAAATACATACATACATACATACATACATACATACATACATACATACATACATAAATAAATACACAAATAAATACATACATGTTTGATGATAGATTTCTGTGGGTGTCTGCCTGTATGTCCTCTCCACTGCAGCCAATGTTTTGCCATGCATATATTTGTCAGTCAACCACAGGTAGCTACAGTAGTACTAAGTACACAAAGTGTGGGGGCTAAGCTAAGATTTCCATCTTGATTGATTGATTGATTGATTGATATTTTTATTTAAGTGTCATGCACCTGGGTGCCCAGCCCATATGGGCTTAGAAGACACTATATCATAATTACAATCGCCAAGATGGCCACACAACAAATCATAATATACCTTTGTACAGAATCAAGAAAAGAAAAGAAAGGGCATTTCATTGAGACATTCACTTTCCAAAAAACAATTATACTGGGTACAATGTTCCCTGTCTTAGTCGCCAGGCATTTTCTATAAATCTGGCTAAAACAAAAATGTCCTTATCAACAAGCCATCTTACTGATAGCAGCTGAGCGCAGAATTGGGATTTCGATTCTCATCAGAAATCATTCAAATTCAGCAGTGTTGAAGTGCTTAGGCCCTGACTTTTTAGGTATGTGCGTCTGCGTATGGTGTTTGAATACCAGACCAGACCAGAGTGGGTTAGCCTCCGGGGGATGGTGGAACATCGGTTCACCTCGGGTCCACTAGCTATGGACCAAACACATGGATTTCCCATCACTGTCGGACTAGACACACGCACACATACAGGCTGTGTGCGTGTGCACATACACACATGCCACACGTGCATGCACGCGCGCGCACACCCACACACCCACCCACACACACACACACACACACACACACACACACACACACACACACAGGGGCAGTGGTCAGTTTGAAGTGGTTTTTGAGTGATGACAGATTTTTCTCTAGCCTCTGGGTCACAGCAACGTCCTTAGGGTTTGGGTTATCACTATGGCAACACTGTGTGTGTGTGTGTGTGTGTGTGTGTGTGTGTGTGTGTGTGTGTGTGTGTGTGTGTGTATGTGTGTGTGTACACGTGCGTGCGTGTGTGTGTGTCTGTTTTAATACATAATGTGTATTAGTGCACAAGTGGCATCTGTCGAGTAATAATTGGTTTCGATGGTGGTTTGTCACTTTCCCTCCAGCCACTGCCTGCAAGCTTGTAGTCCTACTGTATGTGTGTGTACGAGGCTCTGAGGTGCTGTTAAGCTTGTGTGAGTGTGTGTGTGTGTGTGTGTGTGTGTGTGTGTTTCATGTTGATGTGGGTATGTGACGTGTGTAGTTTTTGTGCATGCTTGTGTGTGTGTGTGTGTGTGTGTGTGTGTGTGTGTGTGTGTGTGTTTCATGTTGATGTGGGTATGTGTGTAGTTTGTGTGCATGCTTGTGTGTGTGTGTGTGTGTGTGTGTGTGTGTGTGTGTGTGTGTGTGTGTGTGTGTGTGTGTGTGTTTCATGTTGATGTGGGTATGTGTGTAGTTTGTGTGCATGCTTGTGTGTGTGTGTGTGTTTCATGTTTATGTGGGTATGAGTGTAGTTTGTGTGCATGCTTGTGGGTGTGTTTACTGTGTGGTTAGTGGCCCTTGAGCATCTGTTTATGGCTGCAGGGATTATCACGGTGACTCTCACACCTCAGCCGTACAGACGCTGCTGACCGGTCCTCCACTTTCAGCCACACTGTGACTAATGAGATGTGTTGGGCAAGTTACTGAAAATTAGTAATCAGTTACAGTTACTTCTCCCAAAAAGTAATTAAATGACTTCACAAATGACTGCATAATAAAAGTAATTAGTTACTAGGGAAAGTAAATTTTGTGTTACTTTTAAAAGTCTGCTTTGATCCTCTTATTGATGCACACCTTATTTTAATGTTGCTGTGGCACAGTGTGGGAGAAGACATACTGTCAAATGTCATCTTGTATGTTTTTAGTGGGGGGTCCATATTGATGTTATATGGAGGAGAGAAACCCCAGGGGAGCGAGGGGAGAACATGCAAACTCCACACAGAAAGGCCAATTTTTTATACAACTTTCTTTATTGGAAGAATGATATTTTTACAGGTCATAGTACATAAAAAGTCTTCCTTACATTTTCTTTTTACATTTATCCCCCAATTTCCCCATAGCCCCACCCCTTCCCAAGGATAGATACTGTATCGGCGTAGAAACTGCGTTTAAGGCCTGGCGCAGCCAAGATTAATGGGTGTGGACCAGCGCACTCGATATCTTGGTATCGGCGCTACACGCAGCCTCAACCATTATAACCACGCCTTTTAAGCGTAAAATTATGCACAGTCCGCTCATTGGAGAAGTGCAGTAAAGAGTCACACGCTTGCCTTTTAAGCTCCAATTCCAGGAGAAATCCGGTAAAACCAGACAAAGCCAAGCGCTCTGCCCCCCCCCCCCCCCTTCATCCCGTCTGTCTGTCTCCATATATAGGCTATTATTCCATATTATTATGCTTCTCAAACCAATCTAACTGCAGTTTAAATACTGCAAGCATGTAAATACGCTACACTATAGCAAGATCAAAGTGAAAAGAATGTTCTAAATGCATCAGCTAGAAAAATATAGCCTATCCATATATGATGAGATTAATTAGATTGGTTAAAGTTTGTCCAGAAAGATATAGTTTTCTCTCTCCTGCTGCAGGTAGGATGATGCACATAAATATAGCCTACATTATGTAAAGTCATTGCAGAAATGTGTTTTTATTGTAAAACTAAATGTGAAGTAGGGCCAAGTTATTGGAGCAGACATCACAGTATAGCACATGACAGTAGAAGCGCGTTACGCTGTCACTTATCTAAATCACGTTAAATCGACGAGGGATATATATAGGCCCAGGATGACATATATGTTTCACATATATATTCATTTCGATGTTTTATTTGGTCCAATATTGAAATGTTCTACAATTGCAGGTTGTGTTACCATTACACATTATTTAGATCTACCTTTATATCTATTTCGACTCATTTGGTTGCTATTTAGTAGCGAAATGGAGTAGACCATTGCATGCTGGGACATTTCACATTGCAGGCAGTGAACTTACAACTTCTTCTTCCTATGGGACGTGTGTTGTGTCTGTCTGAGCGAGGGAGTCAGAGAGAGAGAGAGTCGTATTGTGCCTGTCAGACTGATATGAGCAAGAGAGAGGGAGTGACACAGCGGAGGGTGACAGAGAGCCAGAGGAGCGCTCCGCGCAACCAGCGCACTGAATAGGCCTGGTTTTCAAAAGCGCAAAGCGCTAAATTTACGCCAGGTGGGAAGATATCATTAGGCCGATATTTAACGCCAAAACGCCCATACTCGCCCATTCAGGGAGTGCGCCACGCCCATTCCGCCTAAAGCGCATTTGGCAGCGTTAAGCCATGTTGATATCTTCCCGAGGCAGGCGTAAGGCACGTTTCTTTGCGTTTAAGGCACGTTTTAGCGCCGAAGGCCGGTGGGAGAATAGGGGCCTGTATGTTCACTAGGTCATGTTAATAACAATACAGGTGATAATACAAAGTACACATACAAAATAAATAAAAAAGACAAATAAGTATAAATGAGTGATAAATCAAAACGGCTCAGTCGTCACAACCAGGCAGGGACATTAATGACTCAATATGATTCAGGAGAGGTCTCCAAGTCTTTTCGAAAGAATCGAGGGAGCCCTTGAGGGAGAATCTAAGCTTCTCAAGTTTTTGATGAGATAGCCCACCTGGGCACTAGGCACAGAAAGCATGGGGAGACATATCCCCAGTTCCAGGTGGGAATCGAACCAAGGACCTTCTTGCAGTGAGGCGAGAGTGCGAGGCGAGAGCGCTACCACTGCGCCACCGTGCCCTGTGATGACCTGTAGCCGAGAGAGAGACAGTGGTTTCCTGCTCTCTCCTCTCTCTACCTCTGTGTCCCACCCTACCCTCTCTCTCGCTCTCTCTCTCGCTCTCTCTACCTCTGTGTCCCGCCCTACCCTCTCTCTCGCTCTCTTAATCTGACAGCATTGCCTCTATTTTAGGAGGATGAGCTCACGCCCCACCCCACCCCCCACTCCTCCTCCATCCTACACCTCCCTCCTGTTCCCCACCTCCACCACCGGTCCAGGCG
>NC_139626.1:42174687-42177187 GCF_964638095.1 Poromitra crassiceps | reverse complement strand
ATCGGCGGGTAGCTAGGCTAGCTCCAGTGTTTTGAATTAGAAGCTGTTGGCCACTGTCTTTGTGTACATAGGACATGCAAATATCTGCCATTATGTCTGTCCAAGGAAATGAAGTTAAGCCTCCGCAGCCCCAGGCGTCTAGGGATGGGCCCCTCTCTCGCTCTCTCTCTCTCCCCCCTCTCTCCCTCTCTCTCTCTCTCCCCCCTCTCTCCCTCTCTCTCTCTCTCTCCCTCCCTCTCTCTTACACACACAGACACACACTCGCACAAACACACCACATTCAGCAATATTTCCTGCCCCCTCCTGTTTCTCTGAATGCAACTGAGCAGATTTAAAAACGTTCACGCGCACTCATGCTGTATTCTGCGCGCAAACACACAAACGCCTTGTCAGTGTACACAAAGCCATATTGTTGCTAGCAACGTTTTCATTCGGACTCTTGGATCGACAGTGCCCAGCCCAACACGACACAGCCCGGCCGCCAGAATCAAATGTCAACATCGTTACGTTTCTGGAATCCACGGATATTGTATTATTTAGAATAGGAACATTTCGGAAACCAAAATACGTCGCATATCACGTTGATAGATACGTGAATATTAACGTCTCATGTTGAAGTACGTCACAGTGTGGTAGGAAGTACACTGGGGCAGCATTGGCGTCCCCCTCTCGCAAGTGAGAGAGCTAACCCTAACCCTAACCATGTGGCTTGTTGCCTAAACCTAACCATGTTGTTTTACTTACAGTAGCTAAACGTAACCAAGTTGTTGTACTTGCCAAAGTTGTTTTATTTGCGTTTAAAGCCCCATTGTGTAGTTTTTCTATTTGGGGAAACTGCGTTCAGATACCAGCCTTACTTTACTGTTTCTGCTTGTACTCTCTACTTTGCTAACCTCTCTGCAGTTTTTATAACTGATTCGCTGATTCAGGGAAAATAGCTCAAAATACCCCCAAATGTTATTGTCTCGACTTGTGTAGCTAATCGTGCCGCCAATCAAGCTAGCAAGCAAAACACATTTCACGTTTTTTACATAATGTTCTTCACAATAAAAGCACCCCGTTAGTTTGTCAGCGTAAAGCTTAATTTGAAGGAGCTTTGCTGGAAATGGAGTTCAGAGTTCCAGGCAACTTGACAGCCTCCTCGGCTCCGGGACGCATCCGCCAAAAATCCATAGTGCAGGAACAGGCCTTCATAGGGCGGTGTGGGAATGACTTCTCCTTATTAGAAGTCACTGTACCATCAAAATGATTAAAACGCTGTAATATTAAAAAAAGTTACATAATGGGGTTTTAACATGGGAAAAGCAACAAAGTTTTAAAATGCGGATTTTAGAAACATATTTTGTTTGTTTACGTTTTGTTTCAAATTTACGTTGATATCGTACATATCCCTGGTTTTCACATTATGTAAAATGCCAACGTTTCATTCTGGCAATTGGGTTGAACAGGGTATATGCAAATAGTGTTTTTTGTGTGTGGGAGTGTGTATGCGTGTGCCTGATTCGACTGCCAATCTCACAGTCGATCAGTCCCAAAATGTGGTTATGAAACAAGGATCATTCCATTCCGACTATATGGGGGTGCTGAATGTCTTTAATTGCTTGGTTTCTCCCAATAGATTGTTATATATAGCCTAATTTGGTATCAGCCTATTAATAACGTACAACCAAGTCCCAATTACAGTAAAGAAACAAATCAAACAAGCTCAGCTCATGCCAATGGATTTTCTGATTGCCAGATAGTAAAAAAAAGAAGAAGAAAAGGAATAGTCGAATATTCGTATTGAGCAGCCAAATCCGGTTCGACTGACAGAATTCTGAGTGGGGTCCAGCCCTAGTTTCCATGTGATCTGTGAGTACACGACACGTTATGACTCACCTTTGAGTTTGAACCGTCAGCTTACGACGGTGTCAGTGACTCACTCGCTCGCTCGCTCGCTTTACCATCATGTGAAATAATCACATGACTTTGACGATCCCAGATCGCTCAGGGCCACTCATTCCTAAGAAGTGATTTTGGTCCATTCACATCCCGACAACAATGCTGTCATTCTTCCTCGGGCAGAGCGGGAGAGAGGGCCTGCCAAAGTCGTACGGCCACTGTTACGAGGGCCCGAGTGCAACAGGTGACGCCATGGAGACAGAATGTCAAGATATAAAAACGCCCTGTACCACTTTCACCGCTGCTAGAGCTCACTTGTTGAACGGCGCCCAGGAAGTGTAAGTGTGCTTGTGTGTGTGTGTGTGTGTGTGGGTGTGTGGGTGGGTGTTTGCGTTGCGGGCGACGTAATTAATCGGTTGTCGTCCGGGGTGTGTGTGTGAGTGTCAAAGTTCAAAGCTCACAGGTCAAAGGTGAGGGAGCATCGTTGTCGGCCAATGAGCGATCCAGGATAATGGCCATGCCAGGAGGAAGTTGGCGCTGCTCGGCCCGTGGGGTTTTTGCGAGAGCGAGTGAGAGTGACGCCTGGAAAAAGAGTGCAAGGAGGAATGAGCGCTATTTA
>NC_139626.1:42157187-42169687 GCF_964638095.1 Poromitra crassiceps | reverse complement strand
ACCCAAATGGAGTGTAGGCTATTTAAACTTGAGTGTAGGCTATTCAAACTGGACCTACTGCAGGACCCAAATGGAGTGTAGGCTATTTAAACTTGAGTGTAGGCTATTCAAACTGGACCTACTGCAGGAACCAAATGGAGTGTAGGCTATTTAAACTTGAGTGTAGGCTATTCAAACTGGACCTACTGCAGGAACCAAATGGAGTGTAGGCTATTTAAACTTGAGTGTAGGCTATTTAAACTGGACCTACTGCAGGACCCAAATGGAGTGTAGGCTATTTAAACTTGAGTGTAGGCTATTCAAACTGGACCTACTGCAGGACCCAAATGGAGTGTAGGCTATTTAAACTTGAGTGTAGGCTATTTAAACTGGACCTACTGCAGGACCCAAATGGAGTGTAGTCTATTTAAACTTGAGTGTAGGCTATTTAAACTGGACCTACTGCAGGAACCAAACGGAGTGTAGGCTATTTAAACTGGACCTACCGCAGGACCCAAACGGAGTGAAGGCTATTCAAACTCGACCTACCGCAGGATCCAAACGGAGTGTAGGCTATTAAACTCGACCTACGACATGACCCAAACGGAGTGTAGTCTATTTAAACTTGAGTGTAGGCTATTTAAACTCGACCTACCACATGACCCAAACGGAGTGTAGTCTATTTAAACTTGAGTGTAGGCTATTTAAACTCGACCTACCGCAGGATCCAAACGGAGTGTAGGCTATTTAAACTGGACCTACCACTGGACCCAAACGGAGTGTAGGCTATTAACACGTTCAGTGCCAGCGACGCCATATGGCGTCATTAGAAATTTACCGTACAGTGCCAGCGACGCCAAATGGCGTCATAACTCCAAATTGTTTTTTTGACGGGGGGGTGTCGATCTAAGCTTCTTACGTCGCCTCTAACAATATTGTAGCTATTGGAGGTCGATAACCTATTTTACAAACCCATTAGGTGGCGACAGCACTCTCCTGATCAGAGAAAAAGGAGCCAAACACACAGAAATAGTCACTGGGCAAAATGAGGAAATCGCATCGCATCCGTCCGTATGCATCGACGTGCCTCCATAAACGAGCACAACGCCAGCTGTGCCCCCAGCAGCAGCATCCGCTGTCACAACTGAGCACTTCCATGTACGCTGCAACAGCACATTCACATAATCAGCATTATTATTCCGAACTGGAAGCATGCCAGCCCGTGACAAACACACGCGGAACCAAAAAGCTGAATGTCGCGCACCATTCACTGTGTGTGCGCAGCAAACTCAGCAGAGACTGAGAGCCACCAGACACATAAGACACACCCAGGAGGCGTGTGCAGTTGAGGGGGGGGGGGGGGGGGGGAGCACGGGGAGCACGGAGAGCAGCAGAGCAGCATACACTTCACCCAGACAGACCCAGACATCAGAAAATTCGCTTCAGAGTCAGAGATGTGCTTGAAATGTTTAATTTCACAAAAGGCTCATTATCTCAGCTCGTAGAAAAAAAGGTATGTTTTTCGTTCAATCAGGCTATCTTCTCCGGCTCATAACTAAAGAACGGAAAATGGGATCAATAAACTTTTTTTTGCAGGTGATAGAAGAGAGTCTCATCGTTATTTGTGCGTGTTCAGTGTTTACATAGTAATTATTAAAAAAATTATATGACTGTTTTAAAATGCATTGCGGCCTATGTGGCACAGCAAGCAACCTTTTGCCCAAGGGCCGTGGCACTGAAAGTGTTAAACTGGACCTACCACAGGACCCAAACGGAGTGTAGTCTATTTAAACTTGAGTGTAGGCTATTTAAACTGGACCTACCGCAGGACCCAAACGGAGTGTAGGCTATTAAACTGGACCTACCGTAGGACCCAGGCTCGTTAATACACACTACTGTTCCCATAATGTAAGCATGGGCAGCAGAAACAGATCCACCATGACACACCTCTGCTCTCCACTCATGGGACTCATGGGTCGTTTCACTCTGGGTCAGGCTTTTCTATGGCTGTCACTGTAACTGAATTCCCTGCAAAATAATTGTGTGGACCTACTTATAGAATTGTAGAGTTATGGAACCAGGATTTAATTTTTTTATACAAACGGTGTCATAGAGAGATAGAGGTAAATAGAGAGAGAGGTAGATGGAGAAAGCTAGAGAGAGAGAGAGAGAGCGAGAGAGAGAGTGAGAGAGAGAGAGAGAGAGAGAGTGAGAGAGAGAGAGAGAGAGAGAGAAAGAGAGAGAGAGAGATAGGGAAAGTGTGGCACTAGCTGCAGGCTGGTGATGGATCAGCAGGTCTCTAATCACAGGTTATACCCGATGTCTGTGTGTGTGTGTGTGTGTGTGTGTGTGTGTGTATGTATGTGTGTGTGTGTGTGTGTGTGTGTGTGTGTCGTGTGTGTGTGTGTGCACACGCGTGCATGTGCGTGTGTGTGTGTGCATGTGCGTGCGTGCGTGCGTACGTGCTCGCCAGTCTCTATAATGACAGGTTCCAACCCTGATGTGTGATTATCCAATTACAGTCCTCTCTCATCTCTACGGTAACACCATCCACCCCCCCAACCCCCCCGTAATTGGACGGTTGCACCTAAGAACCCTGACCTCTCAGCAAGTGTCAGTCAGAAGAACACACACGCACACACACACGCACGCACACACACACACACACACACACACACACACACACACACACACACACACACACACACACACACACACACACACAGGATGCCAGGAAGATTGTGTCATGCAGGATAAAACAGATGCTATCTGAGAGAGTGATCAGATAAACTATGCAAAGACAAGTTAGGACTCTGATCATATCAGATCACTCCTTCCCTCCTCGCTCTGTCTGTTCCTCGGTCTATAATAACAGTCACTGGCACTCACTCTTCCCCTCAGAAACGCTCTCTTGCAAGTGTTGTCTCTGAATGGGCCTAAATGGGCCGAGTCGAAGGAGAGCTTTTGTGGTCTCTCTCTCTCTCTCTCTCTCTCTCTCTCTCTCTCTCTCTCCTCTCTCTCTCTCTCTCTCTCTCTCTGACTCCACTTTCACACAAAAAAGAAACACAGCCCCCCCCTCTCCCCCCGGCCCTCTTAAATATTTCACACGCTTAGAAGGCTTCACGCCCTCTCCCCTCCTTGTTTATGTCTGGGTGTGTGTACTTGCAACATGTGTGCGTGTACATGTATGTGTGTGTGTGCGTGCGTGCGTGCGTGCGTGCACGTGTATATTCCGCCTCATTGGAAAACTTTATGAGGTTCAATGCGATGGCAATACAAAGACAGCTCATCATTCACAGATATTTCAATGATGCTGTATTGGCAGACACAGGCAAAGCCCCGACATGCACCCAGGCGATTTTTCGACCGCGATTTTTCGCCCGCCGGTGAGCGTCGTCTGTCGCCTTAGTCTTTGCGGTGTGTCCCGCACCGCTGGCTGTTTATTGATAGTGCTTAGCTAGACTTAGCTAGACTCCGTAAAGCCCTCTGAGACATGCTTGTTAAGTAGAGCCATGCAAATCAACTTGACTTGACTTGATTGGCTGGTCAGCTGGTAGCGAAGCAGTGCAGGAGGAGAGAGCGCACGCACAAAACGCTCTTCTCATTTTTCAACTTCATCTGATCATTAGCCTGGTAAACCAGCCCGTCACGTGAACTCACATTTCATTTGGTTCTGCGTGACGGTCTGGCCACAACGCCAGTGGGGGGGGTTTAGCAGAAGCTGCAGAGCGGAAGAGCCAATCAGCGACTGCGCTGTGGTGGACAGCGCAAGTTGGCCAATCAGGAACGCCACTAGCACGGCACTAACAAAACAATAATGGCCGCCTCCTTGCCTGATCGTCTCGAGGAGTCATGTCAGCGTTTGTCTAGTTTAAACAGCCATAAAGTGCAGTTATTGCAGAAATAGACTCAATAACAACAATTAAACAAGTACAGGAGTATCGCCGCAACCGCGGAGTTTCTCGGCGGAAAAGATGTTTTTGCCATTCTCCCGAGTGGATTTGGGTTTGACTGGATCCGACGCTGATTGGCTGAAGGAGTTGTCTGTCAAGGCAACTACGCCCGCCCATGCTCCCGCCCCTGCTAAGGACTGGGTGAAGAGTTGGGGCCAGACCGTCACGCAGAACCAAATGTAATGTGAGTTCACGTGACGGTGACGGGCTGGTTTACCAGGCTATCCGATCATTGCAATACATTAATATTTTCAGGACGATGTGGCCTCAGGGAAGACTTGCCTGTCACTGTATGAAATCACACATTTAGCGTGGTTTCTTATTTTTCACGTCTGCCCGTTCTTCTTCTTCCACAAGCAAAAGACCAAGGGCTGACATCGCCAGTGCCATTACTGTATCAACTTTCTGTAGATTAGAACTAGCTATATTACAAAAGCGTCTAAGAGATGAGTGAGAGTTGTGTGAAAAACGTAGGCGAACGCTGCTTTGTTTCATGTATCGGGGGGGGGGGGGGGGGGGTACTAAGTAATCTACAGCATAGACATATATAAGGCTAGATGGCTTAAGGCGGAGTCACCAGCGTCGTTGAAGCGCCGCCATCTTGCTACGGCAGGCTTTCTGGTACGTTCTATGGTAGCTGTTGGAGGGTGCACAGACAAAAATACTCATAACTCGCTGAAATCTTGACGGATTTACAAACGGTTTGGTTTATTACAAGCATATTCCGTTCCCGAGATACGGCAACAACAACAAAAAAAACACTAAAAACACTATTTTTTTGATGGGCTCCAAATTACACCAAAATTAAACCGAAGCATCTATGCCATGAGAGGGATTCAGGCACAAAGTTTCATGCAGTTTCATCCATTTCCCTAGGAGTTATGATCATCTGATGTGATAATACTAACCCAACAACAGATGCTCATAGCTCCTAGCAAAATGGATGAAACTGCTTGAAACTAGGTGCGTGAATTCATCTCATGATGATGATGCTTAGGTCTAAGTTTGGTGTAATTTGGAGCCAAAAATAATAATAAAATGTTAGCGTTTTTTTAACCCATAGATATATATAAAGCTGTGGTGCCGTAGCAAGATGGCCACCATGCGACGACGTCGCTCTCCATTGACCGGCAGCGTGGGTAAGCCATCTAGCCTTTATATATGTCTATGATCTACAGGTCTCTTCCTGTTCCTGGGTCAGGGGTCAGATGTTAGAGGTCAGGGTGGCCTGCGTCCCGACAGCTCATTGGTGAGTTCGGGGAGAGGAATCTCAACGATTTGCTTTGTTGTTATTTTCTCAACATTGAAGCAGATCAGGTCGTCCTAATTCAGGCTGTTCTGTTGTCTGGACTGAGTGAGTTCTGTGCAGAGAGAACATGTGACGTTTGTCCTACTTCTGTCTCGTCTCATCTCCGCTGCAGGACGCACCCCCCCCCACCCCCCCCACGCCCCCCCTCTGTCCTCTTTAACATTCTGACAGCCACGCCCACATGCTGTTTTTTTAATCAGCTATTTGTGTCAATGCCTTTTAACACGAAACAATAATTAGGCTACTCGGATTCGCAATCAGTTCATTCAGAATGCAGGTCCCGTTTACATTTGATCCCAGTAACAGTCTAGAAAAAGTGATGTTGACGCCAACTTTGTGTTGACAGTTTTTCTGGTCAGCCACGGCCACGCATTTCCCCTCGTTTACTTGTTTCTCTCTTATCATTCTCTCTCCCTCCCTCTGTCCCTATCTCCACCAGACTATGAGTTCACCATTTAGTTATTTTGCCTGTGTGTGTGTGTGTGTGTGTGTGTGTGTGTGTGTGTGTGTGTGTGTGTGTGTGTGTGTGTGTGTGTGTGGGAGGCAGTTGTTTTATCTTGGGAGGGGCACACAGGGTAGCAGTGAAAGTTAGACGACAGCCTCTCAACACCTGGACACTTTAACACTAACGATGCACACACACACACACACACACGCACACGCCCGTGCGCACACACACACACGCACGTATGCACACACTATAATATAGCTTGAAGGGTGCGAGGGGAAGAGCAACCTAAGGCAATGATGTCAGCCTGTTTTACCACTCTCATAATTACAAGCAGCACTCTGGGTGGGTTACTTTCTGTGTGTGTGTGTGTGTGTGTGTGTGTGTGTGTGTGTGTGTGTGTGTGTGTGTGTGTGTGGGGAAGGGGGGGTTGTTATGTGCATCCATACTGTAAGATTCCTGTTGGAGTTGCCTTAGCGACCTGCTAGGCAACGCTTGTTGTTTCCCAGACTTATGAGCTTTTAAGGCATCATCAGGCTTGTCGTCTTGTTATCGTCTTACTTGCATCCGTGTACGAGGAAATCCGTCATGTTAGGACAACTCATGAGGCATATTCCCATTCTCTTCCCGTGTAGGATCTCGGGAACGTTTGGAGGAAATGACTGTGTTCACCTGCCCATCATCATCCTTCTTGTTCAATTGGAACAATCTAAATATCAGCATTGCCCGGGTACCTGGCAGAGCTGTGCAGTCATCATCTCATAACTGGCTTCTTAGTGCAGATCTGAAAATACAACAAAAATCTAAAAAAAATCTAAGAATATCTAACTTTATCTCTTGAGATGCTGAGTGGCATCAGCCGTCATATTTTTCTGCTCTATTTTGTAAAGCGCCTTGGGATAACTCTTGTTATGATTTGGCGCTATATAAATATAAAATTGATTGATTGATTGATTAAATACAGTATACAGTAAATAGCCTCTGGCATTTGCTAACTGTTAGCGGTTAGCTACGTTTATTAGGTGTCTGCCAGGCTCAAAACGCCACTGAATGGTCAATTCCATACACAGTAACTGTTAACCATTCCAAGTCACGCTCTTTCCATAAAGCCTACAAGCTTTTGGTATCTGTTGACCGGTTGTTGATAATATTATTGTAGCTTCTAAACTTAACGTTTCAAATTTTCATTATCATTAAAACCGTGGCACCGTGATTACTGCTTGATATACTGTCCATCATCAACCAAAGTTGGCAACCGTCTCCCAGATGCAGCCGGAGAAATGATTTCAGTGAGTGTATCAACAACATTTTCAGCACATTTTAACAAACCGGGATAATACTGATAACCGTGATCATTTCGGTCACTATAATCGTGATATGAAATGTTCATATCGTTCCATCTCTAATGTTTCCGGTATTCCCACTGTGGGTGCTGTAGAAAAGGACCCATAATGGCCCACCGTCAGGCCTGTTCTTGGGGCAGTCGATGCCCACCAGCTGGCGCGCCAACGACGTAATGATGATGACATCTGTCAACGATGACACCGATGATGTAATAGCATAGAGTTCACCTGTGAGGTCATCGGCGATGTCAGACATAACACCGATGATGTCATAGCTCCCTCGAACGTTGTGACATCACCAATGACGTGATGTCATACACCAAAACGCAGGGGATATAAACAAAGTGTTCTGTGACGCTATTCACATCCGCGAGATTCCTTCTACTTCCATACTTCTTCAGGTATTCTTACTCCCTGCTATCCCTAATAATGTCAACCATTAGCACAACCAAATCCGGACACGAGCTGAGTCCTGGCTATCTTACAACCAGCCAGGCCCTGATGACCGACTGCCTTACACCCAGCCAGGACACCAGTGGAATCTCAACCGCGTCCCAGGACCGACATCTCGGTCCCTATCTCCATCCCCGTGATTCTGATCGATCACAGCTCGTGAGTCCTCATCCACGATCCAGCACACTTCACGAGGCAAGCCCCAAAGCTTTGCCCCCAGCAAGCTCACAAGCTTCGCTACAAGTTGATTGCGATTCTGACCGATCACTCTTGGTCACTGGCTGCCTTACACCCAGCCAGGCCAGGCCCAGGCCACTTCATGCATCACCCGAGGCAAGCCCACAAGCTTCGCTACAGGCGCAGACAAAGAGTATATAATGAAGGCAAGAGGCGAAGCTGTTCTGCTTTTCTTCTTTTTTTTTTAACAACAGTCATTACGCTGCAGTGGAACAAGCTTAGCCTTCAGTTCTTATCACTGTAAGTTCTTTGGCGCAAATGATGACATGCAATTATACAGCATGTGTGTTTGACATGGAACACCAAATGTTACACAGGTAGAAAAACTGACTGGAGGGGGTCTTTGTGTGTGTGTGTGTGTGTGTGTGTGTGTGTGTGTGTGTGTGTGTGTGTGTGTGTGTGTGTGTGTGTGTGTGTGTGTGTGCGCGTCTCCCCGTTGGTCTTCAGCACCTGGAATAGGGAAAGTGGAGGAGGGGGCGGTGTGGGGGTGAGTGATGAGATGGAGGGGGAGTCATGGAGGGAGGGGAGAGGGTTATTAACCACAACACATTACCGCCTGACAACCTGCCTGTTCAGACATAACCCACAGGTAATAATACCTGCGTGTGTGTGTGTGTGTGCGTGTGTGTGTGTGTGTGCGTGTGTGTGTGTGTGTGTGCGTGTGTGTGTGTGTGTGTGTGTGTGTGTGTGTGTGTGCGTGTGTGTGTGTGCGTGTGTGTGTGTGCGTGTGTGTGTGTGTGTGTGTGTGTGTGTGTGTGTGTGCGTGTGTGTGCGTGTGCGTACGTGCACAGTTTGACAATCCTATATCTGTGTTTTCTCTCTTGCCCAATGTCTCAGTTTAGCGGACGCGTCCTATATCAGGATGTCCTATATGTTTTGTCCTCTCATTTGTTCCCTCCAACCCAGGACGCCACCATCAAATGTTGGCCGTTTACCTTTCTGCAAACCACAGATACGTTTGTCAACCAAAAAGACATCGCATATCAACATTTCAAATGAACCGTCATTTTCCCAACGTCAATTTGAACATGTGGGTTCATTTGAAAAGGTCGCCGAGTTTCCAGTTGATGTGAAAACATGAGTTGAGTTGAGTTGAGTTCACTTTATTGTCCCCTAGGGGAAATTGATTTTGCAGCTAGATAAAATACAAAACAAAGTACAACAAAGACAACAAGAGAGCACGACAAACAACAAACAGCAAACAAGTAAACAAGGAGTTCGAGCACACAACGTCATTTTCAAACCCATACCGCAGAGCAAACACAAGTGCAGATACAGTGCAGATATAGTGCTAAACATGGTTAGGCAATTAAATCAAGGTTATAGGCAACTAAGACAACTTGGTTTTGGTTCGGGTTAAATAACAGAAACGTGAGTCACGGTTGAAATGCGTGGGGATCGAACACGGCTCTCCGGTGTGAAAGGCAAGTGTTTACGCGCTCCGTCCACCCTGGCCACAACGCCCTTACTGGCCACCGTGCTGTTTCAATAGCAGACGCTATGACGTGAGTAACGTTGATATGTGCGTATTTAGAAATTTTTACTTGATTTGCAACATATTTTGCTTCACAAATGTTGACATTCAACATAATGATGGTTTGCACAAACGTGAGCGGTAAACATTTTATTCAAGCGACAAGGCTGGTTCGCCCTCCCTAGTTTCTCTTCACCCCTCCCTCCCTCTGTGGCCCCTCCCCCCCCCCCTCTGTGGCCCCTCCCCCCCTCTGTGGCCCTCAGTATGAGTCGATGGGGGCAGAAACGGAGTGAGAGGTGATTTCTGATGGGCTGATGGTGATGATTGTTGCCAGTCAAGCAGAATGGATGCGTCTAATTGAACAGGGCATTGGCATGCGTGCGTGCATGTGTGTGCGTGTGCGTGTGCGTGTGTGTGTGTGTGTGTGTGTGTGTGTGCGTGTGTGTGTGTGTGCGTGTGTGTGTGTGTGTGTGTGTGTGAGACAGTTCTGTGAATGTGAACTGCAGCCGTTTCCATGGTAGCAATTAAGCGCTGGGAGGTTTCAGGTCGAGGTTAATTAGCATGCAAAGATGAAAGAGAATCAAACGAGAGGGGCTGGCCGTTTGATCGCCGTCTGTCCTCCACAACCACTTGTGTCGTGGATTTGTGTGTCTGTGTGTGTGTGTGTCTGTGTGTGTGTGTGTGTGTGTGTGTGTGTGTGTCTGCGTGTGTGTGTCTGTGTGTGTGTGTGTGTGTGTGTGCTCTCAAACTGTCTGTTTGTGCATACAGGCATTTCACACAGACTGTCCATAGGAGTCTATACAGCCTACGGATGGGCATCAATAATCGATAATCGATAATTGGTCATTAAGGAATCATGACGATCATGTGGAATTTTTATCGAATTATTATACAAAAAAATTGCGGACTAGGTTTGGGTGGAATTCTTTCCTCTCCCCTCTCCATTGCACAGCCGACTAACGTGAGGTGTAGCTTCGTATTAGTCTCTAGTTTTCTGGCTGGGCGGGGTCTTTCATGCCAAACAACACTGTTTTTTAACATGGGGAATTCACACCGGCATGCGCCGGGGACACAAACAAACGCACCCACGACCTGATTGAGGCCGTTATAAACATGAAACTTCGTACAGTTCTTTCCTAATTTTCAACCAAGTGTGAGTAACGTTGCACGTGTTCAAGTCGTTTAATTTGTTTATAACGTTATGAAGTAGCATCAGTCAGCATGGCGGGGCATGGACTCAGCTAGGACTCAGGACGCCCACCTGAATCAATCCACACACATCTCGTGGCAAATAATAATATCCACGCGTCGGACTGAGAGCAGCTGGATGGAACTCGACCATCAGGACAGATGAGGTTTTTGTCACGAGTTTATAAGCCTGGAAGCCGCGGACGGTGAGCTGAGTCGTACTTTCAAAATGTGAGTACAGTAGCCTACATGTTTGTTTAGCTGCATTGTAGTCACAGCGCTAGTATATGATATTATATTATATTATATTATATTATATTATTATTCTTAATATTATGCTATCGATAATGGATAATTGATTGTTAATTTCCCCGAATTTCGATTATGGAATTTTTTTCAAAATGCCCATCCCTTATACAGCCATACAGAAACGTTCCTTTTAGGCCTACATGTGTCCATTATAGTTAGAATCTAAGAGAATGCACTCAGTTCTGTAGGCCACATCTCACACACTTTCAACCCCCACAACTGACTCATCTCACATGAGCTCACAGAAATGGGAGTTTACGGAAGTTCTACCAAGAGGCGGAACTAGTTACGTCATATCATTCAATGATCCAATAACAACCTACCAATTGTCCAAGCGGTCTGGTTAAAAGGAGGCCCCTCCTACCTGTCTATTGCTCTTGTCTCCTATGCACTACAGCGTCAACCCACCACCGCCCCGGCTTCCACCCCAGTACCACCAGGTGAAGGCTCCTCTCCTAAAGGGGGAGGGTTCCGACGCCCCTGCCAATCCATGGCAGGTCCGCCGTCACGTGGCTGATCATCAGTCACGTGGCCGATTCCCGGTCACGTGGCTGATCCCCCTTTTGGCCAAGGAGCTCTCCGCCAAAGACAATCGTACAATCAATAAACATTGTTAAATCTTGGTTGGTGTTGTGTGTAGTCTCTTAAGGTAGAACTGCTAATCTATCACGTCCTGCACTGTTGTCCTCCCATGTCAGCAATGCAACAGTAGCCGCTTTCACACACGGCACAAAATTGCAGTTCAGAAGGCCCGCAAAGCCGGCAGCCTAGCCACAGAAATTGCTTTCACACACAGCCAAGCAGCACCGCCACATTCCCGTCCTGGGGTGTGCTTTCAGGTGACAGCCACCGCTCCCGGATTGAAAGGCGAGCGGAGGCATTTCCACCCAGCTCCTCCTAGCCCAAATGAATATTTTCATAGGTTAGTGTAGTCTAGGCTACTGTATGATGAACGAATTCATTCAACAACCAAACATCGTCGATGTACGCCAGCCAACGACGTGCAGCTGCGGTCGTTAAGGATCAAAGTGATTAGTGATAAAACACGAAAGTGTTGTCCACAGGCAGCATGGTAACAAGGCTTTCAATATTCATCTGATCGCCTTTATGGATCACAGATGCACCATCATGTAGCCTATTAGGTACAAGGCTAATTCTTATCTTTTGGTTCCAGTTTTTTGTAAAGCAAATTATTCCCTTGAAGTAGCCTAATTAGCGTCCGTTCTGAAAGACGACACCCGCATATCAAACAGCTGCAGTCTGCATAACGTTCGTCGGGGGAATAGTATAGGCTTAAATGCACATGACTACTATAACGTTAGTAGTTTTTGTAAGGGAATGCACAAATGGCTAGCTAGACAGATTGCAGTTCTGGAGCTGGTTTCCAGAGGGAATATCCTCAGACCAACTCGCCACAGACAGCTATAGTCCTCTGAAGCTTATTATTATTATAGCCTATCCGTTAATTTTACCTACTAATGTCAACATCGTTTGAGCATAAAGCCTAACTTACCAGGCACGCAGCATTCCTCCTGGCGCCCCTGCAGTCATGATTGTATAGGCTACTTTTTTTTACTTTCACTTATGCTTTTCTTGCTGCATGAGGTGATTTCCCCTGTATTATTTTTTTTATGAATGAGCTGGCCATTCGCACCGTGTAGGAGCGGCACCGTGTAGCCGCTCCTACGCTTTCAAGTGGAGGCGGGTTGCCTGGTAACCCGGCGCTGTGACTAGGTCCACTGGCGGAACGAAAGGCGTACAACAATTAGCCACCAACCCGCGTTCACAACTTTCACATCGGAGGCGC
>NC_139626.1:42139687-42142187 GCF_964638095.1 Poromitra crassiceps | reverse complement strand
TTTGCATCATATCTCCTGAACCACACATGATAACACAGAAAAGGTGATGTCTATCCCTATGTTTTCATGGTCAAGGATTACAATGATACCATATAGAACATCATAAACTGTTAAAGTAACTAATCAATGGTGAATTTAATGACGTGAGAAGGAAATCACAGTTTCTGATAACTGATGCTATAACCTCAATTCCATGACCACTCTCTGGCTAAGATTTTTTGATGAGTAATTTGACTTCTATGGGCCTTTTGTTAAAATAGCCCCCAGGCCCCTCCCAAACATCCTCCGACTTTCTGCCAGATGGCCAAATCCAAGATGGCCACTGGTACAATCTTGAAAAATTTACTTTTGAACCAGAGCACCTAGAATAATGTATGAAGACACTTTTCGGTGTAAGTCAACCACAAAGAATCTGATTCTGACATCAGTTTAACATTCTGTCATAATTTTGACCCACAATTCCAAGATGGCTGCCATCCAGTAGCGTGAAAACTTAACTTTTGAATGGCAACATATACGTATGTGGTGTTTGGGGTTTACCATTTTTAGAGTAAGGACGGAGATTAACAATGGTGAATTATAGCTATTTTAATTGCAAATCCATGCCTACCAAACATGGTTTAGTAATGACAATTATTGTGTTTTGAGGGTAATTTCATAATTATGTTAGTCTCGCTGGCCAGCCTCCCCTCCCTACCGGGAGAGGAGTCTGGCGCCACGGAAACAGGCAACTGGGATAAGCCCTCCCCTGCTCTACAGCTGCTCCCCATTGGAGCGACTGTTTCAGTGGGTGCCGGATGTCTGCTCCCGGCTTATTACAAACTCTGTCATTGGCTCCGACCATGTCAATCAGAGCAGCTTCCGCTCCCTCCTCCCTGTGTGTCGCTGTAAATAGTGCCCTGCCGCCTCAGTGAAAACAACAACGCTAACTAGCTAGCAAGCTAACGGCAGAAACCTACACGCTAGGTCGTTGCTACACGCTGAAAAGGGCAAGTTGGATTGTTGGAAACTATTTTCCAAGGGCACTGCCGCTAAGCGCCGCCCATCGCAATCCCACTATGGAGACCTGCGTGGGAGGGGAGGCTGGCCAGCGAGACTATGGGAAAGGTGAAGGTGAATAGCCTATGTCCATTGTCCAACAAGTTTTCTCAATTAATTTCCCTCTTTGCGATGTGATAAAAGTTTCTCAGTGAGTTATAGTTGATTGCATTGCCTCACTGAATTATCTGCTAATATCCAATTTTAGCAGCAGAATTAGATGTCCTGGCGTGGGCACGTCCGCGTGTAATGACATATCCAAAAGGAATTTTAATCTGCGCTGCGCTGCACAGCATAGAGATTATGGTGCGCTCAAGCGCAGCAGAGTATTTAGCGCGTAAGAGGTGCTTTTTTTTAGTGTGTAAGAGGTGCTGCCCCGTATTCTGAGCAGAAACGGCTGATTGTGGCACGCCTATGTCCAGTAAAATTATAACAGGCATGCGCTTGTGCACGCCCCCAATTTGCATTGCGCGCGGCGTACCGCTTTTGCGAAGATAGGGCCCCCGGGACTTGCAAGAATCTGGTCAACTTTTCCTCTGCAGCATGGGCTGATTTTAAGTCTGCAATGAGTGGATGCGAAAAGGAGCAAAAACACCAGACGCTGAAGTGACTAAGCATCTGGAAGCGCAGCCAGTTTCATTTTGGTGCACTTGTTAGCACATTAGACCGTTCAGTCAGACCAGCCGTGATGCGGCCGGCTCGCCCCATGCAGAGATTGTTTCGGCGTCTGATCTATTTTTGTGTGAGGCCCGCGAGTGATTGTGTGAAGCCAGATAGGAAGTCAGTACAAGTTGTCACCGGCGTGGAGCAAAGCAGTGCGTCTGGTGTGAATGGGGTCCTGCTCGAGCTGAATTTACACACAGCGGCACTTCGCGTCTGCAGCATCACAATCATCTTCCACCCTCCTCCCTGCATGCATGCTCCAACCCGCTCTGACTGACTGGTGGGACCATTTATGGATTTCGTTTCCACTCCCTCCGTGTCGAATCTGTCTATCTCAAATGCCTGTGCCACTGTGAAACAACAACATCAACAATGCTAGCTCGTTGCTACATGCTGAAAACGGTTGGATCTGGATTGTGCAATAAAGCAGGCCTGCTTGATACGTTTGGTGGATAGTTGTAAAGGTGAACGGAGCCTTTTTCCCCTATACCAGGGTGGAGGTATTAGCAGCCAGACTCTGCCATTGTAGGGAGGGAGTCTGGCAAGCGAGACTACCCGGGAAGGAACTCAAGGTAGGAGCTGCTGAGATGGAGTGGAGCGCTCCAAGGCAGTGATTGACCTGGTTGTGGTCAACTTGTAAACCTCCACAAGTTGCTGGAACATTGTGTTTTTGATGAATGTGTGGTAGGGATGCACGATATGGATTTTTAGAGCCGATACGATAACCGATAAATATATTCTTCTGGGCCGATAACCGATACGATATAACCGATAATTATTATAATAAAAATAGATATAA
>NC_139626.1:42115492-42117992 GCF_964638095.1 Poromitra crassiceps | reverse complement strand
GGCCGAGACTCGTCAGCTGATGTACATTAATTAGCTTTTAGCAGCTGCTAGCTCACTAACCAGCTGGATAGCTCTGCTATCAGACACACAGACAGTTACAGCAAGCAAAGTGACTTACCAGCTATTTCCAATATGTCCGGTATAATCCATACTGCCTTTATGATTGCTGTTGGAGGAACGTAAATCCACGAGACCTCTCCACTTTCACGCTATCCATCCATGACATGTTGTTGCCTGTTGCTATGAAAACAGCCAGTGTGTATGTTGACTGGAAGCTAACGTTAGCCTACTATATTATCTGTCCGACTCGTATTGTCTCCAATCAATCACCTTGACCGCAGCTGAGTTTTGAATGTTTTGTGCAGTCAATATAGCGTCACACATTGCACAGTATGCGCATACTTGAAACGATGCCGGTTATGTAGCCTAAACAAAAGCGAAAACGTGCGTCAGAAACATTTCTCCTGTTCGAGTCAGACCAGCTGCCAGACACCCCCCCTGCCAGACACACCCCCCCCTGCCAGACACACCCCCGCCTCCATCTGAGTGCAACAGAAAAACATACATGGCTCATACGTTGTCGTTGTTCCACCCGCCGCCCGTCCGCATTTATTAATTTTTACCCGCCGCCCGACCCACCAATTTACAGAAGTGTATTTTTTACCCGCCCCCCGCATTTTTTTGCGGGACCCGGCGGGGGCCCCGCGGAACCCGACCCGGTGCAGGACTCTGGTGTGCGTGTATGTATTTGTGTAAGACTTGAGAGAATGATTTAGCCTGTGTTCGGAGTGGTTCACTCATTCACTCACTCACTATTCACCATCTAGTGTTGATCATATAGTGAACTATATGGGGAAGGATCCAACGAGTTTCGGACACTTCCTCACTCTCCTCCTCCTTTGGTAAACATGACCGCATTGCATTGTGGTATACGGGAGAAAAATGCAGGGTACATTCTAGGGGTGTCAAAAATAATCGATTATAAGATGCATCGCGATGCAGACCTGCACGATTCTGCATCGATTCACAAATGTCAAAAATCGATTATTTAAAAAAAATAATAATAATAATAATAATTGAATAATCAAATAAAATATAATGGAAGTACATGCAGTTGTTTATTTTAATTATGGATCATAATACAATGCAATTCTATATGCACTTTTATTTTCAAAGTAGCCACACAGTGAGAAAAAAGAAAGTGAGAAAAAATAAATCATGTATTGGGGGAAAAAGTGATGCATCGATTTAAGATGCATCGAGATGCATCGATAATCGTAATCGAATCGAATCGTAGCCCTCTGAATCGTAATCGAATCGAATCGTGAGGCCAGTGAAGATTCACAGCCCTAGTACATTCGCTGTTCACTAAAAATGGCAGTGCATTGTGGGTATTCTATCGTGAACTATAGACGGTTTTCACCAGAGCGCAACCCCACAGCACTTCCTTTTTCTCAGCATTCGGCAAACTGCAGAAATATTCACTCGACATCGTTACTTTTGTTTTCGCCGCTCAGCTGTATAGACGGTTTTCCACGGAATGGTCAGTCCTGCACTTGAATGTTTTTTTTTCTTTTATGTCCATAGCAAACACTGCAACAGGAAGTGAGCGGGGGTTCAATTTAGAATGTTTTTGTTGTCAAGAAAAAAACGTCTATATATAGTGAGTGCATCGAATTAACAGTTGAGAATTCGGACACTATAAAAATGGCAAACACTATTATAGTGCATTATTTCTGTAATAGGGAACGGGTTGGAACAGGGCTGCTGTTTCTGCAAACGGCCATTGAAGCGCCTCTCCTTGGCTTCTCTCGTCATTTCAAACGAGCGAGTGGAAGAAGCAGGTGGCAGGCCAGGAGACGGACGATAGCTGCGGCGCTCACCATATGATCGTAGCGCGGGGAATGTGAGGAATGTGGCTGGGCATTTAGCCGTTAGCCGATTAGCACGCTTGAGGTCAAGGAGCCGCGGTGGGGGTAGGGGGGGGGGGGGGGGGGGTCAAGAGCTGGAAGGTCAAGGGTGAAAGGTCAGTTAGTCTGTCTGGGTCCTGGGCCCGTGGTGGTGGCTGTCAGTCAGACGCGCGCACGCACACACACACACACACACACACACACGCACACACACACACACGCACACACACACACACAGTGTAGGATATCATGAAGATGTCTAAGGTCCTCCCTCCAGTTAGCCGGGGACGACGCTGCATCTCGCAGCCTGGAACATCTGCACCATCCACACAGCTGGATTCCTTTTGGCTTATAGAGACAGTCCGCATGTCTGGGAACGCCCATACAGGCTCTAGGAACGCCCACAATAGACGCTGGTTAGCTGGCTCAGCCTGGCTGGGGGCGTGGTCAGGGTGGGGTAAAAACCCCCCGTTCTATCCATTCAGCAAAGTTAGAATTTAGCTGATAGCCCAGCCCAGGCAGACACGATCGGGGATTTAACCACCGCAGTAAACGCACATCTGAGCAGACGTCTTGTGTTCTGCTCTAGA
>NC_139626.1:42100492-42112992 GCF_964638095.1 Poromitra crassiceps | reverse complement strand
GAGGGAGAGAGAGAGAGACACAGAGAGAGAGTGAGAGAGAGAGAGAGAGAGACAGAGAGAGAGAGAGAGAGAGAGAGAGCGAGAGAGAGGAGCGGGTACAGAGGTAAAGAGCGCTGCATATAAATGAGAGGACAGATAGAAGAGAGCGGGGAAGAGGGGAACAGAGGCAGAGAGAAATACACTGAGAAACGCACCTGCAGAGAAGAAAAGAAAGAGAGAGAAATGACTAAAGCCAAAGAGAGGGAGAGAGAGAGAGGGAGAGAGAGAGAGAGAGAGAGAGATTACTAAAGCGAAAGAGAGGGAGAGAGAGAGAGAGAGGTTGTAGATCAGTTTGCTGAGGGAGTCGATGTCTGGCTGGAACTTGAAGATATACTGTAGGACACCTTTCCAGCTAATAACTGCTTCCTTTTTTCTTCCCTGTGTGTGTGTGTGTGTGTGTGTGTGTGTGTGTGTGTGTGTGTGTGTGTGTGCGCGCGCGCGTGTGCGAGCAGCCAGTTGGACTATAACCACATCAGCTGTATCGAAGACGGAGCCTTCCGAGCGCTACGTGACCTGGAAGTGCTGTGAGTACCTCTCTAACCAATCACCTGGCTGTGAGGACACCCCTCTGACCAATCACCTCGCTGACAGCGGGAGATGATTGGTGGCTGAAGCCTGCCACCAGCAGGGGGCGAGGGTAACGATAAATAACCCGGCTGACCTTTGAAACACTGCGTGGTCTGTGCGGCAGCCGAAAAAGCTGGGACACTTTCATTATGTAAAGCGAAATGAGGCGTATTACCCAGCAGCCTCTACGCTGTTATTATCCTCATATAATTTGTATTTATTTTGATATCATCAGCCAGTTGCCAGTGTACAGATACCTTGTCCATCCAAAAAGGTCCACCTTCGAGCACAGAGAAGCTTGTTGATATTCTTAATGACAGCCGTTTCATTTTTTTTTTTTGACATTTGGCAACGCATATTGAGCGGGTTTGCTTTGGGCTCAGAGTTATTAATCGTATGGGGAGCGCAGTGCCAGCTCTCAATTAGAGTAAAAAATAAAATAAAATTCATTACATTTGCGGTCCAAGTTTCTGTCGGCCTGGAGTAATTGGCTCTCATTAAAGCAGTATGTGTCAGAGAAGAAGTGAATGTTGTGCACACAGGCTGTTGACTGAATCTGTTGTGTTTCCTTCTCGTCCAGCACGCTCAACAACAACAACATCAGCCGTCTGTCCGTGGCCAGCTTCAACCACATGCCCAAGCTCCGCACCTTGTAAGTGGCACCGCCGGCGCTGAGTAGTAGGGCTGTAACCATAGTAACCATACATCCACCACACAACCGTTCCAATGTCGTGGATGCAAAGTGAAAACGTTGATGCGTATCATCGTCGTTAAGGTCGTCGATCCAAGGTCATGAAACGTAGATGTGCGTGGCTTATGTTCATAATTGGAAGGTCATCGGAAAAGTCGTCATCAAACTTTAAGTTAATTGATAGTAATAATTAAAAAAAAAAAAAACATTTGCACTGAAACCTGAAATATGTGGCACTTTATAGTGAACAACAGGTCTATTTTTTTATTATTATTATTTTTTTTATCATGCCTCCGCCGCCGGCGATAGCCAGGCCAGAGGCATTATGGATCCGGGTTGTCCGTCCGTACGTATGTCCGTCCGTACGATGTTCGTTAACGCGATATCTGAGGAACGCCTTGACGGAATTTCATCAAATTTGCCTTAAACATCCACTTGGACTCAAGGATTAACTGATTAGATTTTGGTGGTCAAAGGTCAAAGGTCAAGGTCACTGTGACCTCTCGAACGCCATTTTCAAGCTTGTTAATGCGATATCTCAGGAATGCCTTGACGGAATTTCATCAAATTTGCCTTAAACATCCACTTGTCTCAAGGATGATCTGATTAGATTTTGGTAGTCAAAGGTCAAAGGTCAAGGTCACTGTGACCTCTCCAACGCCATTTTCAAGCTTGCTAACGCCATATCTCAGGAATGCCTTGACGGAATTTAATCAATTTGCCTCAAACATGAACTTGGCCTCAAGGATGAACTGATTACATTTTGGTGGTCAAACTTCAAGGTCACTGTGACCTCACGAACGCCATTCCCAAGTTCGTTAACGCAATATCTCAAGAACAGCTTGATAGAATTTCTTCTGATTTGCTCAAACGTCCACTTGGACTCAAGGATGAACTGATTCCATTTTGGTGGTCAAAGTTCAAGGTCACTGTGACCTCACACACCCAATTTCCAAGCTCTGTAACGCAACATCTCAGGCGCGCCTTGACGGAATTTCTTCCAATTTGCCTCAAATGGCGATTTGGACTCAAGAATGAACTAATGGCGGAGGCATAAGTCCGGGTTGCGGTCGTTCTAGTTATTAGAAAGAATGGATTATTTTTCATCTAAATGTCTGGAAGAGCTCAGAAATAAAAGGGTCAAATCATATTTTAGTTGCTTTTTGTGGGTTGATATAAATGTCACTGATTGTGTTAAAGGATGGGTTTTCCGTGGGGAATATGAATATATCTTAAATCTCACGCCCCCAAGGTTTTCGAATCCGTTGAAATTTTTGAAATTGGTGGTTTACTCACAGAGATATCAACCGAAATCCACTCCTGTGTGTGGGGGGGGGGTGGTGGCCAAAAGCCAAATGCCCACCCCTCAGGCATTTGGCTGATATCAAACTCCAGTAGGTGGCGGTAATGCACATATATGTTTGCCAACCGCCATAAAACTCAAAGAAGAAGAAGAAGAAGGCTTCGACAATAAAAGATACAAAGAAGAAGAAATAAATTGAAAATAAAATTGCCTCCAAATTGCACCAAATGTAAACGGTAGTATATATGTCGGGAGATGTCTTCATAAAAAATTTTTCATGCATTTTAAGGCATTTTCGTAGGAGTTACGCGCATCTGATGTTGTAACTATTTTCTGTAAAAATGTGTAAAAACGGGTACATTGCTCAGCGTTGATTTCGTTACTTCGATCTTTCCAATGCCGCCAGTCCCGTGTCTATTAGTGCTTCCGTTCCCGAGATATGGTCTCTTTGCAAGGAACTATGGGAAGCTAATATTAGCTACAGCAGGCTAGGGGGTTGAAAAAGATGGCTGCCTTTTTGTTTTTGTCAAGGCCTCTGAAGGGGCGTGGAGGACCTCTAGAGGCGGGACCATGGCCAACAACAGTTGTAGCTCATAGGTGCACGACTTCCGCAAGGCGGGGGGTGTCGCTCTGACGCGTTTTGCGTCAGAGCGACATGGAAATAATGTGATAGATGCTTGATAGGCATGGCAGTGAATATCCAATTTCAAAATTTCAACGGATTCGAAAACCTTAGGGGCGTGAGATTTAATATATATTCATATTCCCCACGGAAAACCCATCCTTTAAATGGGCATATGATATCGTCTCATATCGAGATCGTATCCTGGCAGACTTTGTGATATCAGCAAACATCGTATCGTCGTCCCGGATTCGATATAATATACTGTAGCATATCGTGATGAAACGTGTGATTTACACCCCTACTGTTGAGTCGTTTCTGCACATTCCTGCCCCAGAGGAAAGGGTGCCTCTCCTCTGTGTCCTTTGTACAATTGATTGATCAATACCCCCCCCCCCCCCCATGTGCCCCCCCCCCCCACACACACACACCTGCCCTATCCTCCCATCTCCCCTGTCGTCAAATCCCTCATTTCTCCTCTCACCTCCTTTGCCCTTCAAACGCGCTCTCTCCTCACGTTCTCCCGCCCCCCTCCTCTCCCACCTGCTGTCCCGTCTCACACCTACCCCCCCAAACCCCCCCGCCTCCAGTCGCCTGCACTCCAACATCCTGCAGTGTGACTGCCACGTGGCCTGGCTGTCGGAGTGGCTGCGGCAGCGCCCCCGCCTGGGCCTCTACACACAGTGCATGGCCCCGCCGCACCTGAGGGGGCACAACGTGCCGAGGTGCAGAAGAAGGAGTTCGCGTGCACAGGTGGGAGGAGAAGGGAGGAGCGGAGAGAGGGGAGAGGAGGAGGAGTGGGAGGACGGGAGAGGGAGGAGGGGAGAGGAGGAGAGCAGAGGGGAGGAGGGGGGAGGAGGGGAGAGGAGAGGAGAGGAGAGGAGAGGAGGGAGAGGAGAGGGGGGAGAGGAGAGGGAGGAGGGGAGAGGGAGGAGGGGAGAGGAGAGGAGAGGAGAGCAGATGGGAGGAGGGGAGAGGAGAGGGAGGAGGGGAGAGGAGAGGGGGGAGGGGAGAGGAGAGGGGGGAGGAGGAGGAGTGGGAGGACGGGAGAGGGAGGAGGGGAGAGGAGAGGGAGGAGGGGAGAGGAGAGGGGGGAGGGGAGAGGAGAGGAGAGCAGAGGGGAGGAGGGGAGAGGAGAGGGGAGAGGCAGGAGAGCAGAGGGAGGAGGGGAGAGGAGAGGGGAGGAGGGGAGAGGGAGGAGAGCAGAGGGGAGGACGGGAGAGGAGAGGGAGGAGGGGAGAAGAGAGGGAGCAGAGGAGGAGGAGGGGAGAGGAGGAGAACAGAGTGTGTGGTGTATTTTTTTCTTTTTTCTTTCATGACTTACGTCCGCTTGCTGTTGTAGCGTTGTTGTGAACCCATCTTTCTCTCTTTGTCTTGTTTGCTTCTTGTCTTCCTCTCTTTCGCTCGTGCTTTTCAAGATTGGGATGAAGGCAAGTGCTCCATTCTCTCATTCCCTGGCTTGGCTTTAACCCCACACACACTGCATGTGCTGAACTATATGTATAGAGAGGCAAAGTGAACATCACTTCCTGATTCAGGGCTGTACCAGAGATTTTCTTCCGCAATTTATTTTCCCATAACTGCTTATAAAAATTGGACCAAAACATAAAAAACGGGGGGAAATCTTGAAACCTGCATTTTTTTTACATTTTGCTCTGAGTGAAATGTTATGCGATCTCTCCTGTTTCTAAATATATCTGAACCGTTTGGTTTGACCAAGTAAAACTATTTTTATAAGCATTTTACGAAATGTCTATGGGAAAATAAATGGCGGATGAAAAACCTCTGGTACAGTGCTGAAGCAGGAAGTGGCGTTCCGCTTTGGCTTCTCTCTGGTCTCTATGGGCTTTTCTCTAACCTCGAGCACTTTATAGCAGTGGTTCTCAATGTAGGGTCCGGGGACCACCAGCGGTCCTTGAGGGGGGTTCAGGACAGGTTGTCCTCAGCAAATTTTATTTACAAGAAGTTAACACAATTAGAGAGTGTATTAGAATAGAAGATCATAGCAATACAGATAGTCACGGAATTCTGGGCAAAATCATATCTGACAAGAGAAATATTGAGGGCGTACGGGTAGTGCAGCGATAGATTCTCTACCTACCAACAAACATGAGGCTCGCAGGTTCGAGCCCCCGTGTTACCTCTGGCTTGGTCGGGTGTCCGTACAGGCACAATTGGCCGTATCCGTGGTAGGGGTGGGAATCACCAGATGTCGCACGATACGATATTGTTCAAGATTTCAAGATTTTTATTGTCACTCCGTAGTACAAGTTTCACGTGTGAAATTCTTGTGCTGTGGACGCCGTTTACAACACAGTACAAAAAATAACAGGGCATATGAGTGCAGGAAAACAACAAGAGACACAACAAGCAATAAGGCAGTAGAGTGATAAGACAAGTCAGAGACAGTGGCATATTCACTGCACATAGGTGCACATGTCATGTGCATACTTTAGACATACTTAAACATAGTTGACGTTTTGTTTGCACAGGTGCAAATAGCATATACCTAATTAAACATACAATTAATACGTAATGGTAAGCAGCTACAGTACAGTACAGTACAGCTACTACACTATTTGTGTATGTTAAGGAGTCTCGCGAGGGGAGTTGTCGCGATACTTAAGCCACAATACGAGTATATCGCCATTTATTACCTGCAAATGATGTCCCCAAAAGAAAAAAACTTGGTCAACATCTGTTTTATCTAATCAGATAAAGTTTCCAGTCTGTTCATCTCACTTCAATCATTTTTACTGCAGTAAAATGGGATTGCCAAGCAGACGGACTGACCACAAAAAAAAGGAGAAAGGAGATTGATTCATTTGTTTCCTGGTGTGATGACAACTTTTTACTGCTCAATGTTGAAAAAACCAAAGAGCTAGTATTGATTTTGGGAGGAAGAAGGCAGAAGTCTCCCCTGTCATAATTAAAGGGTTGGAGGTAGAAATAGTCCAGTCCTATAAGTATCTCGGTGGTCCACCTGGACAGTAAGTTGGACTGGAAGAAGAACACAGATTCTGTGTTCAAGAAGGCCCAGTCTCGACTTTTTCCACTTGAGGAAGCTTAGATCGTTTGACATCAGCAGGTCACTTCTTCATGTGTTCTACCAAGGTATCCTAGCTAGTGTCCTCTTTTATGCTGTGCTCTGCTGGGGGGGCAGCATCACTGTCATGGACAGAAATAGGATAAACAAAATGATTAAAAAGGCTGGCTCAGTGATCGGCCTTCCCCTGATTCCTTGGAGATGATTATAGCCAAGAGGAACAAGGAGAAAACTGAACTCTATTCTTTCTTTTGAAGGCCATCCTTTGTTTAATGTATTTAATGCCCTGCGCAGTTCGTTTAGCAATAGGCTTTTGATGCCTCGGTGCTCTACCTGAGCGATTTAGAAGATCTTTTGTTCCTGCTTCTGTAAAATTCTTTAATGAACACTGCTAGCCTTGCTTTGCGAGGCTCTCTCTCTCTCTACTGTATTATTGTTATTGTGCTGTATGTTACTGTTTCTTGTATGTATCTGTACTCGCTCTGGTGGCAAACCATGTTTCCCCTCGGGATTAAGAATAAACACCATACCATACCATACCATACCAACACTGTCATAAAAAACCTGTCCTAAATGTTGCGTGCACCTGACAATTTATATGATAAAGTATCGCGATACTTTGCATTCGTGCGACACGATGTATTGCCACACAAAATATCCCGATACTATGTCGTATCGATCCCCCCCCCCCCATCGGCAATATGCGGGCAGGAAGCCAGATTAAGGGTCGCTGCACTAGTGCCTCCTCTCCTCTGGTTGGTCGGGGCGCCTGTGAGGAATAGCGTGATCCCCCACGCGCTCCGTCCTGCCGGCGAAACTCCTCGCTGTCAGGTGAAAAGAAGCATGGTGCTAGTCTACAACTCTCCCCAGATGGGCAGAGGGGGGTGGAGCAATGACAGGGACAGCAGGGGGAATTGGCCAAGTTGAGAACCACTGCTTTATAGGACAGCCAGATAAACACCAGATAAAGATGATACTTGTTTGCAGCCCTGACAAGGTCACTTTCACATTCATGGGACAATATCTCCATCTCGACTGCACATTGTGTGGACTGTCTTGCTTCTTCACCTCTTTGATTTTTTTTTCTTCTCGCTACTTGATCATCCTTCGCCTTCTGACTGAGCACAAGCTATTATCAATGGGTAACATTGTCGCTGTGTGTGTGTGTGCGTGTGTGCGTGTGTGTGTGTGTGTGTGTGGTGTGTGTGTGTGTGTGTGTGTGTGTGTGTGTGCGCGTTGTGTGTGTGTAGGTCACCAGTCGTCGTCACATTCCTCCTGTAGCGTGCTCCAGTGTCCAGAGTCCTGCACCTGCAGCAACAACATCGTGGACTGCAGAGGAAGGGACTGACAGAAATACCCACCAATCTGCCTGAAACCATTACTGAGATGTAATGAGACACACGCACGCACACGCACACACACACGCACGCACGCCACGCACGCACGCACACACACACACACACACACACAGACAGACAGACAGACAGAGAGACAGACAGACAGACAGACAGACAGACAGACACACACACACACACACACACACACACACACACACACACACACACACACACCTGCAGTACTGCACACACACATTCTCCCCTTGCTCTTTCAATGTGTTGCTCTCTGTTTCTCTCCACATCTCTCTCCCTCTCTCTCTCCCCCTCTCTCCCTCTCTCTTCCCATCTCTCTCTCCCTCTCTCTCTCTTCCCATTTCTCTCCCATCTCTCTCCCCTCTCTCCCTCTCTCTCTCTTCCAATCTCTCTCCTCCCCCCCCCCCCCCCCCCACCCCCCCCCCTCTCTCTCTCTCTCCCCATCCCTCTCCCTCTCTCTCTCTGTGGAGTGGAATAAAACCACAGGTCTGTGAAATGAGAAAGCCTGTCATGCAGCTCTCCTCTGCTTGAGAAAATAATGAAGGGATGAGGGAGGAAGAATTGAGAGATGTTATTCTGAAGGACAAGACGGATCATATCAGGACACACGAAAAAACCCGGGTTCGAGTTCTACAACAGATTCACATGCATAAGCTATTAAGGCACCGCTCCAGCCAGTTTTCCTACCTGTATAGCCGTTGGTGTGCTATTTCAAACATTACATCTTTTTATAGTCGCACGTCATCTGAATCTGCACCAAGAGCTTCATCTCTTTCTTTCCTTCAATACTCTCTGTCTGCGCTAGTACAGCTCAGGTTAAGCCGGAAACAGCTTAGCTCAAGTTAGGCCGGGAAAACAGCGTAACGTTAGCTTAGCTCAAGTTAGGCCGGAAAACAGCGTAACGTTAGCTTAGCTCAAGTTAGGCCGGAAACAGCGTAACGTTAGCTGAGCTCAAGTTAGACCGGAAAACAGCGTAACGTTAGCTTAGCTCAAGTTAGACCGGAAAACAGCGTAACGTTAGCTTAGCTCAAGTTAGGCCGGGAAAACAGCGTAACGTTAGCTTAGCTCAAGTTAGGCCGGAAAACAGCGTACGTTAGCTGAGCTCAAGTTAGACCGGAAAACAGCGTAACGTTAGCTTAGCTCAAGTTAGGCCGGGAAAACAGCGTAACGTTAGCTTAGCTCAAGTTAGGCCGGAAAACAGCGTAACGTTAGCTGAGCTCAAGTTAGACCGGAAAACAGCGTAACGTTAGCTGAGCTCAAGTTAGACCGGAAAACAGCGTAACGTTAGCTTAGCTCAAGTTAGGCCGGAAAACAGCTTAACGTTAGCTGAGCTCAAGTTAGACCGGAAAACAGCGTAACGTTAGCTTAGCTCAAGTTAGGCCGGGAAAACAGCGTAACGTTATAGCTTAGCTCAAGTTAGGCCGGAAAACAGCGTAACAAGTTAGCTTAGCTCAAGTTAGGCCGGAAAACAGCGTAACGTTAGCTTAGCTCAAGTTAGGCCGGAAAACAGCGTAACGTTAGCTTAGCTCAAGTTAGGCCGGAAAACAGCGTACGTTAGCTTAGCTCAAGTTAGGCCGGGAAAACAGCGTAACGTTAGCTGAGCCTCAAGTTAGACCGGAAAACGAGCCACGTCGTCAAAGTTGCACATGTCTTCATTATAGTCAGTTTCTCGCTGGATGTGTCGTTACATTATTAATATCTTAATGGAATAAGCTCAAATGGTGTTACAGGATTATCAGTCCGACTTTGTAGGCACCTTCTCCGGCGCGCACAACCTCGCACAGCCGCTCGCCTCCTGGAGCACACAGGACGCGCGCAGCGGCTCCTCCAGCAGCGGCTCCTCCAGCAGCGGCTCCTCCAGCAGCGGCCTCGAGCCCACTCCCACGTCGAGTTAGAGGCACCGTCTCGGGGGAACACAGCCTCCCACTAACGCTGACATTACTGCAAAGTTTAAATGAGTTTGCACGCTAGAATAATTCAAAAACATTTTATTGATCTATTTACGTCAGACGAAGCCAGAAATAAACCGTTGGGTATGGTCTGCCCGTGTCTGTTTTCCGGGGTATATACTCCTGCCTGGGGGGGGGGCGTGAGACAGAGGTTCGAGCGACAGTTTTGAGGCGAATGGAGTTACGAGACTTACTCACAGGATCGTTTTTAATGCTTTTCCACTGGTTACATTTTGTAAAACCCACAGACAGACGTGAAGGGTGACCAATGGCATTGATTTATGACAAAAAATTACATTTTGAAAAAATGGACATACCCTGCCCGACAGCGACGATATGGTAACAACATTTTGGTCATGCAGAATAATCCATCTAGCGTCTTTTTCTGACAGTTAAACGCTGGAAGTACACTGGGGAGCGCTGATCTCAGTGCACAATATGCAAGGAAGCAGTCTGCTGAAAGTAACGTTAGTTCAGTGCGGTAGCTAGCTTGATAGCTGACAGCTAACATTAGCTAACACACACATACAGTGATTTAGCTCAACACTCACCAGAAATATTAAGTGTCTAGCCAATCTGCTCCCACAATTGAGCCTTTCTGTCTCTGTTGCGATAGTTTCTCCATATGATTAGTTGCCAGAAAAGGAGCACCCGACACCTCTTCCTTTCTGAAAAGTTAAAATATTTTCAGCTGGAAGCGCTGGGAGCCGGCGCAACAAAAACGCCGGAGCACTGTGAAAATAGACGCTGGGCACAGCGCACTTTCTCTAGACGTCCGTGTGCGCCCGCATACGCTCGCTCCTCATTGGAAACAACCGAAAAAAGACGCCGGAGCTGATGAAAGACGCTAGGTCCACACAGCCCTAAGCATTAATAAGTGCTTATAATGACTAAACAGACAATATGCTAATATGCATGCTAGTAAGAATCTACAGTAATAATGTTGAATATGTGTACCCTGATATCAAGTGATAGTGACTTCTACAGGCCATGATAGAATAGGATAAATGGTGATATCAGTGAAACATGGTGGAACACGTGTAGCAGTCCAGGAGCGGGGCCGGACGGAGGAGAACAGCAAATGAAAAACAAACTGATTTGGGGAAATGTTTCACAATGAGATGGTTGGTTTGCAAATCATGTTCCACAACAGCCTCTCACGTCACAGTGACTGAACATGGAAATGTCCCGGGAGCGCTTGTTTTGGTCTGCTCTCTCTCCCTCCTCCCTCTCAATTCAATTTAAATTCCAAGTGACTTTATTGCATCGCAGTAGATACAGCGGTATCTGTTGCCAAAGCAAACATTATGCATACATTGTTATTATACATTGTGCACGGTGGCTCAGTGGTTAACACTGTTGCCTCATAGCAAGGAGGTCGTGGGGTTCGAATCCCCCGCCCCGGTCCTTTCTGTGTGGAGTTTGCATGTTCTCCCCGTGTTTGCGTGGGTTTTCCACCCTGTGCTCCCCTTTCCTCCCACCGTCTAAAGACATGCTGTGTTTGTGTCGTATCGTAATGTAATCTAGTAAAATGCCTAGTATGTATAATGTAAGCTATGTTGTGTCTACAGTTAGATGATGTAGTATATGACTGTGATGATGCTATAAACATAAACTGAACTGAACATATACAAATGATACATACCACATTACAATAGTAAACAGA
The DNA here is from genome assembly GCF_964638095.1 of Poromitra crassiceps. NCBI lineage: Eukaryota > Metazoa > Chordata > Actinopteri > Beryciformes > Melamphaidae > Poromitra > Poromitra crassiceps. The sequence goes on along the minus strand of NC_139626.1, from coordinate 42,101,739 downwards.
ATACAGTTACATAGTGTTTATGCAAAACGGGGAAACATTCAGTGGAAAATAATCAAAGGTAAACAGAGAGCTCAGCTGTTGTCTCTCAGACTGTAACCGGCTGAGACTAACTGTCGCTGCCCACAGACTCTTCTCTTCCTCTCCAAGTACAACCGCTAGTTTCATTTCATTAGAACGTTTGGAAAGTGTTTCTCCCCCCCCCCCCCTCAAGTTCACTGTAAATAAGATGTGTTTCTTATGTCTTCATATAGAGATCAAGTCGGTGTCACTTCCTGCTTCAGCAAACGAACCAGCGTCCGAAAAAATATCAAACGGCGAGAGCCGATAATTTTTTTTTTACTTTCTTGACTTGCAAAGTGATCTTTTAAATGGACAAACATCGTACGTGTACCTCATGGCACAATTCAAACGGAATCGGAGAAAATATTCTCTCTCACCGTTCACCACATTCAGATATTTTTTAACACTCGTGTGCGTGTAGGCCCCCGGCCGGAAGGGGAGGGGCTTTGGATCTGAGGTCATTCAAACAAGAAGTGTGATTCGCTCTCTGCCTTTTGCAGTTCATAAAAATTGACACAACCTTGTTTCCTCAGGACGCCAGGACTTCCTGTGTCCTCCTCTCTCACTGGTCATCTCGTCGTTAAGGAGCCCATCCCCCGCGCGCATCTCTCTCTCCCTCTCTCTGGCCTGGCTTGATTTTGGTTTGGTTTGAGTTTGGGCCTAACTGACACAGAGTTAGACTGGCACTTCACGGAACACAGCCCAGATAGTTGAGTGTGTGTGTGTGTGTGTGTGTGTGTGTGTGTGTGTGTGCGTGTGTGTGTGTGTGTGTGTGTGTGTGTGTGTGTGTGTGTGTGTAAGCGTGTGGGCACACACATGTTAAAGAGATCAAAAGATCAGAGGAACTTGACAGACTTTGGCAGCCGTCATCAAAGCGCCTTATCAGGAAATGCCCCCAACCACCCCCCCCCCTCCCCCTCCCCCTCCCCCTCCCCCCGGGAAATGGCCGGGCAGCGATACGGCAGCGATAGCTCTGTGATAGGGGAATGTTAATGCCTCTCCTCAATGCTCTGTGTGTGTGTGTGTGTGTGTGTGTGTGCGTGTGCATGCCTGTGTGTGTGTGTGTGTGTGTGTGTGTGTGTGTGTGTGTGTGTGTGTGTGTGTGTGTGTGTGTGTGTGTGCGTGTGCGTGTGTGCGTGTGCGTGTGTTTGGTTCCAGACGGCTGGAGCAGAACGCCATCAAGGTGA
>NC_139626.1:42085492-42092992 GCF_964638095.1 Poromitra crassiceps | reverse complement strand
CTCTCTCTCTCTCTCCCTCTCTCTCTCTCTCTCACTCTCTCTCTCACATACACACACACACGTGCGTGCAAGCATATTAAGCATCCACTGAGTATGCTCCTCTCTTTACCTTCTTTTGTTTTTCACTCCTCGTCGCTCTCTCTCTCTCTCTCTCTCGCTCTCTCTCTCTCTCTCTCTCTCTCTCTCTCTCTCTCTCTCTCTCTCTCTCTCTCTCTCTCGCTCTCTCTCTCTCTCCCTCCATTAGCTAGAGAACAGTATTTCATCCCAGGTACTGTAAGTCGAGCATGTCTGTGTGTTTTTGGTCACTCACGGCTGACGCTGCACACTCTCTCACAGCGCTCGGAGTGACTTGCCTTGACTGACACCTTTGGAAAGTTGAAGTCATAACACGGGTTTAACCTCCTATGCACCACAATGCATCTGTGTCACACTCTTGTCCTTGCACTGGCTTTTACGATGGCAACTGCAACCTTGACAGCGGTGGGTGAGAAGCAATTGGAGGAAGTCCGGGTAGTGCAGCGGTAGATTCCCTGCCGTACCAACACGAGGGTCGCGGGTTCGAGTTCCCGTGTTACCCCCAGCTGAGTCAGGCGTCCATACAGGCACACTTGGCTGTGTCTGCTGCGGGTGGGAAGCCGATTCAAGGGTTTGTCTCCCGGCCGCTGCACTAGTGCATGCTCTGGTCGGTCAGGCGCCTGTTCGGGGGGGGGGGGGGGGGGGGGGACCGGGGGGAATAGCGTGATCCTCCCACTCGCTACGTCCTGCCGGTGAAACTCCTCGCTGTCAGGTGAAAAGAAGCGGCTGGCGACTGTATCGGAGGAAGCATGTGCTGCTAGTCTACAACTCTCCCCAGATGGGCAGAGGGGGGGCGGAGCAACGACTCGGACAGCAGGGGGAATTGGCCAAGTACAATTGGGGAGAAAATGGGAGAAAAATCTGAAGTAACTCGATCAAGAAAAAACACGATTGGATGAATAAGATTGGCGCCACGGTCAGTTGGATCTTACGTGTGAGACTCTGTGTGGAGGGATATGTTTGCACAGGCATCACACAGACTTCTTAGCACATATAATGGCAGCTAACAGCTATGAGCGCGTGTCAGCCAGCATCTGTGCCTTTTCCACCCACTGCAGAACATCAAAAGGTCACAGAAGTTAGCATGCTCAGAGGGTGGGGGGGGATATGCAAAATCACACTTGCATATGAGATCAGTAGTAGGGCTAAAGGCGGTCATTAGCACAGCAGCACACAGACGGCTTGTGCGTGCGTGTGTGTGACAGGTGTGTGCGTGTGTGTGTGCGTGCGTGTGTGTGTGTGTGGGCACGCTCACTGCAGTCATTAACTGCACGGGAGGACAGAGGGTTCAAAGCCCACATACGTGGGGGGGCAAAGCTGAATAATTTAAGAACGTTTGCGGTTGAAAAGTTGAATAAACAACGCTCTATTCTAACGCGAGCACACGATCACACTTTAGATCGTCGGCGCCGCCACAATCTAGCGCTTTCATTTCTGCATGATGTGCCCTATTTCACACCACATTATTTTGGATCCTGCCTCATGTTTTTGATTAAACTAATGTTTGCATGAAGGATTGTGTTTTAGCCTTCCAACCGATTCTTATTTCAGTCTTTGTTCACCACTGATGTGAGATTTAGCCGCTCAAACGCTTGCCAAAAATAATTTTTCTTAGATTGGTGGTATTATCTAGCTGCTGCGCCGTTTGCCATGCGACGATCCAAAAACACTCGACAGTACCTTTAAGCCAGAGTCGTGTATATAGAAGAGTCGCGACATCTCCATTCACTCCAATGGACCAGTTTTTTTACTCTCAAGAGTTCCAGGAAGTAAGGTCCTGGATTAAGCAGCACTGTCAAGTTGCAGCAAAATGGACGGTTTGTGTTGTACTTTGAAAGATTTTCTTTTATATTTTTTATCAAATTGTACATTATCAGCTATATTTTAGCATTCAAAAGTAGCGCGAGACCCCTTCCTGGCTGTTCATTGGCTAATGAGTCACGCATTTTGGTCCTCCGCTGACGCCACTCTCTCTCTAGAGGACACTACTTTAAGCAAATGAGTCTGGGCTGTGTTGGAGAAAAGCATCCAGCAAATGTCATGTTATGCCAGCGCCATGATCACTCTTCTTCACAAGCCATTACCACCTTAAAGGTTCCATTTCATGTCAAACAGGTTGCCTCTTTGATTATAAAAAGGACTTGGGCGTGCCATATGAACATCATGGAACTCTCAAAACACCAGATAAAGTCACACATGTAAGGAAAAAGTGCCTCCAAACGAGCCCTTTTGACTTTCGTAACTTTGTGACATCACAAAGTAACGCTAAATTAATTTGCCCGCTTACAGCGCCGCCCCGCCAACTGAATGTGGAAGACCGCACCTTGTTGTCTGTGGCAGTAGCGTAGCCAGACTCAGCTCATTGGGTGTGCCACAGAAAGCCAGGGTGTGCCAGGGGGCGGACCACTTGGTGGCGGCCACGAGGCCGCCGCCAAATTTTTTTGGGGTCTTTTCAAACCAGATTTAGAGGAATATTTGTGTGTTGTTTGCTCCTTTCGCACTCATTATTAGCAGGTAGAAGCAGTCAATTAAATTGTATTTTTTGGCAACATGTAAAACCACTTTGTTTAGTATCTCAAAAAAGTCTCACCTACTTTTTCCAATGAGTGTTCTAGTCGGGAAAGAACGCAAATTTGGTTGGCATGCAGGTTCGTCTACTGCAGAGAGATCTGTAGCGTTCTCAGTGTCCTCTGGCTCTGCACAAACCTCCGGTGTGTTGTTGGCTGCGTTCCCCGCTGTTAACGTCATTGTTTCGGCTGCATCATCTTCTTCATAATCCTCTGTCTCTTCTCCACTGTACACCACCATTACAGGTGCGGGAACGGGTGCACTTACAATCCGCACTTGTTGAGGGGGAGGGTGACGACGAGTCATCTTCTTCCTCGTCGTTTCTTGCCTTTGCCGAAAAAGCTTAAAAGCGAGCTTTGTTTCATGTCTTCCTGATTTGGCGCTGCTGCTGCTGCTGCTGCTGCTGTGCGTGCATTTGTTTACTTTACGTGGACGACAGCTTAACTAGTTTCCCATGATGCTCCGGGGCACATAGGGCAGCGGACAGTTGGACACAGTGCATGACAGCGTTGACATGTGTTTTGCAGACAAAACAAAACACTTTTTTTACCCCATTTTTTTGGGTGCGCCAGTGGCCTGTCTGGGTGGCATTTGCACACCCTAGCGCACCCGTGGCTACGCGCATGGTCTGTGGCATCGCTGCGTAGTCGGAAAATAAAACAATCAGCTGCACCAAAGATGGAGGTCCCGCCCCCAACAGATCATCTTATCACAAGCCCCGCCCCCAACAGATCATCTTTTCAGAGGTCCCGCCCCCCAACAGATCATCTTGTCAGAGGTCCCGCCCCCAACACATCATCTTGTCAGAGGTCCCGCCCCTACAAAACAGCGCATAGTTAGTGAGGGGAGAGACAGAGCGCATAGAGAGGTCCCACAGACGCTGGATGTGAGTGTGTTTTTCTTTCTGCAGAATTCATAGCCTTGTTTTAAAGACCCAGGAGACATGTTTTAAACGGCTAAAAATAGCCTCAAATGGGAGCTTTAAATGAATCACCTTGCCTGGGGATGGCACACGAAAACATGGCGGCAGTTTGCTCCGTTTTTCATCAGCTTCTCTCCTGTTCAAATAAAATGTGGAATCCCTTCTTCTTTCTCCTCCTGCCTCCTCTCTCACACACTCAGGAGTACACCATGTCAGCTGTAAGTAACACACACACACACACACACACACACACACACTGTACACTCTGTTGCGTCAACTCCGCGTCCCCCTCAAACACCTCTCGTACTGTACCTGAGCCTGCCTCTGACCTGGTTGCACCTTGTACCTTTAACACAGTGACCTTTGACCCTTCTGTGACTCCTCATGTCTGTTTCCAACCAAAAACAACGAGAATATTTTTTTCCACATTGGTTAATGTATTTCTTCTCTCTCTATCTCTCTGTGTGTGTGTGTGTGTGTGTGTGTGTGTGTGTGTGTGTGTGCGTGCGTGCGTGCGTGCGTGCGTGCGTGCGTGCGTGCGTGTGTGTGCGTGTGTGTGTGTGTGCGTGCGCATGCGTGTGTATGTATGTGTGTGTGTGTGTGTGTGTGTGTGTGTGTGTGTGCACTGTATCCTGTAGATGTCAGGGCCTCTCTTGCCTTCAGCGCTGCTGTAACTCCTCCCACTCCTCTGCTGTTTCTGGTCCTCTGACTGTGTTTTGCCTCTGTATTAACTCTCCTGTAGCTGTTCCAGTCTCTCCTTGCACCCCCTCCCCTGCTTTCTCGTGATCACTTTCCTGAGCGTTCTGATCTTGTCTACTTGCCCCGCCCCCCCTCCTCTATGCTCTCCTCTCTCTTGGTTACTTGCTCCGCCCCCTCCTCTATGCTCTCCTCTCTCTTGGTTCCTGCCCCGCCCCCTCCTCTATGCTCTCCTCTCTCTTAGTTCCTCTTTCTAATCCCTGATCTTCTCATCTTTACTGCTTCTTTGGGATCTCATTCATCCTGTAGACCAAATAAAAAATCACCATGTTTGTTTACAACATCCTCCGGGTAGACAACGCCTGAGTCACGTTCAGTACATAGACAGAGTATCATTTAATGGCGCGGAGCAAACAGGGCGAGCAAACAACTGAGATAATAATAATAATTTTTCAATATTTTATTTAAAAATTTTCTAAACAGTACACAAACAAAACACACAAACAGGCTCGGACAGAGGAAAAAAACACAACAAAAACATGATCAACATTCAATATTACAACGTGGTGCTACAAGCCACTTATGTGCTTATGTACTTATAAGAGATAGTGTCCAAAGGATCCCACGCAAGGGGTCCACGAGCAACCAGCCGGGCGAGTCACCTGTCACCCCTCACCTCATCAAGGTATAGGCCAGGAACGGGCCCCAGATGGCCAAGAATTCTTTGAGTGAGTTGGTCCTCAGGAACCTAAGTCTCTCCATCCGTATAACCGAGGTCATGTCTGTCAACCAGATTTGAAAAGGAGGTGAAGAGGGGGATTTCCATTCCTTCAGGATGAGTTTCTTGGCAACAGTTGTCCCCTGCGTCAGAGACTGCTGCACAGCTGTAGGGAAGTTCAGAGAGGACTCCGAGCAGCCGAAGATGGCGAGTTCTGCCTCCGGCTGAAGGGTTATTTTGTAGGCATGAGATAGTGTGCCCTCTGACACTTGACACCTGTCGCACAATTGTGAGACAGAGAGGAAGATCTTGTGTAATTTCTGCTTGGAATAGTGAAGACGGTGAGCGACTTTGAATTGGATCAGCTGGTGTCTGCTAGGAAATGGTTACATCTAAAATGCATGTCTGATGCTTTCATATCTCATTCTTTCTCATTACCACAGAGACTAAAGAAAATGATGGCTTGAGTTTACCCAAAACTAGAAGTCCGTCTGACCAGCCTGTCCCTGTTGGGTAGATTTGGCTTATCAAAGAAGTAAGATAGGCCAGACACCGTTTAACTATGGTATACTATATACTGTACCACCATGTTTAACTACAGTGAGGATATATCCATAAACGTTACAGTTACAACCGAATTAAACAATAAAAAAGTTTGCAGATATTTCCACAATTCAAATCAATCGCCAGTTTTCTACCCGGAAGTGACTGTTGTTGTTAGTGCAATGTCACGGTGATCAGGTCTATAATCTCCTCGCATCCAAACTAACATGACTATCCTCCTATCCTCCTCTCTTCCTCTCCTCTCCTCCTCTCCCTCCTCCTCTCCCCTCGTCTCCTCCTTTCCCCTCCTCTCTTCTCCTCCCCCCTCCTCTGCTCTCTTCCTCTCCTCTCCTCCTCTCCTCTATTCCTCTCCTACTCTCCTCTCTATCTCTCCCCTCCTCTCCTCTCCCCTCCACTCCTAACCTCTCCTCCTCCCTCTCTCCTCTCCCTCCTCCTCACCTCTCCTCCCTCTCTCCTCTCCCCTCCTCCCTCTCCTCCTCTCTCCTCTCCCTCCTCCTCACCTCTCCTCCCTCTCTCCTCTCCCCTCCTCCCTCTCCTCCTCTCTCCTCTCCCTCCTCCTCACCTCTCCTCCCTCTCTCCTCTCCCCTCCTCCCTCTCCTCCTCTCTCCTCTCCCTCCTCCTCACCTCTCCTCCCTCTCTCCTCTCCCCTCCTCCCTCTCCTCCTCTCTCCTCTCCCTCCTCCTCACCTCTCCTCCCTCTCTCATCTCCCCTCCTCCTCACCTCTCCCCTCCTCCTCCTCCTCCTCCTCCTCCTCTCCTCTCCTCTCCCTCTGTCCTTCCCCTCCTGTGTTCCAGCGGAGGAGCAGTCAGTGAGCAGGCTGTTCCTTTGTGCTTGATCTAACCATGTGGCTGCCAGGTTCCTAAAGTGGAACATGGTTCCGTCAAGCACCATGGAACGGCCCTGCACAACCCTGCAGCATGGCCAAGACGCAAGAGACACCACACTCCTGTCACCCGTGCAACCTCTCTGTGTGTGTGTGTGTGTGTGTGTGTGTGTGTGTGTGTGTGTGTGTGTGTGTGTGTGTGTGTGTGTGTGTGTGTGTGTGTGTGTGTGTGTGTGTGCGTGCGTGCGTGCGTGCGCATGTGTGTATGTGTGTCTGTGTGTGCCAGTGTTTCTGTGCAATATGATAGATGATGCCTGGGTGTGTGTATGCATTTTTCTGCTATGATCTCATTATTGATGCTGTTTTGTTCGTGCTGTGGTTTCTTAACAGTTGCTTTACAGTCTGAAACAACTGACAAACTCCTATGTGTGTGTGTGTGTGTGTGTGTGTGTGTGTGTGTGTGTGTGTGTGTGTGTGTGTGCGCGCGCGCGTGCGCGAGCACGCGTGCGTGTCTTGATCTAGAATTTGTACGTCTCATGTGACGTTTGTCTTTAAAGGTCGTGATACGCGGGGCGACATTTTGAAGTAGCGATGCTGATGGGCAACATTACAGAGACGATCATAACTGACAAAAAGATGTCATCACACTTGACAAGTCCCATTCCCAATGAAAGCAACACAGCCCACGGAAGCGCTCTCAAAAGTCCCCCCCCGTGTGTCACAGTCTTTTCCCCCCGGTGCTTCTGCTTGGAACCCGGCTTAGCGCCCGGGCGCTCAGAGCTGTCAGCTGACACGTTGTGCGTTGTGCTTGTGGCCACGCAGGTACGGAGGACTACCGCAGCAAGCTGGGGGGGGACTGCTTCGCCGACCTGGCCTGCCCCGAGAAGTGCCGCTGCGAGGGCACCACGGTCGACTGCTCCAACCAGAAACTCAGCAAAATACCAGAGCACATCCCCCAGTACACCGCCGAGCTGTGAGTCAGGCTGCACTCCTCTACTGTGTGTGTATGTGGGGAGGAGGAGGAGGAGGGGGGGGGGGGGGGGGGGGTTGGGGGGTTGGGTAGAGTAACTAGTTACTGGTAATGCATTACAGTAATAATATAACTTTCTCCAGTAAAGAGTAGTGTAACAAATT
>NC_139626.1:42067992-42080492 GCF_964638095.1 Poromitra crassiceps | reverse complement strand
TTCCCTCTCTCTCTCTCTCTCTCTCTCTCCCTCTCTCTCTCTCTCTCCCTCTCTCTCTCTTCTCTCTCTCTCTCCCTCTCTCTCTCTCTCTCTCTCTCTGCGTGTCTCTCAGGTATCTGGATGGTAACCACTTCACTCAGGTCCCTGTGGAACTCTCCAATTACCAGCACTTAACACTCATGTAAGTCTCGCCCCCCCCCCCCCCCCCCCCCACACATACACACACACACACACACACACACACACACACACACACACACACACACACACACACACACTCACATACATTCACACACATACACGCTCAGACGTCAATTCACATATCATGAAGATAGAGTTTCACGCCCGCACACGCACACATTTAATTGAAACGTGACTTGGCCAACAGTGTCCTCCCTGCTGCACGCCGCCTTTGAAAACTAACTGACTGGAGGTGTGTTCAGCGCTCTGTGTTGTATCACTCAAGTGCTTGTGTGTTTTTCTGCTCTGCTGTGGCCCTGATGTGGGCATAACTACCTGACTGTCTCTGATGTGGGCATAACTACCTGACTGTCTCTGATGTGGGCATAACTACCTGACTGTCTCTGATGTGGGCATAACTACCTGACTGTCTCTGATGTGGGCAGAACTATCTGACTGTCTCTGATGTGGACATAACTACCTGACTGTCTCTGATGTGGGCATAACTACCTGACTGTCTCTGATGTGGACATAACTACCTGACTGTCTCTGATGTGGGCATAACTACCTGACTGTCTCTGATGTGGGCAGAACTACCTGACTGTCTCTGATGTGGGCAGAACTACCTGACTGTCTCTGATGTGGGCATCACTACCTGACTGTCTCTGATGTGGGCAGAACTACCTGACTGTCTCTGATGTGGACATAACTACCTGACTGTCTCTGATGTGGGCATAACTACCTGACTGTCTCTGATGTGGGCATAACTACCTGACTGTCTCTGATGTGGGCAGAACTACCTGACTGTCTCTGATGTGGGCATAACTACCTGACTGTCTCTGATGTGGGCAGAACTACCTGACTGTCTCTGATGTGGGCATCACTACCTGACTGTCTCTGATGTGGGCATAACTACCTGACTGTCTCTGATGTGGGCATAACTACCTGACTGTCTCTGATGTGGGCATAACTACCTGACTGTCTCTGATGTGGACATAACTACCTGACTGTCTCTGATGTGGGCATAACTACCTGACTGTCTCTGATGTGGGCAGAACTACCTGACTGTCTCTGATGTGGGCAGAACTACCTGACTGTCTCTGATGTGGGCATCACTACCTGACTGTCTCTGATGTGGGCAGAACTACCTGACTGTCTCTGATGTGGACATAACTACCTGACTGTCTCTGATGTGGGCATAACTACCTGACTGTCTCTGATGTGGGCATAACTACCTGACTGTCTCTGATGTGGGCATCACTACCTGACTGTCTCTGATGTGGGCATAACTACCTGACTGTCTCTGATGTGGGCATAACTACCTGACTGTCTCTGATGTGGGCATCACTACCTGACTGTCTCTGATGTGGGCATAACTACCTGACTGTCTCTGATGTGGGCATAACTACCTGACTGTCTCTGATGTGGGCATAACTACCTGACTGTCTCTGATGTGGGCATAACTACCTGACTGTCTCTGATGTGGGCATAACTACCTGACTGTCTCTGATGTGGGCATAACTACCTGACTGTCTCTGATGTGGGCATAACTACCTGACTGTCTCTGATGTGGGCATAACTACCTGACTGTCTCTGATGTGGGCATAACTACCTGACTGTCTCTGATGTGGGCATAACTACCTGACTGTCTCTGATGTGGGCATAACTACCTGACTGTCTCTGATGTGGGCATAACTACCTGACTGTCTCTGATGTGGGCATAACTACCTGACTGTCTCTGATGTGGACATAACTACCTGACTGTCTCTGATGTGGACATAACTACCTGACTGTCTCTGATGTGGGCATAACTACCTGACTGTCTCTGATGTGGGCAGAACTACCTGACTGTCTCTGATGTGGACATAACTACCTGACTGTCTCTGATGTGGGCATAACTACCTGACTGTCTCTGATGTGGGCATAACTACCTGACTGTCTCTGATGTGGGCATAACTACCTGACTGTCTCTGATGTGGGCATAACTACCTGACTGTCTCTGATGTGGGCATAACTACCTGACTGTCTCTGATGTGGGCATAACTACCTGACTGTCTCTGATGTGGGCATCACTACCTGACTGTCTCTGATGTGGGCAGAGCTACCTGACTGTCTCTGATGTGGGCATAACTACCTGACTGTCTCTGATGTGGGCATAACTACCTGACTGTCTCTGATGTGGACATAACTACCTGACTGTCTCTGATGTGGACATAACTACCTGACTGTCTCTGATGTGGGCATAACTACCTGACTGTCTCTGATGTGGGCAGAACTACCTGACTGTCTCTGATGTGGACATAACTACCTGACTGTCTCTGATGTGGGCATAACTACCTGACTGTCTCTGATGTGGGCATAACTACCTGACTGTCTCTGATGTGGGCATAACTACCTGACTGTCTCTGATGTGGGCATAACTACCTGACTGTCTCTGATGTGGGCATAACTACCTGACTGTCTCTGATGTGGGCATAACTACCTGACTGTCTCTGATGTGGGCATCACTACCTGACTGTCTCTGATGTGGGCATAACTACCTGACTGTCTCTGATGTGGGCATAACTACCTGACTGTCTCTGATGTGGGCATAACTACCTGACTGTCTCTGATGTGGGCATAACTACCTGACTGTCTCTGATGTGGGCATCACTACCTGACTGTCTCTGATGTGGGCATCACTACCTGACTGTCTCTGATGTGGGCAGAGCTACCTGACTGTCTCTGATGTGGGCATAACTACCTGACTGTCTCTGATGTGGGCATCACTACCTGACTGTCTCTGATGTGGGCATAACTACCTGACTGTCTCTGATGTGGGCATAACTACCTGACTGTCTCTGATGTGGACATAACTACCTGACTGTCTCTGATGTGGACATAACTACCTGACTGTCTCTGATGTGGGCATCACTACCTGACTGTCTCTGATGTGGGCATAACTACCTGACTGTCTCTGATGTGGGCATAACTACCTGACTGTCTCTGATGTGGACATAACTACCTGACTGTCTCTGATGTGGACATAACTACCTGACTGTCTCTGATGTGGGCATAACTACCTGACTGTCTCTGATGTGGACATAACTACCTGACTGTCTCTGATGTGGGCAGAACTACCTGACTGTCTCTGATGTGGGCATCACTACCTGACTGTCTCTGATGTGGGCATAACTACCTGACTGTCTCTGATGTGGGCATAACTACCTGACTGTCTCTGATGTGGGCATAACTACCTGACTGTCTCTGATGTGGGCATCACTACCTGACTGTCTCTGATGTGGGCATCACTACCTGACTGTCTCTGATGTGGGCAGAGCTACCTGACTGTCTCTGATGTGGGCATAACTACCTGACTGTCTCTGATGTGGACATAACTACCTGACTGTCTCTGATGTGGGCATAACTACCTGACTGTCTCTGATGTGGGCATAACTACCTGACTGTCTCTGATGTGGGCATAACTACCTGACTGTCTCTGATGTGGACATAACTACCTGACTGTCTCTGATGTGGGCATAACTACCTGACTGTCTCTGATGTGGGCATAACTACCTGACTGTCTCTGATGTGGGCAGAGCTACCTGACTGTCTCTGATGTGGGCATAACTACCTGACTGTCTCTGATGTGGACATAACTACCTGACTGTCTCTGATGTGGGCATAACTACCTGACTGTCTCTGATGTGGGCATAACTACCTGACTGTCTCTGATGTGGGCATAACTACCTGACTGTCTCTGATGTGGGCATAACTACCTGACTGTCTCTGATGTGGGCATAACTACCTGACTGTCTCTGATGTGGACATAACTACCTGACTGTCTCTGATGTGGGCATAACTACCTGACTGTCTCTGATGTGGGCATAACTACCTGACTGTCTCTGATGTGGGCAGAGCTACCTGACTGTCTCTGATGTGGGCATAACTACCTGACTGTCTCTGATGTGGACATAACTACCTGACTGTCTCTGATGTGGGCATAACTACCTGACTGTCTCTGATGTGGGCAGAACTACCTGACTGTCTCTGATTTGGGCATCACTACCTGACTGTCTCTGATGTGGGCATAACTACCTGACTGTCTCTGATGTGGGCAGAACTACCTGACTGTCTCTGATGTGGGCATAACTACCTGACTGTCTCTGATGTGGACATAACTACCTGACTGTCTCTGATGTGGGCATAACTACCTGACTGTCTCTGATGTGGACATAACTACCTGACTGTCTCTGATGTGGGCATAACTACCTGACTGTCTCTGATGTGGGCATAACTACCTGACTGTCTCTGATGTGGGCATAACTACCTGACTGTCTCTGATGTGGGCATAACTACCTGACTGTCTCTGATGTGGACATAACTACCTGACTGTCTCTGATGTGGACATAACTACCTGACTGTCTCTGATGTGGGCATAACTACCTGACTGTCTCTGATGTGGGCAGAACTACCTGACTGTCTCTGATGTGGGCATCACTACCTGACTGTCTCTGATGTGGGCATAACTACCTGACTGTCTCTGATGTGGGCAGAACTACCTGACTGTCTCTGATGTGGACATAACTACCTGACTGTCTCTGATGTGGACATAACTACCTGACTGTCTCTGATGTGGGCATAACTACCTGACTGTCTCTGATGTGGGCATAACTACCTGACTGTCTCTGATGTGGGCAGAACTACCTGACTGTCTCTGATGTGGGCATCACTACCTGACTGTCTCTGATGTGGGCATAACTACCTGACTGTCTCTGATGTGGACATAACTACCTGACTGTCTCTGATGTGGGCATAACTACCTGACTGTCTCTGATGTGGACATAACTACCTGACTGTCTCTGATGTGGGCATAACTACCTGACTGTCTCTGATGTGGGCATCACTACCTGACTGTCTCTGATGTGGACATAACTACCTGACTGTCTCTGATGTGGACATAACTACCTGACTGTCTCTGATGTGGACATAACTACCTGACTGTCTCTGATGTGGGCATCACTACCTGACTGTCTCTGATGTGGGCATAACTACCTGACTGTCTCTGATGTGGACATAACTACCTGACTGTCTCTGATGTGGGCATAACTACCTGACTGTCTCTGATGTGGGCAGAACTACCTGACTGTCAACAAGAGCATCATGACCTGTATATAGACACATGCAGCCATCTTCAATTGACTCTGGGCCTTGACAGATGAAACAAAGAAACTTAATATACCTAAACTTCACTTAAACTTAACATAGGATCACGTAACAAATTCAAAGTCACGTCCTCCTGCGGGTTCCGCATACGCCCGTGATTTCAGCCGCCATTCATTTTTCCATAGACCTTTCGAAAAATCCTCATAAAAAGAGTTTTATGGGGTCAAAACAAGCGATTCAGCTATATTCAGAACCAGGAGAGACCATTGAACATTTCACTCAGAACAAAGAAAATAAAAGCAGACTTTTTTTTTTGTCTGAGTGAAATGTTCTATGGTGTCTCCTGATTCTGAGTATAGCTGAATCGCTTAGTTTGATCAAGTAAGGCTCTTTTTGTAAGGACTTTTCGAAATGTCTATGGACAAATGAATGGCGGATGAAATCCCATATGTCGTATGCAGAGGCGGGAAGAGGGCTGTTTCTAGGTGACTTTGACACTCTATAAAAATAAATGGTATATATATATATCATTAGTATCTCTAAAGCATAACAAAGTTTAGTTCTTTGGTATGGCAGCCAAAAAGGCCTTCAGCTCGGAGTACCAAATGAAGATTGCTGCCACTGTAGTCTCTGTGTTTGTGTGTGTTGACGTGTGCGCCTGTGTGTGCGTGTGTGTGTGTTTTATGTATCTGTGGTTTCCTTTTCAGTGATTTGAGTAACAACCAGATCAGCACGTTGTCCAACCACAGCCTCAGTAACATGTCCGAGCTGCTTACCTTGTGAGTCTGGCTTTACATCAGTCCCTGTTTGTGTGTGTGTGTGTGTGTGTGTGTGTGTGTGTGTGTGTGTGTGTGTGTGTGTGTGTGTGTGTGTGTGTGCGCGCGTGCGTGCGTGCGTGCGTGCGTGCGTGTGTGCGTGTGTGTGTGTGACTGTGTGTGTGTATGACTGTGTGTGTTTTTTTTGGAGGGGTGGGGCGGGAGGTGCCAGGGTCAGATCGGCAGATTTTTTTTTTTTTTGGCATAACAGTTTTTTTATTGAGTTGTATTATATTCCTAAATTAATAATACTGTCTCCCGTGGGCCACCGTAGATGATTTGTGGGGAGCCTATGACTGAGCAAAAAAAATCCCCTGTGTGTGCTGGCCAAGAAAAATGGAGGCGTTTTTTAATCAGAAAACAAGTGAGTGTGCAGCAGTAGAGCTGCAGTAGAAAACGGCACAGCAGCCTGGTGTAGAACAACATGTAACACCAGTAAGGCCATCATGCCAGTAAGGCCATCATGCCAGTAAGGCCATCCCGCCAGTAAGGCCATCATGCCAGTAAGGCCATCATGCCAGTAAGGCCATCATGCCAGTAAGGCCATCCCGCCAGTAAGGCCATCCCGCCAGTAAGGCCATCTAAGGCCATCATGCCAGTAAGGCCATCCCGCCAGTAAGGCCATCCCGCCAGTAAGGCCATCTAAGGCCATCATGCCAGTAAGGCCATCATGCCAGTAAGGCCATCCCGCCAGTAAGGCCATCCCGCCAGTAAGGCCATCATGCCAGTAAGGCCATCCCGCCAGTAAGGCCATCCCGCCAGTAAGGCCATCATGCCAGTAAGGCCATCCCGCCAGTAAGGCCATCTAAGGCCATCATGCCAGTAAGGCCATCATGCCAGTAAGGCCATCATGCCAGTAAGGCCATCCCGCCAGTAAGGCCATCCCGCCAGTAAGGCCATCATGCCAGTAAGGCCATCCCGCCAGTAAGGCCATCTAAGGCCATCATGCCAGTAAGGCCATCATGCCAGTAAGGCCATCCCGCCAGTAAGGCCATCCCGCCAGTAAGGCCATCTAAGGCCATCATGCCAGTAAGGCCATCCCGCCAGTAAGGCCATCTAAGGCCATCATGCCAGTAAGGCCATCATGCCAGTAAGGCCATCCCGCCAGTAAGGCCATCCCGCCAGTAAGGCCATCCCGCCAGTAAGGCCATCCCGCCAGTAAGGCCATCTAAGGCCATCATGCCAGTAAGGCCATCATGCCAGTAAGGCCATCATGCCAGTAAGGCCATCCCGCCAGTAAGGCCATCCCGCCAGTAAGGCCATCTAAGGCCATCATGCCAGTAAGGCCATCATGCCAGTAAGGCCATCCCGCCAGTAAGGCCATCTAAGGCCATCATGCCAGTAAGGCCATCCCACCAGTAAGGCCATCCCGCCAGTAAGGCCATCATGCCAGTAAGGCCATCATGCCAGTTATGCCATCATGCCAGTAAGGCCATCATGCCAGTAAGGCCATCCCGCCAGTAAGGCCATCATGCCAGTAAGGCCATCATGCCAGTAAGGCCATCATGCCAGTAAGGCCATCATGCCAGTAAGGCAAATTTCTTGTGTGTATGCAAATTCAGGTGTGTGTGTGTGTGTGTGTGTGTGTGTGTGTGTGTGTGTGTGTGTGTGTGTGTGTGTGCGCGTGTAGGCATGTACAGTACGTGTGTTTGTAGGCATGTACGTGTGTGATCAGGATGGGGACGGGTGTATGTGTTTGCGTGTGTTGAATTCCGTGTCTGTGTTTGCTCGACTGCTTCGCTCGACAGAACGTAAGGCGTAAACGTGACTGTGCTATGAAACACCTCGCTGTGTTTGAAGTCTTGGAGGAATCTTACCTGCGTGGTCGTTTTCTCTGCGCGCTAACGTGTGTGTGTGTGTGTGTGTGTGTGTGCGTGTGTGTGTGTGTGTGTGTGCGTAAAGCATCCTGAGCTACAACCGCCTGCGGTGCATCCCGGCGAGGGCGTTCGACGGGCTCAAGTCTCTCCGCCTGCTGTGAGTATCCATGCTGACACATTGGGGGCGGTGGAGCTGTGAAGTTCCACGCTCTTAACATTCCTTCCCGTTTCTACGTTTGAGCGCTCTGTTTCTCTTTTTTCTCTCACTCCCCCTGCTCCTCAGATCTCTCCATGGTAACGACATATCAGTGATACCGGAGGGAGCCTTCAAAGACCTAGGATCGCTCTCCCACCTGTGAGTAGCATGCACTCACACACACACACACACACACACGCACACACACACACACAAACACACACACACACACACACACATCACATCACCGTTCATGTCTTTTCCCTGATAGAAGTGTCTACCGTATCGCATCATAGAATTGCAAAAGGGAGAAAACATTATCATGACAAAAGAGCCTTTTCTCACGGCCCGAAAGCCAAAATGTCTTTTCAGTGAGGCTCGTCTGTCAAGGTATTGGTGCTGCCAAAAGCAGCAGAGCAACAAACGTGTCAGTGGCCCCTCCTCCTTCATCCTTTGTTAGAGTTGGATTGGGAGGAGATGAGGGCTTACAGCAGTATCCTGAGCCCACCCAGCCTATTCTCTGCAGCATTAAGAGCACATCCAAAGACATGCTGTTCAAATAGAAAGGGTGCGGTCACGATACCACAATTGGGGATCTACTGTAACCTTCCCCTCTTCAGCAATGTGTTTCTCCCTGTTCACTACAGCAACAGAATGGGCTTTTCTAGATTGTTTTCATTGCTACAATAATGCTACAGATGCTACGTGTAGCATTGTGACTATAGGGATGAAACGGTATCAACATTTTCATATCACGATTATAGGCACCAAAATGATCAGGGTTATCAGGGTTATCAGTGTTATCGCGGTATTGTTAAAGTGTGCTGAAAATTATGATGGACGGTATTTTATCGGGCTTTTCAAACGGGCGGCCCGTAATCAAACACCGTTTCAATGATAATTAAAACTCGAAGCGATAGTAATAACGTCAACTTTAATCGTCGATGATGTTAATCGTTTCATCCCTCATTGTAACATGAGGGAAGCATCACCACAGTAACTTTGAGACTGTAGTGTAATTATCATAAACACATTTTGAGTACCCTGCATTTTGCATTGTGAGCCACCGGGTCAGGTTTGCTTTATGCTGTAGGGCAGCACAAAGGGAGATTGCTTTACGGTACTGAACAGGAGCCAAACATGTAACTCCGCCCACTGTGTGGCTTTCACCAACCACAAGCCTTTACAGTCTGGTTAACCGCGGCAGACTCTTAGGAGAAACCTCGTCGCTGCATTATTATCCTGCATACCTGCTCCCCCGGCCACTGAACTGTGTTGTGTCGCCCCCTCCTGGCAGCGCTCTGGGTGCCAACCCTCTGTACTGTGACTGCCACATGCAGTGGCTGTCCGACTGGGTGAAGAGCGGCTACAAGGAGCCCGGCATCGCCCGCTGTGCCGGGCCCGGCGACATGACGGACAAACTGCTGCTCACCACGCCTTCCAAGAAGTTCACCTGCACAGGTATGCACACTAACAACGCAAATACACACTAGGTGTGGGTGTTAATGATATTCGTGACGATTATGACAAAACACTGCAAAATATTTTATTGTTAATTTCAAGAACATACAATTGCAACAAAATACCTGTTATAGTTTGACTTAACGGTTTGACTTCAAATATTCAGTAAAAAGTATCTTTAGTTTGTAAACAACAACAGTAACTCAGAGTGAGATTCAGATTCTGTATGAAATGTACGGGAGTCACTCCGCACCTACGATGTTGCGATGGCGGTAAATAAATGTCTGTAACCACCACAGTAACGTTTACTTCCGATCAATATGGCGGCTCCCATTGCCTGTATTTTCGGTTTACTTTACACCAATAACCGTAACGGTGGGACGTCAACAAGTCAGAATATTGCCAATATCGCGATATGATTTAAAAAAAATCATATTAAACATTATACCGTATTATTGTCAACGATACGATATGACACACCCCTAATACACACACACGTTACAGAAAAACAAGACCACAGTACACATACATACAGACATACGTATGTAGGTAGATTGACCAAAATGCACTTTCTTAAGTCCGACAAGACAAGCACATGCACTCCATACAAACAAGCAGACTATTCCTAGTATCATCCAATACACACACGTGCTGCGGACTCCTAGAGAGGGGACCACAAGTTGCCCGATGAGTTTGCATTTTACAATCCACAAATGTGTTTGTGAGCATGGTTTTGGCAGTATTATAACTCAGTATAACTCAGTATAACTCAGTATAACTCAGTATATAACTCAGTATAACTCAGTATATAACTCAGTATAACTCAGTATATAACTCAGTATAACTCAGTATATAACTCAGTATAACTCAGTATATCACAAGACGCTACTGACTGTTGACCCTAACGCTGTTACATCACATTCGTAGAGCTCAACAGTCACCTGACTTTCTGTGACGTTTCCGGCCCCGGAAGAGAGTTCCCCATTCATTTTCTCCATAGACATTTCGGAGGAGGGGGAGGGGGGAACGTATATAATGAGTTTTAAGGCTGGAACCAAGCCAACCCGTGACCTACTGAATCGCGAGTGACCGTAAAACATTTCAGTTGGAGCAAATAAATAAATAAAAATCTGATTTTTACCCCGTTATTGTTGTTATTATGGAGAGAATTAATGGGGAACTCTCTCTTCCGGGGCTGGAAACGTCACGGAAAGTCACGTGATTGTTGAGCTCTATTATGAGAATACATGACTGAAATCTATTTTTTTACCTAATCTAACTGACGCACTGTAGAAGTCCCCGGGCCTTGTGGTTTTCTGGTGCCAGGTAAAGTAGCCAATCACATCGCAGTACTACCTCCTCAGCCCCGTCTTCCCCAGCTCCTTGAGCCAATCCCAGCCCAGCCGCTCCTCATCCTTTGAACTTTGACCCTGCCCAGAATGCACCTCTCTTCTTCCCCGTCAGTCCCAGTGTTCTGACCTGCAGCGCTTGACCCGACTGTTGAAACTTGGTGTTCTGTCATGGAAATATGGGAATATGTGTGCAGTGTGTCTTCCATAATGTCCTGGTCCTGCAAAGAAAAGCTTGCATCTTTCTTTTTCACAGCCATTTTCGGGACTCCTGACTTTTTTTTCCTGAATTTTAAAAAGTAATGCATTTCTTTATTTCCAAAGCATTTGGAAAAGCCCATAAATCATAGATTTACTGCATTGTTTCCTCTCAATGTGAACATTTTGGCTATATATATAATTGATAATAACTGATATTAACATTGCAACACCGGACCGATGCCGATATGTTAAAAAATGACTAACATCTGCCGATACCGATATAATTGCCGATATATCGCGCATCCCTAATTAATACCATGACATTATACAATTTCGTGCAAGGGCATGCACGTGTGTTCCACCTATGTGGAGTCACACTCATGTTCAGTGACTTGGACTTGACTCAGACTCTGCAAAGGTGACTCGGACTTGGACTTGGACTCGAGATCTAGTGACTTGACAACACTGTATAGCAGTCAATGGGAAAATCCACCAGCTTCTATTCCTTTTTAGAGATGCAAGATTTTTGCAGGTCCTGACAATATGCTGATGTCTGATTGTGTGTAAACGTATACATTGTCTTACGCCTCTACCCCAGATGTTCTTATAAAAGTGTGTGTGTGTGTGTGTGTGTGTGTGTGTGTGTGTGTGTGTGTGTGTGTGTGTGCGTCCGTGCGTGTGTGTGTGTGTGTGTGTGTGCGTGCATGTGTGGGCATGTGCGCGTGTGTGTGTGTGTGTGCGTGCATGTGTGGGCATGTGCGCGTGTGTGTGTGTGTGTGTGTGTGTGTGTGTGTGATGCAGGTCCAGTGGATGTGAGTATCCAGGCTAAGTGTGACCCCTGCCTATCCAACCCCTGCAAGAATGACGGCACCTGCTCCACTGACCCTGTACAGTACTACCGCTGTACCTGCCCCTATGGGTTTAAGGTATGCACACACACACACACACACACACACACACACACACACTTCGTATATAAACCATCAGGTCCATACATTTGTGAATTTGTGGTTTTGGAAAAGCGAGAATGCCAATGACAAAGAGATAATGCGAAGCTTTCAAGAATAAATTGTTTCAAAAGCCATTTGTCTCTGAATTTGTGTGTCTGTGTGCGCGCACGCGCGTGTGTCTCCGTGTAGGGCCAGAACTGTGAGGAGCCCATCCATGCCTGTATCAGTAACCCCTGCCAGAACGCTGGCACTTGCCACCTCAAGGAGGGAGAGGATAGCAACTTTTGGTGAGAGACCCTTGACATTACACAAAACACACACACACACACACACACACACACACGGTCCACCCTATCATCATCAGCATATAAATGGGAGCTGGGGCT
>NC_139626.1:41995492-42062992 GCF_964638095.1 Poromitra crassiceps | reverse complement strand
CACCGTGGCCTTCGGGGGCGCTGAGGTCATCCAGAAGAGACACACGGAGCAGGTCGCCTGCTTTGGGCGGGACGCTTTCGTCAAAGCTCTCTATGAGAGACTTTTCACCTGGATTGTAAGCCGCATCAACACCGCCATTGAAGATGAAGACTGCAACCCAGTGCTTCTTGGGAAAAATACAGTCATCGGCGTGCTGGATATCTACGGCTTTGAGATCTTTGACAACAACAGTTTCGAACAGTTCTGCATTAACTACTGTAACGAGAAGTTGCAGCAGCTCTTCATCGAGCTGATCCTCCGACAGGAGCAAGACGAATACCAGAGAGAGGGCATCACCTGGCAGCATATTGACTACTTCAACAACAAGATCATCGTGGATCTGGTGGAGCAGCCCCACAAAGGCATCATCTCCTTTCTGGATGAGGCTTGCCTCGTCCAGAAAGACACCATCTGCATGGACAGCATGGACGCCAAGCTGGGCTGGCACCCACACTACACCTCCCGCAAGCTTAGCCGCAGTGACAAGACCATGGACTTTCATGGACACTTCCGTATTCGCCACTACGCTGGAGACGTCACATATTCTGTCAAGGGCTTTTTGGACAAAAACAAGGACCTGCTTTTCCAAGATTTCAAGCGTCTCATGTACAACAGTGCCAACCCGGTCCTGAAGGAGATGTGGCCAGATGGTCAGTTGAGCATCATGAAAGTCACCAAGCGTCCCTTGACCGCCGCCACGCTCTTCAAGAACTCCATGGTGGCCCTGGTGGACAAACTGGCCTGCAAGGAGCCGTACTATGTGCGGTGCATAAAGCCTAATGAGATGAAGTCCCCAGTGCTGTTTGATGATGCCCGCTGCCAGCACCAGGTGGCCTACCTGGGCCTACTGGAGAACGTCAGGGTGCGCAGGGCCGGCTTTGCATACCGACAGCCGTATGCACGCTTTCTGCAGCGGTATAAAATGACGTGTAAGTCCACCTGGCCGAACCACCTGATGGCCACAGACAGGGAGGCTGTGGAGGCCATCGTCACCCAGCACGGCTTCCAGGACGACGTAGCCTATGGGCTCAACAAGCTGTTTATCCGGACGCCCCGCTCCCTCTTCACCCTGGATCAGGAGAGGGCCGCGTTCATCCCCATCCTGGTGCTTTTCCTGCAGAAGGTGTGGCGCGGTGCTCTGGCTCGGAAGCGTTGCCGCCGCCTGAGGGCCATCTACACCATTATGGGCTGCTACAAGCGCTACAAGCTCAAGGCCCACTTCTGGGAGTTGGAGCGGAGGTTTGCTAATGTGCGCACTATGGCCGACTATGGCAAGAGCGTGGAGTGGCCCGTGCCCCCCGCCGCTCTGGCCCGGTGTCACCACATCGCACGCATGCTGCACTGCAGGTGGTGGGCAAGCCAGATTTTGAAGAAGATCCCTCTGTCCAACATGCTGGAGGTCCGCGCCAAAGCGGCGGCTCTGGCCGCGCTGAGCGGGGAGAGGAAGGACTGGGGCGTCGGCCGCGCCTGGGAGAGGGACTATCTGGCCAACGTGAGGGACTGTCCTCAGACCAGCTCTGGCTTCGTCAGGTTCTCCAAGGAGCTGAGGAACAAAGACCAGTACAGTCGCGTCCTCTTCTCCGGCTTCTGCAGGAAGGTGAATAGATTCAACAAAAGCACAGACCGCGGCTTGCTCATCACAGACAAGCACATCTACAAACTAAACCCAAAGAAGTACAGAGTTCTTAAACGGCTTCCCTTAGACGCTCTGACAGGACTGAGCGTGACCAGCGGGGTGGACCAGATGGTGGCTCTGCACACGTCCTCCCAGAACGACGTGCTCCTGTGCCTGCAGCGGGGGGAGCTCTGCCCCAGTCAGGACCGGGTGGGCGAGCTGCTGGGCACGTTGGTGGACCACTTCACACGAGTCAGGAAAGTGCCCTTCCCCGTGAAGGTTTGGCGTTCAGCCGTCCAGCTACACATGCGGGGTAAAGCCAAGAGTGTCACGGTGAAGAGCAAGGCCGGTCTGACCAACGCCGACTTCAGGAAGAGCCCAGGCGGTTTTATCCTGGTGGAATCAAGTGGTTAAAAGTCCTCGTCCAGTGACTTCTGCACCCTTTTCTGAAAACAGCCCCGCTCCAAAACTGTCACAGAGATGCTCACAAGTCATTTTTTGCAAGTGCAAGTCAAGTCTCAACTCTTTGAACTAGAGTCCAAGTCAAGTCTCTAAGTCAAGTCTCGAGTCTCTTATGGATGAGCGTTCTATCATCTGCTGCATGCCATCCGGTCTGCATAGCTAAATCTAAGCAATTCAAAGCATGTACTGTATTATCCTCACTCCTTTATTAGCATACAGTATCAGAATAGTTGACATTATTAGTAGACATTTCCTTGATGTTAATGCACCAAAAAATGTAATAAAGGAAACATTGTTCACAAGTCCCAAATCTCGGTCGAGTCTCAAGTCTTTTGAGGACAAGTCTCAAGTCACTGTGTGTGTGTGACTTAAGTGCGACTCGAGTCCAAGTCGCACAGCCAAGACTCCAATTCTGAAAAGTGATCCATAAATAGTCAAAATCTCAGTGAGCTTCAGGTACGCAGCAGATACATCAGGGCAGGGATGTACAGCGATCTCTCTCAGTTGGCAGGACACCAGCTGTTACTGCTGCTTTTCTTTATGAGCCAAACCATTTACTTTGAGTGGATTGTTTGAACGTTTCACAAAAATTGAGCTTTTAAAGTATTATGCCAAAGCAGAGTTGCTGGCATTGTCTGCCGCAATAGTGTTTGCTGGACAACAACTAAAGCACTGAATAGTGTTGGAGGCAAACTTGAGAAACAGGAGTATTTCACTGTCTATGCAAAATGCAAAGTATTTTTATGATCACACTGCTGCCTACAAAAGCCAGACTGCAAGAATTACTGCTCATGGACCCCCTGCAGTTTGCCTACAGTACCAACACTCACGATTTTCGCGGGCAATCAAATGGCTGTAGCAGGGTCATTTTTAAAGCTACAGTGGGGTTCCTGTTATCAGAATAAACTAGAAGACCTAAGGCATTCATTGGTACCAAGCATAATGCTAGCTTGTCGGGAAGGGGCTAAATAACGCTCCAAACATAGGTTAAATCTGGGCGAGGGAAAACTATTTCAAAGGGGTCCCTTGACCTGTCAGCTCAATTCATCTGAATGAATTGGTTCAATGGGTACCCACGAGTCTCCCCTTTACAGATAAGGTAGCATTTTTCACAGCCTAGCATTAATTGCTTGTGGATTTATTTATTCTGTTTCAACAAATGTGTTATGCACTTCTGATGAGTAAGGGGGGAGAGAATGTTGTCAATCTGCTTTTGGGTATTTTGCTGAAATGTTTTTGTATGTGGATGGATTATTAATTTCCCTTATGCCCAAGTTCACATGCTCTGTTAATGAAATAAAAAAATATATTAAAAAAAAACAGTCTTGTGTGTACTGTTGATCTGAGATGTGATTAAAGGGTTCGGTGGGCCCCGGAAGATTTTCAGATTTCAGAAGTAGGCCGTGGAATTCTTAAGTTTGGGAACCCCTGCACTATACTAATGTGTGTGTGTGTGTGTGTGTGTGTGTGTGTGTGTGTGTGTGTGTGTGTGTGTGTGTGTGTGTGTGTGTGTGTGTGTGTGTGTGTGTGTGTGTGTGTGTGTGTGTGTGCCCCGTGTGTGTGCCCCTGTGTGTGTGCCGGAAGATTTTCAGATTTCAAAGTAGGCCGTGGAATTCTTAAGTTTGGGAACCCCTGCACTATACTAATGTGTGTGTGTGTGTGTGTGTGTGTGTGTGTGTGTGTGTGTGTGTGTGTGTGTGTGTGTGTGTGTGTGCCCTCGTGTATGTGCTTGTGTGTGTGTTCTCAGGTGTGTGTGTCCGGAGGGCTTTGAAGGCGACATGTGCGAGATCAACATCGATGACTGTGAAGATAACGACTGTGAGAACAACTCCACCTGCGTTGATGGGATCAACAACTACACATGCATGTGTTCACCAGAGTACACAGGTAACACTCCTTTGCACAGATGCACGCACAGTCGCACACACACACACACACACACACACACACACACACACATACAAGTAGACAATGTGACACTGATACACTCCAGACAAAAGCACACTCTTCTGACTAACACTAGTGCGTTGCTACCTGTTTGTCTGCTTTTGTAGTGTGCTAATCATCGCTAACTGCTAACCTTTGTGGCACCTCTGTTCTCTCTGTCTCTCTGTCTTGCTCTACTTTCTGGTCTCTCTATCATCTCTCGTCTTGTCTGTGGTTGCAGCTGCTACCAATGAGGTGGAGAGAGGTTAGTCTGTTCTTCTCTCTCTCCTTCCTGTCCCTCACTCCTTCCTTCCTTCCTTCCTTCCATTCTTGTGCTGTATCACGCTCTTTAGAAACTGTATTTTAATCAATGCCATAAATGTAAATGATGCAGCCTTGCGCAGCAATATGCCCGTGTCAATAATGTTGCTCTGTGTACTCAGTGCATGTTCTTGATGTTCCAGCAGACCACTGGGTTGCAAAATGCAAAATGCGTCACAATAATAATCCCAGGAAACATTTTGACATAAATGTGACAGGGTCTGGTAAAAGGGGTGTAACAAGTAGGCAACCGTGAAATTGCACAAATCAAGATAAAACTTTTTTTAATATATATATTTGTTTTTAGCTGTGGCCAGCATAGCTGGGCAGCAGCTCTACTCTATAAGTCAGTCTGTTGGTTGGTCGGTTGGTTGGTTGGTCGGTTGGTTGGTTGGTCGGTTGGTTGGTCTGTCCACAGAACAATTTTGGTACTCACTTGAAGCGGAAGCATCGTTCTGGCACGGGATGAGCACGGTGTCATTGGTGATGATGTCATCAGTGAGTGATGTCATCAGTGATGTCATTCAAGCAATTGTGATGTCATCGGTGATGATGTCATCAGTGACAATGTCATACAGTTCCATGTTCCCACAAAGGAAAGAAAGTGGGCCAGGTGACCGAGATGTCACAGCGATGACCCAGAGCAATTGTGATGTCATCGGTGATGATGTCATCAGTGAGTAATGTCATCAGTGATGATCTCATACCTGGACCAATTGTGATGTCATTGGTGATGATTTCAGTGTCATTTCTTTTTTTCTTTTTTAATCTGACTGACTACTTGTGTGTGTGTGTTAGGACTGGAGAGAAAGAGGGGTGAATATGTGAAGAACCTAATTGACATATATATAATTGACTTTATATATATTGACTTTGACACAGCAAAATGAAGCTCTTACGGATATTGTTTGATTTCGTTTGATTGATTGAATGGATTAATGCTACACGGAAGTACGAGGAGAGGGGGCGGCTGCCCCTAGTGGCTGCCGGGGGAGTTTTCCGAATTTGCCCTGTCTCTCTTATCGCCGTAATGCATTATGGGTAGTCAGCTACTTTGGCTAATGGTAGCGGCTAACGCTACTTACTTTACATGCAGTAAAACGCCACTGAATGACCAAATTGATTTAACTTTTAACCTGTTAACCCCTAAGCCCATTTTTCAGCTCACCTGCCGAAAATGACATGCCTGAACTGAATTGAGTATATCTCCACAACTACAGGGTATTTTCTGAAAATTATTCTTTTCAAAAGCTAGCCAACACCTGTGAGATTGCTGTAAAAGTGTCAGAATTAATTACAAATGTACTGTATCAGAGTAAAATCAGTTAGAACATGGCAAAAAATTAAAAATTCAAGCTCCGCCCCAAAAAAACAACACTATTTTGGATGAAAAGCACCTGAAAATCATGGGTTGGTAGCCAAATTATTCTATGGAGCAGTAGACTAATATCTTATGAGTGCTTGTATCAAAGGAAATCCTTAGAAAGTGAACCAGAGCAATTGTACAGATGATTTACTACATGTAGGCCCAGGCGGACCTGATCTGTGCACACTTTGGGTATCATGGGTGCCATTTGACTTTTCTATGGTAGAACACTGAAATACCTTTTTTTTCTCCTACTTACATATCACTATAGGTACTCAGTTAATATGCGTTATGGTTTGGATAACCCTCAAGCGTTATATCTGTATTTTTACTCTGTGAAATGCATCAGAAAAGCCTCTTCAAATTGCAGGCAAAGCCTGGGACGTTACGCAGAGGGATATCTCGGGACCCCATTGGCCGATTTCGATGATTGACACCTCTATGGAAGCGTCAGAGCCAATAGAATCGACGTAAACTGAAAGAATTTACGTCAGACAGTTTTCCAGGAAATGCTGTCGACTGAACCCAAAGCTCGTCTATTCTGTGAAGATGACCACTCCATGTAAAATCCTCCATATGGCTTTGTAAACACGATGACTGTAAAAAAACAACACTTTAAGATGATGAAGAGGCATTAGGAGTAGCAATTAGTAGCGTTTTTATGAAGTCAAACACAACTTTTGATTTGAAAACAGCAAAGGTAAGACATAACTTGTAGTTTTATCTGTAAAACGTTAAAACTTTTTTGCTGTTCTTTGACAGCCTACTGAGTAAGTTTTCATCTCTCAGAGACGAGCTATACCTCTTTGGAAAGAGCAGAGCCTTAGCTATCCAAAGCCGTCTCGTTTGGAGAGAAAAGATTCACTCGCAAAAACAAATCACCACATAAACGCAGGCATGCACGGTTTTCTTGTTTTTGCTACATGGTGATATTGTTGCTTGGGGTTGGAATTATTTTTCGTTTGAATACAAATGCTTGTCAGAGTCTTGTAGCCACGTTTCTTCCTGACATTTTGGTGTACTGTATGTCTCGCTGCCTGCTTCCTAGGCTGCTGTAGAGAGTCATTTGTGAGAGATGACAAGGGCTCAGCCCGCCGGCGGGCCCGCTAGGGGGGAAGAGGTAAACCATTTCGAGTAACACAGTTTCCATACGGACCCCCAGCATTGGTTAGTTGCTTATAACGTGACTATATTTATAACGTTTATAACGTACTCCGGTTTCTGGGCTGAATCCAATGGTCTGAATAGAGAAGGCTTAAGGCTTTATCTAACGGTATAGATAACTTTAAATGGTCCGCCATGTTATGAACGTTAGATGTATGGTATCTATATAGTTACGTGTGTCTACTAACTATTAAAATATCATAAAGTAACGCTATTTTCTGATAATTTGCTCAACTAGTACTTGCTACCTGATGCCTTGCGGCACATTGCTGCCTCTACCGGTCGGAAGTATTACTGTTCTTATTATCCGATGTTTGTCATCAATTTTCCTCGAAATGGAGCTATAATTTGGAAAACGGAGCACGTTAGAGCATGAAAAAGACTTGAAATTGTTTTTTCAGACCATAAACTCATTTGGAAAGTGTTTATTTAAGACATAGACCGAGAGAGAAGTTGGCTCGTTTCACTGGCCATTTGAAAGAATGCAATTTCCGCATGGGCATAAAACATAGGCAGGCTGAATTGGGCACTGGAAGAACCACAACACAACAACCTGAGACAAGTATGGGGGGGGGGGGGGGGGGCAGGAGCGAGGGGTGGGAGCAGGGAGGAGAGAGCAGGGGGCCAGACAAAGAGAATAGGTGGAGTAATCATATTTTGACCAGAAGACGAGCAGTAGTGCTTTCACGAGTATGGCTGTGGGACTCCATATCCTGGTCTGTAGATGGGCCTCCCCGTCGGCGACTGGTTGTTGGGGTAGGAGGACCCGTTCAGATAGCTGCAGCCGCCGTAGGAGTAGGTGTCCAGGTCGGGCACCGAGCCCCTCTGGCGGTGTACTGCCTGAACACCGGGTTGCCCGCCACCGGGCTGAAAGAGGAGACGGTGCTGGAGTAAGGAGGGAACTGGAACAGGGGGTTGGCCATGGCTGGCGTGGTGGAGCAAAAGGCTGGAGGAGCCCCCCGCTGAGGAGGCAGGCTGGGAGGTGTTTTGGTAGGGGGGCAGGCTGACTCAGGTTTGGAGCTTGACTGTGGCTGCTGCTGATTCGTCATCGATGATTCGGCGGGGTTGTGGCTGGCGCACGCTGATGTCGTCATGCCGCAGGAGTCGGCGCCCTCGCTCCTCTGTCACACGACATCTTGGAGTTTCTTTATTCTCACCCGTCTTTTGTGAGCGAGGGAGCGCAGGGAGAGGGAGCGCTCGAGGAAGGAGTCCAGAGGCAGCAAGCCCTCCAGGAACTCACCAGCTAGTGCCTCCGACTCTGCCTCTGTTGTGGCGCCCTCTGCTTGTAGCCTGGAGAACAACAGGGTACAGTGTTGTCTGTAGGTGTCTCTGACACTCTCTAGTTGGGAGTATCTCTGCACCAGGCTCTCCTTCTGTGTCTCCAGGCGAGGTTTCATGTCCAGATTTTGCTCGGCCAGGCTGCGATTCGACGCCAACGACCTCTCTCTCTCCCGCTGGATGTTCTGGATCTCATCAGATTCCAGAGCCATGGACTCCAGCCTCTCCGTGTTGTCCAGGAGCTCCTGCAGCTCTGTTTGGGTCAGGTCCTGGAGATTCTCCATTGTATTTGCCAGGATGGCCGGACGATGTTAGCAAACCAAATTGAGCCTGACGTCTAAGTATTTATTTCCAGCTGACATGACACGTCTACCCTTATGTCACTCGAGCAGTTCTGATGTCATCTGTGATGTGTCATTGATGATGTCATCAGTGATGTCACTCGAGCAATTATGATGTCATTAGTGATGATGTCGGCCCCTGACGTGTCGAAGCCTAATTTATGCTTCGTCACTCAACACTTTTAAACTGTTAGTGAATAGTGACAGAAAAAAGTGTCTCTCAACACTTTTCTTTCGTGTCGCGTATCTTGGACAACGTTATGTTGCGGACACCATCATATTTTGTTGCACAATGTGATTGGCTAGAGAGAGAGTTCCATCAGTGTAGCGTAGCGGTGTCTGACAGTGAGTATGCTCGGTCGGGCCAGCAGCAGTCAGGGCTCGGTGTAGGCGAAGTGGAGGAGTGGAACGATTCCCGCTGTCTGTCAAAAGCGTTGCGACGAGATAAACCTTTCGCCCAAAAGCATAAATTACAAACTTCCGCCTCTTATTTCTGTCGAGCGATACTTGTGTATCGTGTTTAGCAAATTTCAGGGCGATTTTCTCTGACTGTTGCTTTTAGGAGTACAAACATTCACATAAGCATATCTTCTTCAGCTAAATTATTTTCAGATTTCAATGTATGACATCATTGGAAGACTTACAATTACGCACTTTCATAATCTGTAAAAAAAAAAAAAAATGAAAATGAAAGAATGACCTTGGCTTACTTGTTGCCCAAAACACCAGTCCCTGTCACAAATGTTGATATAATCGCCTGCACCAATGAGATGTTAAAGTCTGTCGTTGTCCATAACTGCTGCCTGCACTGCTTTGTGGAATGGGATGAATATCTTCCTGTTTCCAAAGCTAACATGACCAATCAAAAAAGAGTGAGGTCGTACTGTATGTCCAACACCGGGGACAGAATGACTGGATACAATTCTCACTTTTCACAAATGGAGCACATGCCATGAAACACGAATGAAACAATAACAAGAAATCAGAACAAGCCTTCATCAGACCATTCAGAGCATCAATGAGTTGTATACAGTCCCCCCCCCACCACCATTAATTTTGGATGTACTACCTCACTCGTTTTTGAGTCACCATATTGGATTTGATCATTTTGGCTCAGCACCCGACAAACAAGATTTCTATGGTTCAAGTGCAATTTTCTGCCTCTCACAGTTTCCAAAGCTGTTTAATCTGCCATGTGAGTGTCATGTCCAATGCTTCTTGTTTACAAGATAGACACTCATATGCATACACACATACATATACACACACACACACACACACACACACGATACACACACACACACACACACACACACACACACACACACACACACACACACGATACACACACACACACAATACACACATTGATCCCTGAGAGATGGCATAATTATTCCCAGGGCGAGCCTTGTGCTGTCAGGAGTATTGGTTTATTCCCCGCTGCCTGGTCAATAATGTGCGAGGAGCATTCGGAATTTTGGGAACATCGGGATGCGAGCAGGAATATCATGGGGAGTATGACATTCCCAGAGATTAGATCATTCATCAAACCCCTTGTATAGGCCGCGGCTGCAAGAGAGTCATCCATCATCTGAATAGCTGCCCAAACTCCCTAAGAACACAGAACCACACACACACACACACACACACACACACACACACACACACACACACACACACACACTCTCACACACACACACACACAAACAGCACTGTATGCACACAGGCGGACAGACAGAAAATATAGAGGTGGTTTATAATTTCAATTCATCTTTCATGGCTTAGAATTAAGTAGGTTTTATTAATTTAGCAA
This sequence comes from Poromitra crassiceps, assembly GCF_964638095.1. Lineage (NCBI taxonomy): Eukaryota > Metazoa > Chordata > Actinopteri > Beryciformes > Melamphaidae > Poromitra > Poromitra crassiceps. Next base: position 42,052,667 of record NC_139626.1, on the reverse strand, counting down.
GGACAGTGAGGAAGGCTGAAAAGGCCTCAGTGCAAAAGGACACGCACTCACTTTCTGCCTGTGCGTGTGTGCGTGTGTGTGTGTGTGTGTGTGTGCGTGTGTGTGTGTGTGTGTGCGTGTGTGTGCGTGTGTGTTCCTAGGGGAGCTATGTGAAGAGAAACTGGATTTCTGCGCTCCAGAGCTGAACCCGTGTCAGCACGACTCAAAGTGCATTCTGACCCCACAGGGATACAAGTGAGTGAACTGGACACACACACACACACACACACACGCACACACACACACAGTTGGCGGAGTTAGTGTTTTCTTGATTCTCTCCCTCAGGAGTACTAACATTTCTCACATTGAAATAAATGAGTTGCTGATGTTTCCCTCCAGAGATCAGCTGTGTGTGTGCGTGCGTGCGTGCGTGTGTGTGCGTGCGTGCGTGTGTGTGCGTGCGTGCGTGCGTGCGTGTGTGTGTGTGTGTGTGTGTGTGTAGTTTTAGTTAATAAATTATTGTTTTAACTTAGTAACAAAAGGAGGAGTCATACGCCAAAGTAACAATCATTTATTAAAACTAATGGAAAACAAGACAACACAGATTAAACAAAGTAACAATAATAATTTATGGAAACTTATGGAAAATAACAAGACAACACAGATGAAACAAAGGAAAAGGGAAAAAGGTGCATCGTGAGAACGGAGAGCGACTGAACGGTCTGAAGCCCAATGAGTACACCAGGCCCAGGTGCACCTAATCAGCCTAACGACCCCAACACCAGGCTCCTCCTGCAAGACAGGGCCAGGAGAGTGAGAGGGTCGTCACACACCTTGTTATGAAATGACAAACTCTAAAACATATGGATGTACCGTTATACTTATGATGAATGGGATCTGACAGAAATGTCACTTTTATTGCTGACAATCGATTCGGACCGATATTCTATTTAGTCTTCTGGTCTTTCAGAACGTCAGTTGAGTTTGCTAAATTCAGTAAGCCTCGCTGAATCTTTATAAATCAAGGCAGATGCAGCACGTACCTCTTCACTCTTTATTTGTATTGGTCTCAGCAGACTCTCACAGCTGGTCAGAGGAGCAGAGTGTCCCAGTGAGAAAAGACCCAGCAGCAGCAACACAACAGCAGCAGCAGCACTGCTTATTCTGTTCATGGCTGTTGTTCCCAAGGGCATATAGGGTTGTGATTTGGAAAGTGGTGGGGACATTTGGCAGGTGGTCCCGGGGGCATGGTCCCCCCCCCCTCCCTCCAGAATAAAATGTTGTACATTTTAAAGTAAAATGCATCAATCTGGTGCACATTGAGAGCAAATTGAAGAGGCTAGATCTATGAAGAACTACACACATCACATTCATATAATTCACTTTCTGTCTCTCCTTTTATTTAATGACCAAACACAGCAGCACAGCAGGGAAATCAATGTACAATCTTACTTATACTGCACTGTAGCTTATATATTCAGAATATTAGAACCACACGTGCACCTATCCCAACAGCAGAACAGCGTAACAGTCCGGCACAGCTGCTAAATCAGAGGTGCCCAAATTCTTTCGTATGAAGGGTAAAAAATGTATCTGGATGGAGGGCCGTGGGCCAAAAATAAATGTTGAATATGAAATGACATTAGATTAAAATGTTTTATAATTTATCGACAATTTACGTTCTAAATCTAAAATACATTCTCAAAATAATAAAACCGTTATTAGAACTTTTATTCAAAACTTGTATTAAAGTTAGATTTAGGCTTGATTCAAAACTTGTATTAAAGTTAGATTTAGACTTGATTAAAAACTTGTATTAAAGTTAGATTTAGACTTGATTCAAAACTTGTATTAAAGTTAGATTTAGACTTGATTCAAAACTTGTATTAAAGTTAAATTTAGACTTGATTAAAAACTTGTATTAAAGTTAGATTTAGGCTTGATTCAAAACTTGTATTAAAGTTAGATTTAGACTTGATTCAAAACTTGTATTAAAGTTAGATTTAGACTTGATTCAAAACTTGTATTAAAGTTAGATTTAACTTGATTCAAAACTTGTATTAAAGTTAGATTTAGACTTGATTCAAAACTTGTATTAAAGTTAGATTTAGGCTTGATTCAAAACTTGTATTAAAGTTAGATTTAGACTTGATTCAAAACTTGTATTAAAGTTAGATTTAGACTTGATTCAAAACTTGTATTAAAGTTAGATTTAGGCTTGATTCAAAACTTGTATTAAAGTTAGATTTAGACTTGATTCAAAACTTGTATTAAAGTTAGATTTAGACTTGATTCAAAACTTGTATTAAAGTTAGATTTAGGCTTGATTCAAAACTTGTATTAAAGTTAGATTTAGACTTGATTCAAAACTTGTATTAAAGTTAGATTTAGACTTGATTCAAAACTTGTATTAAAGTTAGATTTAGACTTGATTGAAAACTTGTATTAAAGTTAGATTTAGACTTGATTAAAAACTTGTATTAAAGTTAGATTTAGACTTGATTGAAAACTTGTATTAAAGTTAGATTTAGACTTGATTGAAAACTTGTATTAAAGTTAGATTTAGACTTGATTAAAAACTTGTATTAAAGTTAGATTTAGACTTGATTAAAAACTTGTATTAAAGTTAGATTTAGACTTGATTAAAAACTTGTATTAAAGTTAGATTTAGACTTGATTAAAAACTTGTATTAAAGTTAGATTTAGACTTGATTGAAAACTTGTATTAAAGTTAGATTTAGACTTGATTAAAAACTTGTATTAAAGTTAGATTTAGACTTGATTGAAAACTTGTATTAAAGTTAGATTTAGACTTGATTGAAAACTTGTATTAAAGTTAGATTTAGACTTGATTGGAAAAAAAAGCTTAAACATTTTCAAAGTGAAAGACACCTTTCTGGCAGAAAGTGCATGCAACCCAAGGTGTGTGTAGGCCTAACCCTACCCCATAGAACCCATTCTCATTCAGATATCTTGAGATGAGAGGTCAAGGGACCCCTTTGAAAATGACCATGCCATTCTTTTCCCTCGCCAAAATGTTGCCTAACTTTGGAGCATTATTTCGCCCCCTTCCTGACATGGTAGGTTGAGATGGCACCAATCGATTCCTCAGGTCTTCTAGTTTCATTTGGTATAAGAACCATCACGCTAGCTTTTTTAAATGCGCCCGCCACAGCCTCGGAAAGACAGTAGGATTTTGCCACTGCTTGAAAAAAGCGGTGGGGACAATTTTAACTCCTTAGAAAAGTGGGTGGGACATGTCCCACCCGTCCCACCCTAAACCTACGCCCATGTGAGTGAGTGAGTGAGCTAACAATGGCTGCGTAGCCCAATACACTGCGTGGCTATTCCTCTAGTGTCTTCTAATATCTTGAACACAAGCAACAGTGACATCAAGACACATCCACCTAGAAATAGATATACTAGAGGTTCAACTAAATATCACATCAGCATTACTGTTACTGTTAAAAATCATTTTTCCCCCCTTCACTGTCATTGTGTGTGTGTGTGTGTGCGTGTGCGTGTGTGCGTGTGCGTGTGCGTGTGCGTGTGTGTGTGTGTGTGTGTGTGTGTGTGTGTGTTTGTGTGTGTGTGTGCGTGTCCTCCAGGTGTGAGTGTACTCCAGGCTACATCGGAGAGCACTGTGAGCTGGACTATGACGACTGTGAAGAGAACAAGTGTCAGAACGGTGGCCAGTGTATTGACGCTGTCAACGGATACACCTGCGTCTGTCCAGAGGGATACAGGTGAGGTGACACACACACACACACTCGAGCAACACACTCACACAAAGGCACACACATTCCGCACGCACACTCATCATACACGCATGCAAGCACACGGACATTGCATCAGCCAAACAAGCGCATTATTGCGATATCTCTAGAAAATTTGGTGTGTGTGTGTGTGTGTGTGTGTGTGTGTGTCTATGTCTTTTGCAGCGGGCTGTTCTGCGATTTCACCCCTCCCATGGTCCTCCCTCGCACCAGCCCCTGTGACAACCACGAGTGCCTCAACGGTGCGCAGTGCGTCGTCATGGGAACGGACCCCCGCTGCCAGTGTCTCCACGGCTACCAGGGCGAGCGCTGCGAGACGCTGGTCAGCGTCAACTTCATCAACCGCGAGTCCTACCTGCAGCTGCCCTCCAGTCTGGTCTCAGCACACACCAACATCAGTCTCCAGGTACACACGCTCACACAAACAAAGGGAGATTCTCTGGGCTATCTGCAAATGCCCGTCTCTCCCCCCCCCCCCCCCCCCCCCCCCACACACACACACACACACACAGCCCTGCATGTTCTCCCCGTGTTTGTGTGGGTTTCCTCCGGGTGCTCTGGTTTCCTCCCACAGTCCAAAGAGATGCTGTGTTTGTGTAGTATCCTAATGTAATCTAGTCAAATCTCTAGTCTCTATGTATATGATATACAGTCTGTAACCTATGTAGTGTGTAGAGACAGGATGTAGTACAGTATATGACTGTGATAATGCTATGTAAAGCACTTTGAGAGATGCTCGATAGGGGGGTATAAACGTAACGTAACTGAAGTGATTGGATTGGAGAAAGGGCCTTTCTGTGTGGAGTTTGCATGTTCTCCCCCGTGCCCCCTGGGGGTTTCCTTCATACCTCACACCAATACATGCAATATCCTGGTTGCTGAAGTGGTGCCTCCTCTGGTCGTTCGGGGGGCCTGTTCGGAGGGAGGGGAACTCGTTGGAGTAGCGTGATCCTCCCACGTGCTATGTCCTACCGGTGAAGCTTCCCCTGTCAGGTGAAAAGAAGCGACTGGCTACTGCCCATGTCTCGGAGGAAGCATGGAGCCAGTTTCGGCTCTCCCCTGATGGGCAGAGGTTGGAGCAATTCCCCGATAAAAATCGGGGAAGTAGGGGGGGGGGGGGGGGGTGGGGGGGGGTGAGAAAATGGGGAGTGTTGACAAGCTGTGGGTTTGCTTTCGAAACGTAATGAATGTCCTCTTTCCAGATCGCCACAGACGAGGACAGCGGTGTGCTGCTGTACAAAGGGGACAACGATCACATCGCCATGGAGCTGTACAGGGGGCGCCTCCGGGTCAGCTACGACACCGGATCCTACCCCCCCTCCGCTATATACAGGTACACACACAGACACACCTAAGCATGACCAAAAATTGCCAACGTCAACAGTTGTGCCGCATTCACGAGGAAAGACACGGACGTGCAGATTAAATCTCTCTGTCCTCCCCTGTCCTCTCCTGTCCTCCCTCCCTCTCCCTCTCTCTCTCTCTCAGTGCGGAGACAGTGAATGACGGGAGCTTCCATGCTGTGGAGTTAGTGGCCTCAGACCAGACTCTGTCTCTGTCCATCGACGGTGGGACGCCCAAATCCATCAACTCCCTCAGCAAACAGTCCACACTCAGCATAGACTCTCCGCTGTACCTGGGAGGTAAGGACAGGAGCATGTGCCGAGTTCCATTTGCACTGGGAACTAGGAATATTCCAGCTCCCTAGCTCTAGCCAGGCTAGCCGTTGTTAGCAATAACAGTTGATAACAACGCATTTTGCGCATACAAACACTGTAGCAACATGTCCACAGATAGAAGTTAGAGTCTAACTTCTATCTGTGGGCATGTTGCTACAGTGTTTGATTTAATGACACAAATAAGACAGAAGAGTGTATTACTACAGCTTTCACTGCGGTTGGTGCAGGAGCTGCCATCTTGGATTTTGAGGTCGGGGGTTGGTGAGCTTCCCCCAACTTTCGATGTAGAAAACCCCAGTTCAGGTGACATCACATAAACGTTCCCAGCCTTCGAACTGGGAAATTCCTAGTTGCCAGTGCAAAGGGAAGACGACAATTGATGTGTCTTATACCATGGTCTGGGTGAATACTCGATTCTGATTGGCTGCAAGGTGTCCATTATTTTGTGATATTGTACAGTGATAATGGACACCTAGCTAAATGGTCTGTTCACCGTTCATATCAATGCGCCATAGTTTCAAAAGTGTTATCAAGAGAGCAGTTTGAGTTCTATACCCCCGTTAAGGGTTAATAGGACAATTTTGGAGCTTGAGAAAAAAATTGAGTCGGTCAAAGTAACTATTTAAATCACCCCTGTGTGCTCAGTTTATCAAAAATAACTCTTATTTACAATTTTGATTTTCGTTTTGGACATTTCTAACCTCGCGTCACCAGGCTCTTCTCGGCGACAAAGAGGAGAGATTTCCCTCGGCTCGTGCACGAGCGGGGGCCTTTGACAGAGAGAGAGAGAGAGAGAGAGAGTGAGAGTGAGAGAGAGAGAGAGAGAGAGAGAGAGACAACTCTCTCTGCAGTTCACCACAACAGCACAGGCAGTGCGAGCCCCCGCTGCTCTGTCACTTCCTGAAACTCTTCGCTCTTAAATGTTAATATACTTGTCCAATACGTATCTATCATACAAAATAAAGCAAGCTGCCAAACGGTAATGTCTTCATTTAATGTAGAACGCAAAACATCGTTAAACCTGCATTCTGTGATGAAGTTAACGTTTGAGTCGGCTTTAAAACGGAGGGTGGTGGAAGTGGGAGGGACTATTTTATTTCGTGGAAGACTGATTTACAGTATGAATAACAGACATTTAGCCATTTAGATTGCTTTATTTATTACACATGGAAATATAAATGACTGGTCTTATTGTTTTGTTGGCAAGTGACCATGGTATAAGCGGGTTAATGCACTTCGAGGTGTACATTATCACTTTTTAAGGGACTTCGCGGAGGCAACCATCCTCGGCTTCGCCTCGGACGGTTCACGCCTCTCGCGTCGTCCCTTAAAAAGTGATAATGTACACCTCGTCGTGCATTAACCCTTACTTATAACGTACTGCCACCATGATACATTGTATGTGGGTCATTATGTCATCATGGTGGTGTCTATATATGTACACACTCTCCTATGTACAGAGTAACTCAAGCACAGTAAATGATATAAACTCCATACTGCCCCCGCAGGTTCCCCCTATAGAAATGTGCATATTAATGAGAAAAACTAATTTTCTTGAAAAACTACTAAACATAGTTCCTATTAATGCCCCACTTGTGCTATGTTAGGACAAGTAGCATATGTTGACAATTTTTGCCAATCAGTGCATTAATTAGCCTAATTAATGACCTCATTAGCATAAATGTAATCTTTATCGTGGTGATTATGGTGGTACATTAGCATACTGTAAGTGCCTCTTGCCGTTAATTGCTGTCCTTCTCACACCAGTCCTTTTATGTTGTTGTGCCCTTATTTAAGGGATAGAACAATAACTATAAAGATCATTATGAAACATAGCACACATTGTTGCTGAAGCATTCACACTACAGGAGTATCTGTGAAAGTTCCTCAGCAGAAGAAGCTGCAGTGAGAACTGAATTCCCTGCCAACGTCTTTCCTACAAAATTCAATTTGATTGGTTGGAAATGTATTATCGTTGCTACAAAATCGCTCTCAGATCAAACCAAAAACATACCTACTATTAGAAAAATATAGTTATGGTTTTGGATGTTTTTATAGTTATTGTGTAGTGTGAACACAGACATTTTATTTACTTGGAGCAATTTAATATAGAGTAGTCACAGTATACGATTGTCTTATAGTTATCATTCTCGATGTGCCTTTACTTGGTACACTTCAGATATACATTTGGGAATTCCTCTTAGTTTACATTACTGATGCTGTGATATTGCACCTGTCCTCCTCCAGGTATGCCAGAGCGTGCGCCGGTCTCGGGGGCGCTCTCAGCCCTGCAGCACAGCGCGGGCGCTCACAACGGCACCAGCTTCCACGGCTGCCTCCGCAACCTGTACATCAACGGGAAGCTGCAGGACCTGGGGGCCGGGCTGGGCCCAGGTACCGGAGGAGTGGGCTCCGGGCAGAGCTCCGCGGGACAGTGGCTGGGCCAAGGGGTGGAGCCAGGCTGCCAGCCCTGCCAGAGAGGAGCCTGTGTTCAGGGCGACTGCCATCCGACGGGGCACAGCGGATTCACCTGCACCTGTCACCCCGGGTGGACCGGAACGCTGTGTGACCAGCAAGTCAACAACCCCTGTGACGGCAACAAGTGAGTCAATTGGCTTTTGTGCAAAAGGTGTTGGTATACCGTATTTCCGCTAATAGTAACCGGGGCCTTTATTTACTGAGCCACAGAGAGCCCCCGTCCTATATTAGAGGCCTGTATTCGAGTGAGGCCTTTATTTCTTAATATTAAACTCTCATGGACATACTCCTTTATTTTCATGACTTTTATTGCAAAATATTGCATAAAACCAAACAACGCAAATAAATATTGGTGGTCACTCACTCACTCAGTATCCTCCTCCTCCTCATCTAGTATGTCGGTATCCTCCGCGTCATCATCATTCAGAACAACAAGTTCATTGTTGACCAGTTCCTCTTCATCTTCCTCATCCTCGGCTGCCTGTCTGTTCTCCTGGTCCCGCTAACGCAGCTGGGCGAGAGCCTTCCGTCCAGCGGCGCAGGGCTGTGCCTGCTTGAAGCAGTGGATGAGGTTGTCTTGACTCCCGTCAGTTTTCACAGACTGTCCACAAACTTGGAAGGACTTTTTGATCAGATCCTTGTCCAGCTTGTCCCAGGCGGCGATCACCCAGTCCACAAGCAGGCGTCGAGCAGGCGCTTTTAGGTTTCCACCTCCAGCTGTGTACTGCTTATCTGCGTCCCCAGCTATCCACTCGTCGTAGGCATCGTGCAGGCTCTGCTTGAAGGGCTGATTCCACATCACACTGTACCAAATGTTCCACTGCATATTGCACAATGCTCTCTTTAAACTTAACGTCAAACTTTCGTCTGGTTCGTTTGGTCTCTGCGTTACGTCCAGTTACGTCACACGGTAGATGCGTTGTGTTATGGGAAATTTACAGTACCGTATTCACCGTAGTTTTTGCTCCTTCGTTTTTTGTTTTTTTTGACCCGGCCTGTATTGAGGGAGGGGCCTTTATTTGTCCCGTGCCCCCGTCCTATATTAGAACAGAGGCCTGTAATTGAATAGGGGCCACTAATAGCGGAAATACGGTATGTATATGTATATGTATATGTATATGTATATGTATATGTATATGTGTATGTGTATGTATATGTGTATGTTGGTAATGGGATGCTTATCACAAGACTTATAGGTAGTAGGGAAGGGATGATATATCGAAATTCAATACACCGCAATGCAAAAATGTGACAATATCTATCGTGGGGCAGAAAAGTTTATCGTTATATGAGCTCCTTTTATTCTGCTTTTATTCTGCTGTAGTAATCACAAATGAGATGGCTTGCCTATCACATTTTCACAAGCTCTCCATTGAAATGATACGATTTGCAATTTGTAACCACATTTTTAAATTGTTGGAAAATCTGACCTCGTCAAGATCATCAAATCGAATCATATCGTGGTCGCGGAGGGGGTGTTGTGCTCCGATTCTGGATTCTCTCATTCGGAGGGGTTTGAATCCATAAAGTGGGGGCATGGTGGCTCAGTGGTAGAGCTGTCGCCTCACAGCTAGAAGGTCCTGGGTTCGATTCCCACCTGGGACGCTGTGAGCGCTGAAGGAGTGGGGTCGTCAAAAAGGGCCTTTCTGTGTGCAGTTTGCATGTTCTCCCCATGCCCCCTGGGGGTTTCCTTCATATAGGAACCCCTCACCAAAACATGCAAATGCTAATGCTAATGTGGTGCCTCCTCTGGTCGTTCGGGGCGCCTGTTCAGAGGGAGGGGAACTGGTTGGAATAGCGTGATCCTCCCACGTGCTATGTCCTACCGGTGAAGCTTCCCCTGTCAGGTGAAAAGAAGCGGCTGGCTAATTGCCCATGTCTCGGAGGAAGCATGGAGCCAGTTTCGGCTCTCCCCAGATCGGCAGAGGGTGGAGCAGCAACCAGGATAAATCAATTAAATTAGCATTAATGGGGGATAAAAAATCTGGGGGGAAAAATATAAAATTGAATCCATAAAGTGAGCAAGCTGAAGGTGCTCATACAGTTGGTGTAAGTTTCTTCCTGTCCCATCTCCCCCTCCTCCCCCACCCTGGCAGGTGTATCCACGGCACCTGCCTGCCCATCAACTCCTACTCCTACTCGTGCCGCTGCCAGCCGGGCTTCGCCGGCGTGCTCTGTGACGAGCACGACCAGCAGGGGGCCGGCCCCTGCAGTCTGGCCCGCTGTAAACACGGCAAATGTCGACTGTCTGGCCTGGGCAAGGCTTACTGCGAGTGTGACAGCGGCTACACAGGAGAGGCTTGTGACAGAGGTGAGAAACACATGATAGTGGGGTGGAGGGAGGCCCACTGAGCAATGAACAAAAATATTGGGCTAAAATGCGGCTACATTGGGTTTAAAATGGACTACGTCTTCTGGGGTATATGTCACAAAAAATATATCACATTGTTTAAATATGTCATGTATTTACTGCTTGGTCTAAAACTGGGCTATATAGCCATGAGAGCTAAAGCAGAGACGGGCATTGAAATGACATCTACTGCTCAGTGGGGGGTGGGGCGTGTGTGTGTGTGTGTGTGTGTGTGTGTGTGTGTGTGTGTGTGTGTGTGTGTGTGTGTGTGTCTGTGCGTGTGTGTGTGTGTGTGTGTGTGTGTGTGTGTGTGTGTGTGTGAGTGTGTCTGTGCGTGTGTGTGTGAATTATTAACTCAAGTGTAAACTGACCTTTCAAAGACGTCTCTAAAGTCTCTTCCAAGCTTCTGCGCTGCTGTTTGTTACTTATAATCTCCTCTAATCTCTCATCAAAGCCCTCAGCTGTGTGTGTGTGTGTGTGTGTGTGTGTGTGTGTGTGTGTGTGTGTGTGTGTGTGTGTGCCCGTGCCCGTGCCTGTGTGTGTGTAACAGTGTTCAGTGTCTGCATTAACGCTTCTAACCCGTTCCCCTTTCAACTCAGCGTCTTCTGAGCTTCCTCTCAATCCTACGCGGGGGGTTACTCAGGTGAGGCCCTCTGGTTCTTGCTCTCTGCCTTGTCTCTTTGTTTTTGGCTCCTCCCCTCTGCTTTGCACCTCCTGCTGTACCGACCCGACCATTCCCCCGTCTCGTCATCCTCCTTTCAAATGATGAGTAAAGTTATAGAGTGCCACAGGAAGAAATAATAAAGAGTCCTAAAACCCAGGGATGCTTTAGCAGGGTTCCTTCATCTGGAAGTCTATGGGTTTTTTCATTTGCCTTTTGGTTAGATGCTTGAAATAAGGTCTGTGGCTAACAAAAGGTTTACGATACTTGAAGTTGCCTTCACATGCGAAGAGATCTGCTCTTCGCCCACGTCATGGGTATAGTTGGGCGGCACCGGTCGCCCCCCACATAGGAAAACAATGGCAAGTCGCAAGTCATGTTCATCTGTGAAAATTATCTTGCTGAACAAAACCTCTAAGTGTATAAACCTTTGTTAACCACAGACCTTATTTCATAACCTTGCAAGCAAGCTGGATTCCCTGCGGGTTGGTTTGTGAAAACAAACAATACCGCCCCTATCTGGCAATGTCAGGTTACTTATTTTAGGCATCTAACCAAAAGCCTATTCCAAAAACTCATTCCAAAAACCCATTCCAAAAACTCATTGACTTCTCGACGACGGAACCCAGGGTGATGCTAATGCTGTATTCCAGTTCGAACTACCGACCTCCAATCTCAATCTGTTCCCGTGCGTCTTCTCGGGAAAACATGGACGTGACAGCCTTTGCCCGTTAACAATACAGTAATGGTGGCTAGGCTACATTAGCAGGCGAGTTCATACAGCAAAGACTTCTACGTAGCACAAGTCAACTGAGTTACGTTACAAATGGAAGCGACAAAGTTGTTACAACAGGTTTTCAGAACACAAAAGCTACATATCAAGTCAAATCAAGTTGTATTAAGTAGGGCACTGATGCTGTGATGTCAGGTGTGTTTATATCGACGAACTTGGTCTCGGTGGATCTAGCCCGAGTTTACGACTTTGAATTTCCGACTTGAATGACCGTTCCGTTGCACTTTTCTGTGTCGGAGGTCGTTTTTTTCCCCGAGTTCCGAGTGCAATGGGATACAGAATAACTTACAGGTTGTCCTGCAAAAATACTTCATCCCTGCGGCACTCTATATAGGCCCATTTCACAGCATTTGTTTTGCGGTGGTAAAGCAGGTGCAACCAATACCATTAATAATGGTTCCATTCCATGTAGGTGTTTCAGTGCCAGGGCCCTCACTAATGTTATCGGTACACCTGCTTTACTTGCTGCTTTACCGCCTCCAAATGGTTGCTGTGAAAAGGGCCTATTGTCATCCCTCACCTTGTCTGGCTGTCCCTGACCGTCCTCCTCCTGTCCTCCCTCTGCTTTACTACTAATCTGTAGCTGTGACGGAACTGTGTCACCGAAAGATCACTGGTGGATAATTTATAATCCGTCTGTCCCTCACCCCCCTTCACCCCCCCCACCCCGGTCCTGCAGAGGTGGCCTGCCGAGGGGAACGGGTCCGAGATGTCTACCAGAGACAGCAAGGCTACGCGGCGTGCCAAACCCAGGAGAAGGTCTCCCGCCTAGAGTGCCGGGGCAGCTGCCAGGGGGGGGCGGGGGGACAGGGCACCTGCTGCACCCCCCTCCGCAGCAAACGCAGGAAATACACCTTCCAGTGCACCGACGGCTCCTCCTTCGTCCAGGAGGTGGAGAAGGTGGTCAAGTGTGGCTGTACAAAATGTTCCTCGTAAAAAAAAGAAATCAAAGAAGAAAATAAAGACAACACCCTCAGCGGAAGAGTTCCTCTTCTCCAAATATGTTTTGTGCTCCTGCCCCACCTCACTCCCATACTTCACCCCCCCCCCCCCCCCCCCTCCCAAGCTCCCAAACCTCCCGAAATACCAGTCAACCCCCCCGCCCCCGTTTTGTAAAAACCCTGGGGAAAAAGTCAAAAACAAGAAAAAAATATTTTCTTTTCGTGCTGGACTGATGATCGATACTTCCTCGGTGGGGATGTTGAATTATATTGTAAAGTACAAAAAACAGACTTATTTTTTATTATGAAGTGGAGAAAAAGACAAAAAACACGAGAGTTGACTTTTTCCTGACATCTGCTTCTTTTCGTTGGTCACGATGACTCCTCCGACTGTGTGCCGCTCTCGCTCTTCCCTGGAGGACTGACCGGTCTCTCTCTTCCCTGGAGGACTGACCGGTCTCTCTCTTCCCTGGAGGACTGACCGGTCGCTGATGGACGACCGCTCCCTGTAGACTTCCTGCATCCCGTCTGTGTGTGTGTGTGTTTTAGGAGTATCCTTAACCGGTAGTACCACAGACTCACCACTAGGAGGATCTGAATGAAGGCAGGGGAGAGGGCGGGCAGCGTTACCCCCCCCCCCCCCCCCCCCCCCTAGAACACGAGAGTCCGCAGTGTCCCGTAACAGACCTCCTGAACCCTCCAGACTCTGTGCACCTGTGCACAAGTGTGTGCATGAACCTACACACAGCTACACTTAAACATCATCTTTGTGACATTTTATACAGCTACTGAACAAATACACACAAACACGCGCATACACACACACATATACATATATATATATATAAATATACAAATGCGCTCACCTGTAGAAGAGGAGTTATACATTAGACATTAGTTGCCCGGTAAAATACACTACTTTCTGTTTATCCCCCGTTCATTCATAAATGACAAGTATTTATTGTATCATAAATACCTGTGCTTATTCAGTAGATCCCCCCATGTATCAATCTGATTCTTTTAATATATATTAATTTATATTTGTCCTCTTATTTTTGTATTAAAAGACATAATCTGTCAAGATAGGTGAACTAACAAAATGGTGTCCTTTATTTTGGTTGAAGAGAAGTTGTTTTTTGACCACTGAAACTATTGTGTTTGCCAGAAACCTTAGTTGCATTTTAATCTGCAAATGTGACGTGAAGACATTGTATATTTTTGTCGCGTTTCCTGAGAGTTTGTACCGTGCCATTACCAGAAGGTCTTTATATTAGAGTATAAATGTATAGATAATTTCCCTACCTATGTATTTCACACAGAAATCTTGTGAGTAGCAATGACCCTAGAGGATGCTTAGAACTGTTTTTACCTTTTTAACAAATTGATGCTTAAAGAATACTGTGACTTTTTCTAAATGAAACTACTTTGTTAGCCCCTTGGTCTCCGATGTTAACATGTTGCTGCTAAGTTTTTGTACCGTAGACTTGGATCCTGATCTGTATGTTATATAGAACTTCCTGCTCCTACTGTACGGGGGCGCCTTGTGTAACAGATAAATATGTCCCCCACCTCTACACATGTGCGTTGTGCTTTATATTCCCCTTTACCCCATCCCCAGACTAATGTCAGTTCCCTGACTGATGTTTGTTTATTAAACACAATATTTACCTCAGATTCTCACATTTTGCCTTTTTTGGTCTCATTAAGAGATATTCATATACCGTATTTCAGAAATTTTATTTATGTATTTTAATTTTATTTATTTGAGGGACAATGCAGAATGCACATTACTGAACATTACATTAATGCAGTGTTAGCCCATGGCTAATTTTCAACTGCTGTCCCTTGGAACTCCAGTAAGAATTGCCAGTGCCTCACACACACACTGACATGCCTATTATTAACTGCTATTAACCCTAACATACACGTCTTTAATGGTGGGAGGCAACCCACAGGAACACGGGGAGAACATGCAAACTCCACACAAAAAGGACTTGGGATGGACCAGGGTTCGAACCTTCTTGCTGTGAGGCAGCAGGACTATAACCACTGAGCCACCGTGCTCCCCACAGCAGACTGTAGGTAGAATCACTATTAAAGATGTAGTTGAATGTGGAAATTGTGAGCACAACAGGGACACAAAAGTTGGACGGTCACCTTCCTACGAGGAATCTGTGCGGAACATTTTTCACACCACTTTCATCTTGTCTGAGGGCTGTATGGATACAGAGGTGACTGTTCCAGACATTTCTCCTTCATCTGCCCTCACACCTCTCTCTCTCAAACCTTTTCATATCATTTATCATTGCAATTCTTGAGGGATTTTGGAGTGTGCACACTCCAGTTCAGACCTTTTTTAAAGGCCAATTCTCTACTTTTTTTCCCCCCACTGAAGCTGCTGAGAGTTGATATTTTCTCCAAAAGTCGAAAAATGCGAGCACACTCGGAGAGTGAACAAAGAGGTCCGGTGCACGGCACGAGTACAAATTAAACAAGAAAAAAGCCAGCACTCAAAAAGTCCTTTTTAAGATTTAATTTACCTCAGTCAGGAATACAGCAGCACATACATGTTTCGGCCCCTAAAGCATCGTCTCGCTAAGATAATCTTTGTTTCTTTATAGGTCAGTGGGCAGAGAGGATCTCACAGCTGAGGATGCTTGGAGAACCTGTGCACAGGTTGAAATACATCAAGGCCTACAGAAGATACAGTCGACTGTATCGACTGCAAAGTGTTTCATGTAATAGCCTATCAAGATAACACAATTCAATAATGCCATCTACTGGTCAGCAGCAGTAATTACTTCCTCTCCTCATACTGTGATTGTGGCTTCTGTAGCAAGTGGGTTTTTACGGGGTGGGGTTGCTAGCCCCACGCCCATAACCCTAACGTACATGTCTGATGGTGGGAGGAAACCCGAGTACCCGGAGGCAACAATGCTAACCAGTGCGCCACCGTGCCTAGTAGTCCAGTAGGTGCCTAGTAGTCCAGTAGGTGCCTAGTAGTCCAGTAGGTGCCTAGTAGTCCAGTAGGTGCCTAGTAGTCCAGTAGGCTATGTGGATCTGAGGGGGAAGGGAGTTCCAAAGTTTGGGTGCAGCATGGAGAAGCCCCTGGCACCCATTGTGCTGGGGTTGATGGCTGGTCAAAAAGGCCAGTAGACCTGTTGATGAAGACCTCAGGGCGGGAGAGGGAATGTAAGTCTGAAGGTCTTTATGAGATTAGCAGGGAATAGACTATGAAGAGCTTTCAATGTTTAAAATAAGATTTTAAAGGTAATCCGTTATGACACGGGGGGGGGGCAGTGTAATTGAATCAGCAGCAGGGGAGTGACTTGTTCAGTGGAATTTGAATGTCTAATAATCTGTGTTGCAGAGTTCTGGATGAGTTGGAGGCAGTGAATACGTTTGTTGGGGATGTCTGCCAGGATAGCAGTGACCAAGCAGAGCATGGACTTCCATGGAGTGTTGTGTTAAAGCAGGGCGTAGTCTGGAGATGTTTCAAGCTCCACCAAGCCTTGTTGTGGTAGAAACGGTAAAGGACCAAGGGTCTGACCCTGGAAACACTTTCCCCCGTCCAACTGTTGAAACCTGCAGGACCTCAGAGTTCCAGTGACAAACACAGCTTGTCAACAAAACCAACGAAGAAGAAGAATGGAGAAGTGAGGCTTCTTCTCTTGGCTTCCTCCCATATTCCAAGTCTGCTGGCAACATGGCGAAAGCAACAGCGCTCCAACAGACCCTGGCTGCCAGACAGAAGCAGGTGAGTCAAATCCCTGCTTGACTGCCCACTCAGTCACCAGCAGTCCACTTCTGAACTCGTCATCTTCCTATCCACTTTACTGTTGAACAACATTCTTTTATTTTAATTCGTTTATTTGCACACTACTGTAACAGTGTTTCTGCACATTTCTTCAAAACACACCTTCATTCCTGCAGTTATGGGTGAACTGTAGTCTGTGGCTGTTTTTTCACTCCATTTTGCTTTAATTATACCACTTGTTTTTTGTTTAAAAAAAAGTCTAATTATTATTGGAAAAGACAGGAAGTGACGAATCCACCTCCACCCTCCACCCACCCATTTGAGCGCGCTCGATTCCTCTCCCGCCCTGCAGCTCCCCCACTGCGTTTTGGCATACGCAGCTTGGCCGCTATGCAGCCTCGCCTGGTCTATGACATCACTGATGATGACATCACTAATGACATCATCACAGATGACATCACATCATTAGGTAATCAGGGCAATCACCTAATTAAAAGATCTGGCTCCGTCAGGTCACCCGTGCTCTTTACACTTCCTGAAAGTTTCAGCCCGATCGCATGTAAAATGGCATAGCTGTGGCCGGATCAAATTCTGCTCACTCACTCTCTCTCTCTCACACACACACACACACACACACACACACACACACACACACACACACACACACACACACACACACACACACACACACACACACACACACACACACACACACACACACACACGCATGTGGCGAAATGCTGGAAATGATGAGATCACCAGAGAGACTGGCAACCTCCAGACAGCTTTGTCAAATAACAGACACACACACACACACACACACACACACACACACACACACACGCAGGGAAGAAAAAAGGAAGCAGTTATTACTTATATTACACTTTAAGCAACCAGAGTGAGTTACAGTGGATGCACCAGCAGAAAAGCCTTAATTCCCTATGACTGTATAGGCAAATAAATAAATAAATCAAATAAAACTTTCAGCCCGATCGCACGTAAAACGGCATAGCTGTGGCCGGCCCAAATTCTTGAAACAGACAGAGAAACAAACAAACATTGCCCACATGCTCCCTTTAAAACACAACAGATATGCAGTGTTGGGCCAGTTTTCTGAAGATTAATAATTAGTTACAGTTTCTACTCACTCCTCTCAAAAAGTAAGTAGTTAGATTACTAGTTAGTTACACAGCAAACACTGAATCACTGTCATGCCTTAGTAACTACAGTACAGTAGTTACTACTGTCTTTTCTGACAGACAGCAGAATCTTGATTTTGCTTCTAAGGTTATTAGCAGGCTGGTAGGGCTATATGGGTTAGAGAAGCTGAAGATTTCTGGTGTCACCACCTTCCAAAAAATATCAGTAATCACATGGAGAACACTAAAAGGCTGTAGGAATGTACTGCAAGGTCATTACAGTATACAGGGCACCGTATCGCATGGGACATACCTTTGAGCAGGAGAACACATTGCAATAGAGTGATAGAAACGGCACTGTGCTGGTCTCTAGTGGTTTTGGTGGAGAAATACAACCATGCAATATTCCATATAGATCAGTGGGTCAAGATCAAACAATTTACAGATGATGTGCAATCTGCAAAAGCTGTAATGACTTGACTGTGTGCTCACCTCACCTTTGTGTTGGATCATTAGTCTTCTACAACAAATGTGCAGCAAGAATGGCAGAAGGTCTCAGTGACACATCTAGCATCACAATGGAGCCCAATGGCAGATACAACTTTACAGGAACCTCTGCTGATAACACAGTCGTAACACTCTGCAGGAAACTGAGATTAAATGCATGATGACTTATCAATATTCATGAATGTGGCATGTAGTTCTTATAGAAGGGCCCCGTTACTTAGAAATGGGAGATGGAGTAAAGTGTTGCACAGTGATGTACATGGTGCTGGGAACGGATTGGCTCCAAGTTCAGAGGTGGTAAATCCTGAGGTCAGCCTAAAACAAAGAAGAATTCATCTAGTCAATAGAAAAGGCAATAGACAGAGATCATGAACATATCTCCTTCAAAGCTAGGACAACGGCCAATAGTAGCCTATATAATAATAATGTCATCAATAGTCTAGTGGATTCACACCAAGGCAAAATAAAAGCTTGTTGCACCAGTTTGAACATGCAAATTATTAGCCAAAGTTGAAGTTTTTTGGCTCGAATGGCCGATGGGGTGTATATCACATAATTGACAGTGCAAAATTTCGTGTAGTGGCTCATTCGCGCCACCTGGGGGGCGAAATCTAGTCTACTCGCACGTTTGCATTGACTTTGTATGTAATCTTGTCGTGCGAATTAACAAAAATCGCCCCGGTGTGGACGCACAAGACGAAAAAAGCTTCACTCGCGCGAGTTTCATCCATGCACGGATTATCATGACCACAGGCCCTGGACACAAACTTGACATGGGCCCCTATACTGTACCTACACATGCAAATAGTACATGTGCACTGAGTGTGCACTCCCAAAGCACACAGATTGATTGATTGATTGATTGCTTTATTGCAGACTCATGGTCCATAGAAAAAACATACATACATAAATACATAGATACACACAAATAACATAAAAAATATACATTTCACTTTAAAAAACAACTGGTCAAATAAAGAAACATTAAAATAAATTCATATACAGACATTGGTTGCACATAGTATAACCCACAGCATTGAAATTATATTCATTATCAGCATTAATTATATTTAATGAAATTGCTGCAATTTCAGGTCTGTTTTGTTCTATAAATGCCATGTAGATAATGTGACATCTAACTTTATCAAAAAATAAAAAGACAATCGATCTTAAGGGCAAGGGCCTCCATTGGCTCCAGGGCCCTGCAGGCACATGTCCACTTTGCTCATGCAGTAATCCGTCTATGGTTTCATAACATTTCATAACTGAAATGAAAAGGGAGGAAAACTTGCGCGCTGCCCTTCTCATGCAACACCATTGAATAATTCAACCTAATCACACATTTATAAGCCTATGAAATGTCTGTCAGTAAATATGTGAGTACAGCCTACGTACTTTTATTTCCTTATCCGATAATACATTCTGATGTATCCACAGCATTAAATACTGCATTCAAACTTCTATATCTTTAACGAAAAGTTCGCTTCCAACTCGTGCTTTGTCCCGACACGGCTTTTCACAGTATCACTTCCCTCTCTCAGGCTAAGAACTTCCTGTCTTGGATGAGGCACTTCACATCACCCAAAACCTACTTCACTTGTCAACAGCAGAACACCGCATTTGACGGGACAGCTCCCAAGTGCGATTGTATGTATCTGCCTGTCACTGGGCACAGCTGAAAAAGAGAATACATGACAAGCCTGTCTGGGAAGTCTCTTTAGATTGTAAATAAACTCCATATGCCACCCCCTGGTGTAGACTCAATAGTGTCCTTTTTTTTTTTTAGGTAGATTGCATAAGAGAGTGAATATTCAGCTGTTATGGCGGTGTGGCTGTGCTTGTGCGAGTGAGGTTCACAGTCGGAGCAGGGCTGGGGGGCGAGTGGTCGGCGGTGAGCATCACTTGCACCCGTCCTGAACGTTGTTGTCAGTGTCCCCGAGCCACATTTTGCACTCTGCCTGACAGGTCAGTGCACACGGCCTGACAGGTCAGTGCACTCTCCTGTGTCGGCCACTACCCCCAGGTGTCACTCTCTCTTTTGCTCTTTTGCAGTGCTGCAGCTGAGAGCTTACACAGGCACGTTCTTTTTGTTTGGGCTTTGCTATCTGGTTTAGTAACCATGAGATGTTTGTTTCTCAGAGAGGGTCACAATGCACAAAGATTTGTGTTTTTCTGTTCATTTCATTCAAGGCCGCTAATACAGGTTAGTAGGCTATCTGGCTATTTGCCACTGGATTTCACTAACCTCTTGAATTTACCAGATTCATCTTCTGGATAGTGAGTCAGAGACATTCATCTCCCAACGCTGGTCCAAGACATGGGTCTCTCTCTCTCTCTCTCTCTCTCTCTCTCTCTCTCTCTCTCTCTCTCCCCTGCTCTGACTCCTGTGACCAGTCTATTTTTAGATGTTAGTAGGCCACTGTGGGAGTGGGATGGCATCATGGCAGGTTGTCTGATGCCTGGCACTAATAATTGAACTGCTCCGCTCAGCAGCAGGAAATAGAACCAGCAACCCGGGCCCTGACTGCATGTGGCAGTTTGCCCATCTCATCTGGAAATAATCAGATTCTCTTGTCTCAGCATGTCATCATAACACACATGGCTTCTCCCATGTGTCAGCCACTTCTCTTCTCATTATTATTTTGTTGTTATTATTTTTTACTCTCTGTATGTCTTTTTTGTCTTATTTTAGACTTCAACTTTCCCATGACCACACCCCCCCCCGACCCTCAAATCTTCCACGTTAATCCCATCTCTGAATGTCTTCTTCCATTCCTATTCCAGTATACACTCTCCCTCTCTCTCCATTCTGTCTTTCTCTCCGACCCCTCCTTTCTCAAGCGTGTTTGCTTTGCTCATCTAAAGTGACCTGATTCATTTGTGCTGCATGGCACCAGACAGGCTCAGTGTCATTTGTGCTGCATGGCACCAGACAGGCTCAGTGATCAGTCTTGCTCTTAAACACAGAACACGTGGGATGGCATAATATGAAGGCACATCATGGTGGTGATCCAGGACCAGACAAGGACGCCATATTTTCCCTGCGGGCTCCATTTGCAAAGGCCCCATTTTTTCATACAGCAGTCACAATAAAACAGTACTTGTCTCATGTCACTCCCCTCTTCCGTGACCTTCACTGGCTTCCCATTTCGGCTCGCATCAAATTCAAGACACCGGTACTGGCCTACAGGGCGGGTTAGTCCACATGTCAGCCCCTTCCTATCTGCAGTCCATGGTCAAGTTCCAAACTTCTCATCGCTCCCTCCGCTCCTCCACCCGTCCAGATCGCCTCGCTCCTCCACCGCTATGGGCTCAAAAGTCGCCCGTCTCGATCGCGACTCTTCTCGTCCCTGGCCCCTCAATGGTGGACTGAGCTCCCCCCTTCAGTCAGAACGTCCGAATCACTGCCAATATTTCGGCGGAGACGAAAAACTCACGTTTTTAGGCTACACCTGGGCCCTTCTTGAACTAACATAAAAAATAAAATAAAATAAAGCCTACTAATGCTACATGTTACTTATTCCTTCTCAAACTACTTCCTACATGGTGCTAGTCTATCAAAGTATCTTAGCTGTCATTGATTGTGTTGCATAGTGGTTTTCTGTACTGTTGACAAATTGTGATATTGTAAGTCGCTTTGGACTGTGATTGGCTGTGTCTGCAGGTGGGAAGCTGGATTGAGGGTATGTGTCCTGGTCGCTGCACTAGCGCCTCCTCTCTGGTCGGTCAGGATGCCTGTTCGGGGCGGAAGGGAACTGGTGGGAATAGCGTGATCCTCCCACGTGCTACGTCCTGCCGGTGAAGCTCCCCGCTGTCAGGTGAAAAAAGGTGGCTGGCAACTGCACATGCATCGGAGGAAGCATGGTGCTAGTCTACGGCTCTCCCCGAATCGGCAGAGGGGGTGGGGCAGCGACCGGAGCAGCACAGAAATGACAGGCTCTGGCATGACAAAAACAGCTGAGAAACGAATGAAACAAATTCAAATTGTGTGTAAAAAAGTGTGCAATATTTAAGAACACGAATAGCCCGACTCAACGGACAACAACCTTGTGTATAAGGCAAGCACTGTTTGATTGTGATCGCTATACATGTAGGAAAAAGTAGGGCCTTTGCCAATGGAGCCTACAGTGACAATATGGCGTCCTTGTCTGAGACTCAGCGTGAGAAGCAGCCGCAGGCTGAGTCTCACATTGAGGCTAATATCTGTAATATTGTTGAGATTGGAAACTTCTCCCTTTGGAATGTCAGGATTAAAGGAGGAAACAATGCAATGATCTGATCTGACGTCCCAAGCCAGAGGGGATTATACAGTCTTTTGGATCATATGAGTTCACACACCAGACCAGAGGAGACAAGGAGCCTATGGGAAACCAGCCTATTACCCGAGACTCATAGCCTAATACCTAAATACACATATTGTATACAGTATTTACAAGCATATTTGTTTATGTGCTGGAATTCTTTTGTGGAGGGGGGGGGGGGGCTCATGTGCACTGAGTCAAATACGATTTCTGAAAAAGGTCAGTCTATGTTGTTTAAAAAAATGGTGTACCAGTCTCACTCATTCAGACGGAATAGGTCAGTGTCCTGTGGACTTAAAAACTGATGTGATTGTCCGGTGATGCACTGTGATTGTGTAGCGACTGGAAATGCACGACCTAACTCATCTGCATTAAGCCGCCGCCAGCGCCTCGCACGCAGAGAAACATGTCGCTGAAGTACGTCAATCGATTAGCAGCCCCCCCTGCAGCTCATGTCTGCAGCACTGCCTCCAGCACTTTTAACAATCACACAGTCACAGAAGGCGTGTGTGCCCCATTAAACGGTCCCCTATACGCTACAGTAATAGGGGGACACGGTTAGATCACTTTCTAAATCACTTTCCATTATTCCTCAGAGAAAAGCCCGCCCCCGCCACCCCACAGGCCACACACCCCTCTTCTCTGCACCCCACACATTGCTCTTCTATGCACCCCACACATTGCTCTTCTCTGCACCCCACACATTGCTCTTCTATGCACCCCACACATTGCTCTTCTCTGCACCCCACACATTGCTCTTCTATGCACCCCACACATTGCTCTTCTATGCACCCCACACATTGCTCTTCTCTGCACCCCACACACCCCTCTTCTCTGCACCCCACACACGCCTCTTCTCTGCACCCCACACACTGCTCTTCTCTGCACCCCACACATTGCTCTTCTCTGCATCCCACACATTGCTCTTCTCTGCACCCCACACACTGCTCTTCTCTGCACCCCACACATTGCTCTTCTCTGCACCCCACACACTGCTCTTCTCTGCACCCCACACATTGCTCTTTTCTGCACCCCACACACATTGCTCTTCTCTGCACCCCACACACTGCTCTTTTCTGCACCCCACACACATTGCTCTTCTCTGCACCCCACACACCCCTCTTCTCTGCACCCCACACATTGCTCTTCTCTGCACCCCACACACGCCTCTTCTCTGCACCCCACACACTGCTCTTCTCTGCACCCCACACATTGCTCTTCTCTGCACCCCACACATGCCTCTTCTCTGCACCCCACACACTGCTCTTCTCTGCACCCCACACATTGCTCTTCTCTGCACCCCACACATGCCTCTTCTCTGCACCCCACACACTGCTCTTCTCTGCACCCCACACATTGCTCTTCTCTGCACCCCACACATGCCTCTTCTCTGCACCCCACACATTGCTCTTCTCTGCACCCCACACACGCCTCTTCTCTGCACCCCACACATTGCTCTTCTCTGCACCCCACACACATGCCTCTTCTCTGCACCCCACACACTGCTCTTCACTGCACCCCACACGCCTCTTCTCTGCACCCCACACATTGGTCTTATCTGCACCCCACACACTGCTCTTCTCTGCACCCCACACGCCTCTTCTCTGCACCCCACACATTGCTCTTCTCTGCACCCCACACATTGCCTCTTCTCTGCACCCCACACACGCCTCTTCTCTGCACCCCACACATTGCTCTTCTCTGCACCCCACACACCCCTCTTCTCTGCACCCCACACACTGCTTTTATCTGCACCCCACACACTGCTCTGCAAGAGTCAGAAAGAAGGCCTGAAATCACTTTCCTCACATAACCCACATGCATGCATCTGTAGCCTATATGGGCGACACATTTTGAAAGATTAATTTTGCCTTTGTTTTATTAATCCTCTTTGGCATGGTGCCTATCCGTACAGTACATGGAGTGGGATATAGGCCTACAGCAGATGCGTGCTGTATGTAGGTTAAAAGCCCATTACACAATGAACGCATCACATGCCTGCCCTCTGGAAACCATAGAGTTACATATAGGCATGTTTCTGTTCTCACCGTCCTCCATTGCTAAAACAATCACAGACACATACACGTTATCATCGGTGACAAAATACAGACACGACTTGTGTTCATTCCCTTTGCCGTTTCCAGTCAAATGGGGGAGGAAGCAGCGGTTTAAATTTGATGCACTGATCCACATTTTGATGAGCTGCCTGATGATCATCACCATCACAACAATTGGAGCGTTCTTTTCCCTGCTAAAAAAAAATCACAGTGCACTGTTACACTCTGTTACACTCTGTTACACACTGCTGGCTCCAGTAAAGCCCACAGCTCCTCACGGTTATACCACACGTTTTCATATTTAACACTGACAAGGAACTCTCATGAAACAGAGATGAGCAGATGTTAATGTTAATCCGTGGGGGTGGGGGCAGGGAGGGGGGGGGGGCAGGCTGTGAGAGCAGCAGCAAATAGCCTCCACTCCTCAGGCTGTGAAAGCAGCAGCAAATAGCCTCCACTCCTTCCTCTGCATGTCTTCTGTGTGGACTTTTAGGCACAAAGTTGCATTATGATGTCTTCTTCATGGGCAGGATATGCAACGGTGAGATCTGTGATTGCATGGCCTGATTTCTGCTGCCGTAATAATTAATCCCACTTCCAGCATCAGCCCCATTCAAATGCAAACTATATATAATAATCAGCCTTATGTTTCATCAGGCTGAGCTGAGTTTAAAAAGCTGCTTGTTAAAAAAAAGTGGTTTGTTATCACTGGTCGGGGGCATCCTCCACACGAAGTCCCATACAAATTATTAATGTGGGGGGTTTTTTTCTCCCCAGGAGCTGGGGGGTGGGGGTGGGGAGTAGGGGTGGG
Organism: Poromitra crassiceps; assembly: GCF_964638095.1. NCBI lineage: Eukaryota > Metazoa > Chordata > Actinopteri > Beryciformes > Melamphaidae > Poromitra > Poromitra crassiceps. Next base: position 42,027,438 of record NC_139626.1, on the reverse strand, counting down.
GTTTAGGACTGCACAGTGCATTCAGGAGCGCAGATGACAGCCGCAAATGTTAGTTACATAATCCCATTTGTAGACATTCCAGAGAAATTCTAAATTCTGTGAACTCTCTCACTGAGAGAGAGAGAGAGAGAGAGAGAGAGAGAGAGAGAGAGAGAGAGAGAGAGAGAGAGAGAGAGCAAGAGAGAGAGAGAGCGAGAGAGAGAGAGAGAGAGAGAGAGAAGAGAGAGAAGAGAGAGAAGAGAGAGAGAGTGACTGGGGGTGAGGAGAGCCAAGCAACCATTCAGCCTTGAATAGAAACAACACAGCAAAAAAAAAAAAGAAAAAAAACGTCTTGAGAGGCTCATTCTAATTTGGAATGTTATGAGTGTCATCTGTTGTGAAGTATCAATAGCTTGAAATAAGGGGGGTCACTCCAGTAACATCAATAATGACAGGTAGTTCATCCTCCATGTCCATGTTAACAATGCATTCAGACCACCTAACCCAGGCTCTTAAAATCTCATTTTTGAAAATAGGTGGGAGGAAATGACAATGATTGACATGATTGACATGATTGATTTTTCACATGTTCTTTGGCAAATCAACTTGTTTCAAGACTTCTCCCCGATTCAAGTGTTGTTTTCTCCATGCCCTCGTCGTCACTTCCAGAAGAGAAAGCCAGCCCCCTCTTGTCAGAGAGCAACGCTGTGGAATGTGCCCTATGATGGGGGGACCCTCTCTCCACAGGTTGGGTTTAGTCATTGGGTAGGTGGTCTTGACTAGGGGTTAGGCATAGGGGAGGGTCAGGCTTAGGCATTCGGTAGGTGGTCTTAGAGTTAGAGATAGTCATCGGGTAGGTGCAGGTCTTGGGGTTAGGGTATGGATATGGTAGTGGGCTTAGGGTTAGGTTCACCAGGGGAGATGCCAGGGTGTCTGAAGGAGGTCTCAAGGGGTGGTCCCCCCAGGGAAGACGCAGAGGTCTTCGAGCCCAAGGCCCTAACGGGATTGGGCCTGGTTTTGAGAGAGGGTCCCCTCACAGCACAGTCGGGGGGGGACTGCTTGCCTTTTGACAACTCCTGAAACAAGTGGCAGTCTTGAATATCCTTTTTGCATTTTTGTCCCATTTGATTAAAAGAAAAATCATTACTCAACTAAATAAGTTGCTGGATATTTCTGCCTGTGAGGCATCGCCTTCCCAAACCTCGACCACTATGTAGGCTATATCTTGCTGTTTGTCCTCCTCTCTTACCCTCATGGGACGTCATATGACAAATCATTTGTCACTCATATGGGTATCTGCGCCAGTCTGTCCTTGTCATTTCTTTCCTCGGTGTCTGCCACCTGGGTCGAGGCCGTCCCCCTGTGATAAGACACAGTCACCGTGGTATTGCCACTGTCCTCCTCACTGCCCCCGGTGTTCGCACCGGGGGAGACGACCAGCTCCACGTTGTCCTGCTTCAGGGATCCCACCTCGTTGCTCGCCACCACCGTCTCCAGCGCTGCGCTCACCGCGGCCCAGCAGCCTCCCCCGCGGCAGCCCAGGAGGCGCAGGAAGGCGTCTCGGAAGTCCGCGTTGAACGCGTAGATGATGGGGTTGAGAGACGAGTTGCTCCAGCCGATCCACACGAAGACGTCAAAGGTTTTCTCGCTGACGCAGTAAGGGCCCCGCTGGGCGCTCGGCGAGCCCGGCCCGGGACAGAAGGGGAGCGCGCAGTTCAGGACAAAGAACGGGAACCAGCAGCAGACAAAGACGCCCATGATGATGCCCAGAGTTTTCAGGACTTTCGCCTCTTTGCGGATGGAGCAGACCCTGAGGGAGACCCTGCGGTGGGGGGGATGGGGTTGGTGAGGGTGAGGGTGAGGGTGAAAGTGGGCGTGTGTGTGAGGATGAGTCTGGAGATAGGAGGTGACACTGAGCTGACGCTGTGAGCACGGGTGGGGGAAGGGCTCAGGGGCGTCCGAGCGGGAGCGGCAAATCTGCGCGTGCTCCGCCGCTCGCTCCAGAGTCGATATCCTTTGTATCTGCACCTGCGCTATCCGGTAGATGCGGGTGTACGTGACGACCATGATGGCCACGGGGATGTAGAAGCTGATGAGGGAGGAGGAGATGGCGTACGTGCGGCTCAGGCTGGAGTCGCAGCTCCCCGCCGCGCCGCTCCCGTTCGACCTCTCCGGCGGCGGGTCGCCGATCTCCGCCCGGTGCCAGTTCAGCTGCACGGGCACGAAGGAGATGACCACGGACACCGTCCACGTCACGCCGATCATGACGGAGGCCACCCTCTTGTTCATGCTCCTCTCGTAGCGGAACGGGCTGGAGATGGCCCAGTAGCGGTCCACGCTGATGACGCACAGGTTGAGGATGGAGGCGGTGGAGCACATGATGTCGCAGGCCAGCCAGCTCTTGCAGAAGCCGCCGAACGGCCAGAAGCCGGCCACCTCCGCCACGGCTTTCCACGGCATCACCAGCACGGCCACCAGGAGGTCCGACACCGCGAGGGACACGATGAAGATGTTGGTGGCTCTGGCCCGCAGGTGCCGGTAACGGCAAACGGCGGCGCACACCGTGAAGTTGCCGAGCAGTGTCCAGATTATGAGCAGGGTCAGGACGCAGCCCGTTAAAGCTCGGTGCGTCCTGCCAGTCCCTGCCGGCGCCAAGTCGGTTGTGCTATTCATTGCCTGGTCTTGATGTCAGAGTAGAGAAATAAGAAGGCGGCCACCCATCGCAATCCATTGGCAGTATAAAAAAAGAAAAGAGAAATAGTCAGAGGCAGATTGGAGAGTGCGCATCCCCCCCTCCGGTCGGACTGACCTGTGCTGCTCGGTGAGCGCGCAGCACATTAAGTGCAGACGTGCAGCAGCAGCTGGTACCCATGCTGACAAATAACAGCCCTGAGCAGAGCCACACACAGCTGAGCAAAACTCTCCGTGGGTGGATTTGTGTGAAGTGTGTGTGATTCCCTCTTCTCTCCTCTCTGCCGTGCTCTCTCTCTCTCTCTCTCCGCTTGCTCCTCCCTTTCTCTCTCTCCCTCTCTCTCTCTCTCTCTCTCTCTCTCTCTCTGTCAGTGCACACTGGAGACGGACATGGACGTCGTAGAGTGAAGTACATGATCTGGGGATGAGTGGGGTTTTTTTCTTTTGGAGGGGAGGGGGCTGAACTGAGGGAGGGAGAGGGGGAGAGGAAGGGATTATAGGCTAGCTTGAATCGTTGTCAACAAACGTTAATATCTCAAAAACTATACATCGCTTCGCTTATATTTTGACATTCTGAGTGAGAGCAGAAGTAGCTCAAGGGTCTGATGTATTTGTGAAATGTTGTGCGTTTTAAAATGAAGTGAATTTAGTGAAGAGTACAGCCTGTTACAGTGAGACACTCAAGGCTGAGTCCTAGATGTCCTAAAAGTGGTCTGTCGTTTAAAGTTTAGGCGCATAGGCGCATAGGCGGTTTTAGACCCTTTTTGGGTGGGCTGAGGCCCCCTAAAATTAATTTCAGCCCAGTCACCCCACCCTGAACAAGGGTTCCCAAACTTTTCCCGACCCCCAAAATAACGGTGCCAGAGGCTCGCGATGCTCGCGACCCCCACTATCCTCAGAGCTGGTTTGGGGGGGGGGGGGGGTTTAACGCCTGCACCAACCCAACCCGTCATTGGAGCCAGGCTGCACCGCCCGGCCCGTTAAAATATCTGAAAATGCCGAACCCAATCCAACCCAGCAGCCCGCAAACGGCCAATTTAATGTAATATGTCTCCAGACTCCCGCTGAGCGCAACAGAGCTCTCCTAGGTGTCCAAACTCTGTCTCTCCCCCTCTCTCTTTCTCTATCTCACACACAGACACACACATGCGTGCCAGTGCGCGACAACAGTTCTGCTCTGGATGCGTTGTGTGGCTGCTTTCATGTCGTTGAGTTCTTACTGCTTCGTCGGCATTACAAACTCAGCTATTATTATCGGTCTTTCTTCACTTAATCCAAGGTCTTCAAATGGAGATAGGCCAGGTAGGCCAGAGATGGGCAGGTAGGCCAGAGGTAGGCTACATAAACAGTTCTTATCCGTTCCCATTTCTTTTAATTGCCTCATGCGCTCTCAATTGGTCACGTAGTGACCAATTTAGCAGTAATGGCTAAAGTTGACAAATAGATCACAGTCGAGTCCACACAGAAAATCTGCGGTGGCATTCGTTTGGACACTTCAAATAATAATTACAGCGAATAATCCTTCCAAAATGTTTGTTTTGAGAGCACATAGTTCACGTCTTAATAAAGGGTTACTCTGCGTGTTTCACTGCTCTAACTAAATTATTTAATAATGTTGCTTTGTCACGTTCTGAGCCTGCCCCGCCCGCACCCGCGATATTTTCATAATTTGCCAACCCAGACCGCCTGCCTGCCGGGCGGGCCAGCCCGTGGGACCCGGCGGGTTCTGGGGCATCACTAGTAGCCTACAAAACGTTTGTTTGTGCGCATATGCACTACTGTATTGTATTGTATTGTGTTGTGTTGTATTTTTATTTAGTTCATATCATCATCATCATCATCATCATCAGTAGGCTATATAAATGGGAGCTGGGGCTCTGTCTGTCTGTCTGTCTGTTTGTTTCTCTGTCCCACTGTGATGTCATAAATCCCACTGTGACATCATCCGTGATGTCATAAAAAAAATCCAATAAATTTGGCAATGTGGGCTCTGTTCTCCGTTTCAATTGAGCTCCTTGGACAAGTGGGTGAGAATCTGGAGTTAGAAGACAGTCAGAGCTGATATGAAGGCATTTTGTCCTCTCCATCATCTATGGTGAAAGTGCAGATGTTACCTGCAGGCCAGAGCTTCCAAGTGGCACAAACTGAAGAAGAAGTGCATAATCTGTCTGCCACCTGCAGGACCGCCCAGAGAGATGGGCGCTCCCCCGCACGCGCTTTACTCATATCAACGCTGCAGCTGTCGGAGCTGACTGAAAAAAAGTTTGATTCGATTTTGGCATCCTGACTTTTTTGTTTTGCTCCTGGCATTTTGCTATCACCGGTCTTGTTTTGTTTGCTATCACCTGTCTGTGTTGTGTGTTACACCATAAATGGTCCCTCTAGCTGCTGCTGCTGCCCCAAGCAAAATGGTCCGCCTTGTTCTTCTTCTTCTTTTGGCTTTCCGGCAGACTAGATGCCTTGCGGCAGGCACGTGCACACATAGACATGAAAGGGAGCTTGAGCCCCTGCCTTTTTTTCAGTCTGTAAAAAGTGCCCTTTTTTTTTTTTTTTATACATTTTTCATTTTCATTCCAACAACACATGAACAAAACAAACAGCTCAGACACATGGAAAAATAAAATAAAAAGTGGCCTTTCCTGACCATGAATGCATTTCTAATGATGCTTTGTATGGTAATTGCCCTTTCCATGCCATCACTGAAGGCAGCATTCAAAGAGAAATGCCTTTTCCGGGCTCTCTTGGCCTTGAATGCACCATTTGTAATAGGCCTCTGCATGGAGCAGTGTTTTTCTAAACCGCCCCTGAAGGCACCAACCCAAAAACGCACGTGGCCCGTCCCCACCCACTCCAGCAGTGCGCACTCCACTCAGCCAGAGCAACCATGCAGACGGACAGCAGCAGCACAGGCGCACACAGTCTGACAGATATATCAGTCAGTCAACGTGAATCAGGTATGTATGTTTGTCAAAACTAAAATGAGATATTCCTCAAAAACTGGTTAAAATCGGAATATTTAAAATGAGTTATACCCCTAAATTGGCCTTCAAATTGCCTCAAATTTCCGGGCTGTAGTGCCCTTTTATGAATTCGGGCCCCTGCCCCTCTAATGTTCTCTGCACGTCCCTGCCTTGCGGCACATTGCTGCCTCTCACTGCACTGGTCGGATGGGGGATTACATCATGGCACTATTTTCCACAGGAGCACTCCTGCCCAAGCATGCCTTGTTACTGCTGCTGTGTTTTGTGTATTTGTTCGACTCCTTGCAAAAAATTAATTAGTTGCCGCATTTTCAGGATGGGAGATATATTTTAGTGTTAATAAAAAGCTTACCCCTTTACCCCCGCTTATGGGCGGACCTGGCCACCTGATGACGACTCGTGTAAAGCCTGGATTATGCTTGACGCTTTGGCCGGCCGCACGGAAATGAGAGACACGGAATCCGACGAGGAAACGTGTGGAGCTTGTATACTCTGTGTGGGTTTCTGCAGGCGGAATTGAGCGCGAGTCTTGAAAACTCCACTTTGTCCGCCCGTCCGCGTCCGCGTAGTTACAAATTTCGGCGTGCGCATGGCCGCTCGAAAACCGTCCGCACGGAGCCTTGCGGAGGGGCGTGTCTGCTAATTTGACGTCACTTTTCCGTGCGGACACTCGCGTTCCTCGCTGATGCGGAAAGCATAATGAGACCTTTAGGAACAATCTGCTTGCTCACCCCTCGCCCATGCGCGTAGCCACGGGTGTGCCAGGGTGTGCAAATGCCACCCAGACAGGCCGCTGGCACACCTAAAAAAAATGGGGTAAAAAAGGTTTTTTGTTTTGTCTGCAAAACACATCAACGCTGTCATGCACTGTGTCCAACTTATCCTATGTGCGAATAGAAATCACGCTCCGCTGACCTATGTGCCCCGGAGCATCATGGGAATAGTTAAGCTGTCGTCCACGTAAAGTAAACAAATGCACGCACAGCTGTAGCAGCAGCAGCAGCGCCAAATCAAGAAGACATGAAACAAAGCCCGCTTTTAAGCTTTTTCGGCAAAGGCAAGAAACGTCGCTTTGACGACGAGGAAGAAGATGACTCGTTGTCACCCTCCCCCTCAACAAGTGCGGATTGTAGTGCTACTAGTGCACCCGTTCCCGCACCTGTATTGGTGGTGTACAGTGGAGAAGAGACAGACGATTATGAAGAAGATGATGCAGCCGAAACAATGACTTTTACAGCGGGGAACGCAGCCAACAACACACTGGAGGTTTGTGCAGAGCCAGAGGACACTGAGAACGCTACAGATCTCTCTGCAGTAGACGAACCTTCATGCCAACCAAATTTGCGTTCTTTCCCGACTAGAACACTCATTGGAAAAAGTAGGTGAGACTTTTTTGAGATACTAAACAAAGTGGTTTTACATGTTGCCAAAAAATACAATTTAATTGACTGCTTCTACCTGCTAATAATGAGTGTGAAAAGGAGCAAACAACACACAAATATTCCTCTAAATCTGGTTTGAAAAGACCCAAAAAAAATTGCGGCCGCCGCCAAATGGTCCGCCCCCTGGCATACCCTGGCTTTCTGTGGCACACCCAATGAGCCAAGTCTGGCTACGCTACTGCCCTCGCCCATTGCTCATTGCTGGGAAATGCTGAGAAGGAAATGCCGACCAGTGCATCACACCCTTCCCCCATTGCCCCAGGAACTCACACTTTATGACTGTTCAGATGAGAGTAGTAGGGATGATTAGATGAGATGAGTGAGTGTGGAGAATCAACAGATTCAAATTAAGACTAGCGGTCCATGTCCTAATCATTGTAAAGTTGTAAATTCAGTTTAAATACTTTGTTGAATACCTTGTACTGCCACAAAGTGGATATTGATGTAAATAAGTATGTCAATGTATTCCAATTAACACCTTTATCATTCAATTCATTCAGAAATGAGTGAGCATAGCATACATTTAGAGAGACAGGGGCCATAGAAACTTCCTATCTTAAGTCTTAAGTTAAAGATAGGAAAACTTCTACATAGGATTTTTCCTGATTTCGTATTACAGAAGCAAATCCTAACTAACTTTAGGAATGCTATCTTATCTTATCTTACTAAATCTAAATCCTATCTTATGTCTGGTTAGGAAATCCTAAATACTCAATCCAACATCGGTTATCAACTTTTATGTCTGTTACCATAGCAACCGACACTACTTTTCTCAACATGGTAGAGCTATATTACTAATAACCTACAATAAAGACATCTCATGCACATAACAACAGGGCAAAATAAAGTTTGATCAAGCTTCAAGGAGAGACAGTTAAACTAGCTGGAATATATATCTATATAAAAGTGGACTCTGTTTCATGGACTTTAAATTTTTGTCCCACTGATGATGTCACAATGTCTATGACATCATCAGTGATGTCATCAGTGACATCATTATTGACCAAAATCATCTTATGACATCACTGATGATGTCATAGGCACTGATGCTGTCTATGCATTATCAGATCATCAGTGAGAGTGATGTCATCAGTAATGCGAAGTTGAACAATTGTGCGCTGCGCATGCCAATAGCGCAGGCGATTGTGCGCTGCGCATGCCAACAACAATAGGGCAGGCGAGTCCGCACGGCGGACGAGCCTTCGGTGCTGATACCTAGTGTCTTTCCACGTTAATGTGGTTATGGACACTGTGACATCATCAGTAATGTCATAAAGCACTGATGATGTCATAGAGCTTATCTGCTAATGATGTCATAATGACATTGGTATTATCTGCTAATGATGTCATGGACATTGTGACATCCTCAGATATAATAACCCCTCCCGGCGGGGCTAATGATGTCATAGACATTGTGACATCATCCGTGATGTCATAAAATCTTCCCGGCTGAGGCTATATAAGTGGTGGGAGATTTTCATTTGATCAGTAATTTGTTTCCATGCCAACATTTTATGACCAAACATGAGGAGTGTCATATTGACATTTGTCGTCCTCGGATCTATCGCGGCCTTTGCAGTTCCTGGACTGTGCTGTAATCGCGGGGAATACAAAACTGCTGATGGTGAGTGCTGTCCGACGTGCCCACCAGGCAAGGTGGTTAAAAAACACTGTAAAGAGTACAGCAGCACAAGCTGTGTTGAATGTGGGTCGGGCTCCTACATGGACGTGCCCAATGGTCTGGATAGCTGCTATGACTGCAAACCCTGTCATTCAGGTCCAGGTCTTTTTATCCAACAGGTTTGCACAGACCAACACCAGACAGAGTGTGGTGTATTAGACGGATATTTCTGCAAACGCTCCTCAGGTGATTTGCAGTGCAGTTTTGCAAAGAAACATTCAGACTGTGCACGTGGTCAGAGGATTAAAGCAAATGGAACCAAGACAACTGATACAGAGTGTGAAGATTGTCAGCCAGGCAATTATTCACAGTATGGAGTGAACTGCACTCCTTGGACAATTTGTTCTGAAGCACAAGTAAAGACTCAAGAGGGAAGCCCAAGCAAAGATGTTGTCTGTGGAAGTGTTGCATCAAGTGCTGCATCAAGACATGAGAAGTGTTTCATGATACAGCTAATATCAGTAGTCATCATTGTCAAGCTTGTTCTCAAAGGCCTGCCTGCCTGCTTTATCTAGTATCATCTCTGTAGCCTGGGTAAACCCATCCCCCACGTGACCTGCTCTCAGACCTGCTCTCAGTCACAAGCTAGTGACTGGGAACTGAGAGAGCAGGTCACGTGGGGGCTGGGTTTACCTAGGCTATCATCTCTGGTGCTAACACAACTCCACCGGTGTAACCTGGAACTCTACAAGTTAGTCAACTCCCATCTCGCCAGGCCACAAGTCTACAAATCAAAAACCCACTTTTGTATATGTCTGACTGTGCAATAAAACTCAATGTGCAATAACTATATAATCATTTGCAGTTTTCCATATCATCATCATAGGCAAAAATAATGTTCAATTCTCTATCGGGAAAGTGAATGGTTTTCCCCTATAGAAATAATCAGTTTCCCTATCGAGAAAATAGATGTTTTTTCTTTTGAAATGTTAATTTTCTCAGTCAAGAAAATGAATGCTTTTTTCTTTTCTTTTTTTAATGATCAATTTCTCTATGAAGAGAGGGCTATCCCTGTTGACTCCTTGCTGGAGGCAGGAGAGTGATCGTCTTTGAAGCCCGGCACCTTCTATTTGTTTTTAGGGAGAGCGTTTATGTAGAGTGTTTATGTTTTGCTGGATCATCATCACGGTGACCTAACCTCGAATTGGATGCTACACTGTCCAGTGTAGCATGTGTTATTATCAGCACTGCCCATCTGCAGATGAATCAGCCATCATATTTGTGTGCATGTGCGCGGGTGTGCGCAGTTCAGCTCTAATTAGCCCAAGATATCACACTCCTTCCCACACCATCCCATGTTCAAACATTTTACATGCAATATAGGCTATTTCAGCACACAATAAATCCATGTGCTCACACGTGTAGCCTACTTGTAAAAATGTGAAAGCATGCATGTAGAAAAACTTTGTTGAATAGCATCAGAATATACTAGGATTGTCCTCCATTCAGCCTTGCCTTCACTGCTGTAGCCGATGAGTAAAAGTTAATTCCATGCTCAGCTCTCCCAACACTGGACTAGTGGATGGAGTCTGGCTTAGATTGGGAGACTGCAGGGTGCTCGATGCCAGAGATCTCTGCACAAACAAGATGAAGTTTAGCAAGATGGCAGTGGTCGTAACCATGGGCTATGACAGCACAACTGAAATACAATGATAGTAGCATAAGCCTTGCATGTAGCCTACATCTGTTCTGCATTAACACCACACAATCCAAACAGTTAATATCATGTCAGGACTTGTACATTTAAACTTAGTGATAGATTATAAATTATTTCTTTGTTGATATTTAACACGTGTGTTTGTCTATCTGAAAGAAATAGAAATGGCATTGTTCCCCCTCAACAGCTGAGAAAATAATGGACACTGTATATAGACCAAATCACCGTGACGTCACCATGTAAACAAATTTACTTCCGGGTACCACTTGGGAAAGGCGGCAGGTTTAAATGTGCGTGTTGTCATATAAATGCTGTCAAACCCTCTCGTTGTTTTCGGCCGACTACTTTCAATTTAAATGGTTAAACGGTTGGTAAACATGCTTGTCCGACGTATCTAGCCTTTCTTCTGTGTTTGTTTTATGTAGTGTTAGCTAGCTAATAAAGTTTGTTTGTCTGTCAAACTCGCTGTTTTTTTACGTTACAGACAGAGTAACCTCGCGTCACCAGGCTCTTCTCGGCGAGAAAGAGCCTGGTACAGACAGAGCTACTGACGCCAGGTCAATTTAATTTAGCTTCAAGTCTACTCTAGTCTGGTCCAACAGGTAAATTAGCTAGTCTGGTCTCCACTAACGTTAGTGAAAGTGTTGTTATGAATGATATTAAACAACACAACACGGACTAACCATTTTTGTCTTCTTTGTCTGTTTTTGTCTTCAACATGTCAGTTTGTGCCATCCACCGCCATTATAATGTGTGGACCTCAGGGGTACCCGGAAGTAAATGTAAACATCCCGCTGATTTGGTCTATAGTTAGCGCTGTGAAGATGATACAATTCAGTAGGTGGCGGTAATGCAACATTTAAGGATGCCAACCGCCGTAAAACACAGAAGAAGAAAAATAAAGTAATAATTTTACTTTCACTTTGACACTTTCACTGTTTTCCCTTGCATGGAGTCTCGAGTCTCTTTACTTTACTGCACATCCCAGAACATGGTGCTAATGCCGTTAGCATTGTCCATCCACATACTGTCCTGTTTTTTTTTTTTTTATGATTTATTTATGGGATTTTTCAAGTTTACACAAACAAAACACGTACATCACAACACAACACACATAACTTCACAGTTACAGCAAAACAACAATACCATACAGAGAAAAAAGTAAATAAATAATATTAAATAAGATAAACAACAAGGGGGGGGGGGTAGACAGAATTAAGGATAAAAAGAGGTCAGTAGAAGTAGCTTATACAGAGGTCAGATACTGTAGATCGGGGTCAAGACAAGATCAAGAGGGACCAAAGGTTCTTCAGTCCGGAGCTGGAGGGATAATTCGGATGCCAGATTTTATAGTACTTGTGCAGGGAGCCTCGTAGGGTGTGCTTAATTTTCTCCAACTGCATAAAATGCAGCATGTCCCCCACCCACCGAGAGTGAGTGGGAGCATATAGGACCCTTCCAATTCATTAGAATTGATCGCCTTGCTAGAAGAGTTAGAAAAGCCACAAAATCTAAGAAGTATTTGGGCAGAGGAGTCCCAGCTGGCAGGACTCCAAACAGTGCAGCAATTGGGGATGGCTCAATGGGTCCCGAAGTGACCTTAGATAAAGTATCAAAAACAGATTCCCAGTAGGAAGAGAGAGAGGGACACAGCCAAAACATATGACAAAGATCTGCAGGAGCTTGCCGACATTTATCGGCAAGACTGTGGGATCAATGTCAGGAAAAATCCTCGCCAGCTTACACTTAGACCAGTGCACCCTATTGACCACCTTACATTGCAACACCCCATGTCTGGCACATAAGGAAGAGTGGTGAACTCTGTAGAGAATCTCCTCCCAGGTCTCATGATCTAATTCTTCTCCCAATTCCTGTGACCAGATTGTACATAATGCGAAGGATTCAGGGGACTGTAGCATGGATATCTCATTATATAAACGTGTAATGACACCTTTTTGATTTGGATCTTGTTGTAAAAGCAAATCAATGGGAGAAGTAGAAGGAATGGCAGGAAACCCTGAGAAATGTTTGCGGAAAAAATCACGAACTTGCAGGTATCTGAAGAAGTGGGCTTTTGGAAGGTCATATATATTTACCAAATCATTAAAAGAAGCAAATATGCCATCCACATATAGGTCGCTGATTGTGGAAATTCCCTGACTGTGCCACAGATTGTAGGCCTTGTCCAGTACAGAGAGAGGGAAAATTATTGTTATTATTTTATTATTATTCCCTAAAACATTATGCGTGTCAGAAACCATAAGGCCCACAGCAGCCAAACTTTGCACATAGGTTGGAAATGTCACGCACTACTCCGAAACAAAAAATTACACCAATCTGCCAAATATTGGTGCTATAACAGCTTTACGTTTTGGCCCTATGTGGCCCTGTGCTACGACTACCACAGGGAGGAACAGTGCAGACTAAGATACCACTTGGGAAGGTTTATCAAGTTGAAATATCATCTAAGGTACAGACCTTTTCAAAATACAAAACTAGAATTTGCCAACTTGGGTGATACCAATTAGTGAAAATTCTGGCCCGGGTTCATATTCTACTTTAAGGCCCACAATCGGCCTTCATGGTGGGATAATATAGGAAGATTATACATTTCCTAATTTGTTACAGTCCTGTGAGTATTTCAGGTTTTGTTATTTGTGTCAGTGATGTTCCTACATGTCAAATAAAGACTATAGTTTAGGCGGAAATGGTGGAAAAACAAATGTTGTTGAAACTTTGAAGAGCCCATGTGACCTCTATGTTTATTAGACAGACTCACAACTGTGCTTAAATGAACCTATGAGTCTACCCTTTAAAATTAGACCAAACATGCCTTCATAAAACATGAGTAAACGTCCTGAAAATGAGCCTAAAGTAGGATATGCACCAGCGCCTAGATACCAATTTATTGTAGGGGGTGGTTAACTTCATGTGCTGATAACTGTGACAAAGCTACCACTTAGCAAAGGTTATCATACCAAAATATCATCTATGGACATGTACCTTTTCAAAAAATGTGACTAGATTTTGCCACCTTGAGTGATACCGATATCTGGTCTGGCCCATGCACTAGCAGCTGGATGTGGGTGTTGTGCCGAGCATCTGGTATTTTAGCACTTCTCCTCCTGCACCTTGTGCGACCACCTGGTCACTAGGCACCAGTATCTGCTCGGCGTCAGGTGTCTGGTCATCCTGCAGGATGGGGGTGCATGGCTGGGCTGCAGAGTTGGCCATGGGAAGAGGCTGTAGTTCCTGGATGCCTTCGGACCCTGGAGTGTCCAGTTGGATTGTGTCATTAGGGGCGATGGTAATGTACTCGTCGCTGCTGCTGGTCTGGTACATTGGGGTGGTCGCCACGGTAACACATGTCAGTCCTATGGATGCAGGGGTGTCATCAATTACATCAGTGTGATTCTTCCATAGTGACTTTCCTATACCGGGCCTCACCTGCTTAAGTACTCCCTTAGTGATGATGTCATCAGTGATGTCACTCGAACCAATTGTGAAAGAACAGTCATGCATACAAAATCTAGGTAGGAGCCCTGGATCTCTCCTGGATCGCCTTGACTGTGTAACCTTCTTTCTCCTTTTTTTTTCTTTTTTTCTTCTCTATATGTGTGTACTTGTGTACTCTGTGTGTACTTGAGAGCAAAGCTAACCGGAGCCCAATTCCTTGTATGTGTTTGCATACTTGGCCAATAAAGCTGATTCTGATTCTGAACCAACTGGAAAGTTCAACTGGGTCTGAACTGAGAACTGTTTTGCAGACCTACTACAGTATATCGAGAAGAATGGTTTGCTGGATTATTTCTGGCGTGGTCCTTCCTGTTGCTCCTCCGGCGCTATAATCCAGAGAGAGAACAACACCAAACTGAAGTAGTACTAGACACCTCCCAACTCTCAATATACACATTGTTCATTCTGGAGCGGGATGCAGTAAATAAAACCAAAAGACAAAAGAAAAGAGTTTGCAGTTCCCCTTTCCTTTCCAGAAGGTGTGTTTGAGAAAAAAGATGGAAGCTGGGGTGAGTGGCACAAACATTAAGAAAAAGTCTCAAGGGAGAATTTTGACAAGACAAGACAAGACAAGACAAGACAAGACAAGACACCTTTATTGCCACACACTTAGGTTGGCGTTTAGTTTGGGTACAGTATCTTCTGTAGCTCTGAATGAAACATAGAACATGTATACATTTAGCCACCTTCCCAACAATAAATACATCAATACAACACACAGACAAGTCAAACATTAGAGTCCATCAGGTGCTTAGTTAAGGTGATGGGGTGATGAGAGGGTGTGGGGGGGTTCAGGGTTCGTACGGCTGTGGGGAAAAAGCTGTCCTTGAAGCGGGTGCTTTTGGGGTGAATAGACCTGTTAGTGTCTACCTGAGGGCATGGGCTGAAATAGGTGGTGTGCTGGGTGGGAGGGGTCCTTGGCAATCTTGCCAGCATGAGTGACTGTAGGGGAGGTCACATCCAATGGTTTTGGAGGCCTTCTTCTTGACTATGCGCTGTAGTTTGTGTTTGGAGTGGTTATCTACTGTAAAACACACACACACACACACACACACACACACACACACAACACACACACACATACACACATACACACACACACACACACACACACACACACACACACACAGAGTGAGAGACAGCAGTCTGGGAACCCAAAATCGATCAGTCTGACGACTAATAAGACTCTGGGACAGATAGATGATATTTCAGGGTTTCTGGTGTTGAGTGGATATGTCTGCCCTAAGACTTCAGCTTCCACCATTGTTTAGAGTCTCATATGCAGCTACAGTATAATAATATCAGACGAAATGCCACCATGTTTCATTCCCGAAATATCGAAATATCGAGTCTTATTAGTCGTCAGACTGAAAGAATCTGGGTGACCAGATTGTAGAGACAGAGATGTCAATCAGAGATGCTCACAAGTCATTTTTTGCAAGTCCAAGTCAAGTCTCAAGTCTTTTATGGATGAGCGTTCTATCATCTGCTACATGCCATCCGGTCCGCTTTGAACACTGCATAGCTAAAACTAAGGAATTCAAAGCATGTACTGTATTATCCTCACTCCTTATCTATTAGCATACAGTATCAGCATTGATTGGATGACATCAGTATATATTTGTCAGTATAGAATTAGATTTATAGATTAAATAAAAAAACATGTATTAAAATGAAATAAAAAAAATAAAGATTGTTCACAAGTCCCAAAACTCAAGTCCAATTCAAGTCTCAAGTATAAAGTTGATTTGTCTTTTCAATTTGTAAAAGCACTATGACTCGCCACATTTCATTTTTCAAATATCAAGTTGAAATTGAAAATACTCTATACTAGGTGGTGGGCGTGTTTTAGGAGTCTGGGTATGGACTGTAGTGTCCAGCATGTTGTGAGTAACACAGAACAGAAATCAGTGTTTTTATAATTTTCCGTTAAAAGATAAAAAATGTTTTGTGAAGGGTGGAACCATTTTAGCCTATACTATGCAATGATCTGTAGTTGAAGTGCCTCAAGTCAACACTGACAGCAGCCTGCCTCATTTGATCCCTGCTTGTTCCCAAATAACATCTGATTGGCTCAATCTCAATGATCAACACCAGTCAAACAACATCTGATAGGCTCAATCTCAATGATCAACACCAGTCAAACAACATCTGATAGGCTCACTGTCAATGATCAACAACAGTCAGATAATCTCTGATGGTCTCACTCTCTCAATGATCAACACCAGTCATGACTAGTCTGCTGGACTTTGACCACATCAACATCAATTCAGATCCCCCCCAATGCTGTGCCTTCTTACCAGATCTTTGCCTCCACTGGACCATCCCCCCCGGCTCCAGTGTGTTTACTCAGTGATATAATCTGTTGGACAGATTGGATTGGAGACAGATTATTGGCCCACTCTCTCTCCAGACGGACTTCATAGAAACACAATAATGACGATGTCCTGGAGGTTATAGTTCAGAGGGGTTTGCTTGTCATAGGGGCGTCCTTGAGTTGACCACCCACAGACACACCCACAGCACTGGGATCTAAATAGAGATACACTGATGTTACGTGTCCTCAGTTAGTGGAGGCAAGGAACCGCAGACAGCATGTCATCCAACAGCAAGCAGCTGCACTCTATCACCTGGGCAGGTCAGTTGGGATTTTCCTTTGAATTCTGTTTGTTAGTTGTTGTTTTTTATAACTCAGTGTCTATTCTAATTATGCTCTTCACCTATCCCTTTCTTTCCATCAGACAGGAAGCAGCCTTCCTCCTCCAAAGAGGTCCGACTGGTTTTGCTGGGGAAGACTGGGAGCGGAAAGAGCTCCACCGCCAACTCCATCCTGGGTCGCATGGCCTTTCAATCGCACGTCGGCAGCTCTTCTGTCACCCAGCGGTGTAGCAGGGCCGGCGGAGACATCCGTGGACGACGCGTCACAATCCTGGAGACCCCGGGGCTTCTGGACACTCAGCAGACTCACCAGGAGGTGCAGAGGGAGCTGAGGAGGAGTGTTCCTCTGCTGTTCCCTGGACCCCATGTCTTCCTCCTTGTTTTCCAGATTGGGAGGTTCACCCAGGAGAACAAGGAGGCAGTGTGGCAGATCAAACAGGCGCTGGGTCCCCAGGCCCTGCAGTTCTCAGTGGTAGTTTTCACCCATGGAGACCATCTGGGAGAGGCGGCGTCAGCGAGGCACTGCCTGATAGAGGGGTGTGAGGACCTGGCTGAGCTGCTGGACAGATGTGGGGGCAGGTTCTGCGTCTTCAACAACCACAACTCAAAGAGCAAGGAGCAGGTGTCTGAGCTGCTGGCCCTCGTGGACGACACGCTGACCGCTAATGGAGGAGGCTGCTACACCGTCGAGATGCTCCAGAAAGCAGAGGACACGGCTGAAGAGCAGCAGGAGGAGAGGAGGCTGCTGAAGGAGAGGGAGGGAGTAAGAGAGTTGTACCAGAAAGAGCTGGAGATGGTTCAGCTAAAGGGCCAGAGAGATATTCAGGAGCTGAGGAGAGACCAGGAGATGCAGAGAGAAGAGGAGAGACTGGCAAGAGAGAGGGACGAGGCCTCTAGAAAAGAGAAGGACAACATAGAAAAGGAGAGGAAGATCCAAAAGATGGTGCAGAAAAGGAGGGAGGAGGAGCAGAAGATGGATGCTCTTCAAGAGCAACTTGACAAAGCCATCAAAGCAATGGAGGGGCAGACAGAGAGGGAGAAGAGAATGAGACGAGTGATGGAGGAGAAGCTCCGGAAAGGCCAAGCGGGATTCGAAAAGAAAGAGAGAGAGTGGCAACTTCAGCAGACACAGAGTGAGCAGGTCATCAGGCGGAGAGAGGAGATGAAGAGAAATGCTTTGCAAAAAGAAGTGGACAAGTTGAGGTTCATCACGGCGAAGATGGAGGCACAAAAGGCAAAAGATTGGAAGCGCGCGAGAGAGCTGGACGAGAGCCTGTGCAGCGAGAAAGAAAGGTGTGAGGTGGAAACAGAGACACACCAAGTGAAGCAGCAGTGTGAGGAGAAGTTTGAGGAGAAGTGTTCAGCGCTGTGCGACGAGGCCGTCCTGGAGAG
The DNA here is from genome assembly GCF_964638095.1 of Poromitra crassiceps. NCBI lineage: Eukaryota > Metazoa > Chordata > Actinopteri > Beryciformes > Melamphaidae > Poromitra > Poromitra crassiceps. The sequence continues at coordinate 42,009,441 of NC_139626.1, read as the reverse complement.
GCATGCAGGGGAACACACAACCACTGTAGCATTTAGCAGACCTGTGTCTGTGATGGGATATGCCCAGCAGATGGCGCTGGTGGCACTGAATGTGGCTTTAGAGCACATTGGAGCACCCTGCTCTATACAGTAACCTCACCAGGCTCTCATCTATACAGTAATTGACCTTTCCTACGTCCCATCCAACTGACAGTTCATACAACTTTAATGCTACATACATTATACATGAAAAGCCTTCAGCTACGTCTGCTCTCAGTCACAATGTCAAAATATAAGTGATGCGAGGTATAGTTTTTGAGATATTAACATTTGTCTAACCCTATAAACTTCAACAGACAAAACTTGATAACTATGACAGAAAATATTAGCACACTCAGTGTTGGCAATGTTTCTCCAGAGGAGATGAAGATTGCAGATGATATTTCCTTGTTGTAAGTGACCCGTCCATTATCAGAAATATTCATATTTATCTCATCGGCCACCCTATGCTGCAGATTAACAGTGTATTTGTTTACTAGCTCCACCAGATGGAGTCAGAGATATGTCTGATCATTGATTGGCACATTGTTTTGATTTGGTGCTGATGCGTCATTTCACTACTGGTATGAGCTAAGCTTCATCAATAGAAAACTCTTACTGAGCTGTCCAGAGAGAAACAAGATAAGAGTGGAGCTTAAATGGATTCCACTTTGATTAATGATTGTGTTATAATATTTTCTCAAGAGACAATTCATATAACATCTACATGTATAAAAATTAAGGGGAAATGTATTACTGACATATGCTGGGAAATGTGCAATATGTCTAAAAAGAAATTAAATTAGACAAATATGCCAAATTTTGTTCTAGTAGCCTAATAGAGAGTCAAAGTCACTGCCACTTCCGGGTTAGGCATATGCACCAAGAGATTTTATCCATCATTCTTTTCCCCATAGACGTGTCTTATTTTGCCAAACGAAGCCATTCAGCTATATTTGGAATCACGAGAGACCATAGAACATTTCACTCAGACCAAAACTTAAAAACAAAATGTATACATACAAAAAAGGTAATAATCTGCAATTGCTTTCAATTTTGGTCTGAGTGAAATGTTCTGTGGTCTGATTCTAAATAGGTGAATCAGCTTGGTTTGACCAAGTAAAACTATTTGACAAGCATTTTACTAAATGTCTATGGAAAAATGGTGGTTGATCTCTCTTGGTGCGTATGGTAAATCGGAAGTGGGCATGACTTTGGCTCTTATTAGGCCTATATGTTTATTCAACTTTATTCAACATCCAGTGCAATGATTTCAACAACTCAGTCAGGAAACATTTGATGTTGATGTCTAACACAATGAGTTTTTCTTCTTCCGTGGTTTTTGATGGTAAGATGGTACAAAGCTCGTAGGATGGAGTGAGAGTCTGCACGACAATACTTTCACAGGTATCGAGTGTTGAAATTCAGCACCCAGCGACAATGGAGGCACTGAGTAAACAAAAATAACAATCTCATCCCGTGTAAAAGAAGACAAGTTGCACCAGAGGCTAAGAAAACAACAGACAGTTGTACTGATCCTATACTATTTGGGCTACAGGCCAGCTAGAGGACTAGCTGACCATGCTGTTGTCTGTCTTGATTTTGTATTGCTTTTTACTCAGTCTTCTGTGATTTTCTTTTGTGCTTATTGCATTTTACCATTGCTTGCATTTGACTATCGTTTGTCGTGTAATGTGTACTGTGCTTGGACCCCAGGAAGACTAGCGGTCACCTTGGTGGCTAATGGGGCTCCTTTTAATAAACAAATAAACAAATATAACATGATTGGTGGGTAAAGACTTTTGTGTTCTAATTGTGTTATGGAATCTTTTTAAGGTAACTATCTACTCTTTCTCCCACATCATCTTTCATCTTTCTTCATGTAAGCAAGTCTGGGACATCTAGGCTGTAACCTAGGCCCAGAAAAAAACACTTTACCATTTCTGCCTGGCTCTGATTTCTTTGCCTAGCACCTGTCTACCTGAAACCTTCTCGGGACATGAGAGGATACAGTAACATCTACTGTCTGCGCACTGTGGCTGGATGCTTGCACTCATTTGACAATATAGGAATTGTAGCTTTTTCTGCTGGTGCGCTCACTGTAACTGACTCTGTAAAAGAGCTTCATCTGCTTGCTTAAATCGTAATGCAAGTAATGTAATGCCTATAGCTGTTAGTTCGTTAATAATGGAGAGTCCATGTGTGTTCAAGACCTGTTTGTCTGTGTGTGCACGTACGTGTGTGTGTGTGTGTGTGTGTGTGTGTGTGTGTGTTTATTTGTGTGCAATGACCCTTCCCTCTTTATGTAAGAGCAGAAAGCAATGATGAAACACACAGACTAACACACAGTCAGACAGACACATACACAATTAGCTTTTTATCATCTTAGAAATATAGCAAGAATTAGGGGCTACATGTCCAGACAGGATCTAGAAAAACGAATTCACGCCTTCATCTATAGTAGGTTAGACTACTGCAATAGCCTTTTCTCTGGTCTCTCCAAAAAAGAACTTGGGCAACTCCAGCTCATTCAGAATGCTGCTGCTAGAGTTCTAACAAAGACTAAGGAAGCTGATCATATTACTCCAGTTCTTAGGTCCTTACACCGGTTGCCAGTGTGTCATAGGATAGATTTTTAAATACTGTTACTAGTTTACAAATCACTTAACGGCCTAGGCCCAAAATACATCGCTGAATTGCTCCCACGCTACGAACCGTCTAGACCTCTAAGGTCAGCAGGGTCCAGCTTACTAACTGTCCCTAGGATCAAATCAAATCATGGGAAGGCCGCATTCACCCACTATGCTTCTGCTAGCTGGAACAAACTGCCTGAAGACCTCAGATCTGCCCCAACTTTACTCACTTTTAAAAATAGACTAAAGACTTTTATGTTTACCGTCGCTTTTAACTGCTGATAGCTGTTTTAGGAGATATATGTGGCCTCTAAAGGCTCGAGTCCAACTATTATAAAGGTTATGGACATTTTTCCAATCATGTGTGTGTAATCATGTTTCTTATCATGATGTCGGGGGATTTAATATAGAAAATTTGATTTATTCTATTATGCAAACCCAATGAGTCCTCTGTCAGTTTTTAGCTCTTTTTGTAGCATAAAAAGTTTTGTAGCATAAAAAGTCGCTTAATGCACTTTTTATGCTCTTTCTTAAAGTTCTGTTGTGATGTTTTTAAATGCCTATTTTATTCTCTTCTTTTATTCTTTTATTGCCTTGTGTCAACCTTATGTGAAGCACTTTGAATTGCCCTTGCGTATGAAATGTGCTATACAAATAAACTTGACTTGACACACATGCACCTACACATAAAAAAACGATATAATATATATATACCACGACGCAAATATCCTTTGCTTGTAGACAAATCTTTTTGTTTTGATTGATCATTTATACATATGAAGACATTTGACATTGCATTGAACTGGAAATGTGACTTGAATAACACCGGGGTCCAACAATGATGAGGGTGGTTATGATGATAAAATGCTGATAATGATGAGGGGGCTGTCATGTTGCTTTGGCGATGATGAGGATGCTCATGAGGAAGACCATGATGAAGAAGATCCACATGAAAAACCTATCCATCACCTTGGCGACCTTCTTCCACTCTGCTCCCTTGGCGTTAGTCGCTCTCTGTTCGCGGAAGCAGTTGGTGATGTACTGTATGTTCTTCATCACCTGAGAGGGAGAGGGAGAGAGATACGATGAACAGTGCTGACGACGCTCATCCTCATCCTCATCCATGCAAGTTGATTTAAGGGCCAAGCTTTTAGGCATAGCATCGCTATGCCAAAGAAACATTAGAAGAAGAGTTTTTTGTAGGTAGGTAACGTAGATAAGTACTGTACGTAAGTGAGTAAATGGACAAACGACATGCTGAGGTGATTCACCTGTCTGTGTTCGGGGCAGGAGCAGTTGCAGGGACAGGCGGAGATGTGAAGCGTCTCTGTCTCATAGAGCAGCTGTTCCTTCAGTCCCCCGTTCAGGTGCGGGGGGCTATGTGGAGGAGGGGCCTGGTAGTCCAGCTCGTCCTGCCTGATGTGGTTGAACTGTCGTGGCGGCTCTCTCCTCTCTTCACCCCTCTCCCCTCTGGTGGTGTGGTTGCTGTGGTTGTTGTAATGGTGCCGGCTGTTGTTGGCATGGCCGTTTGCCTGGCGAACGTTGTTGTGGTTCTGCTGATGCTTGCTGTGGTGATGCGGGCCGTGCCCATTGCAATACCTGTACGGGTCTTCATAGAGCATGTCGGGGAAGCGTTCGTGGTAGCAGCTGTCCTCGCCCATGGGTTCCTGGCTGTAGATTGGTATCCTCTCGCTCTCCGGCGTGGTGCAGTTCTCCCCCACCTCATAAACGAAGAAGATCTTCGACATGTAGTCTATGATGAGCACCTTGGCCCAGTGCGGGACGGGCTTGGCCTCGGCACCACAGAAATGAATGTTCATGATGAAGATGGAGAGAGAGGTGGAAGCTGTGATCATAGTCATGGTGGCTATGTAGTACTTCCCTAAAGGAGAAAAGGACAGACTTACATTGGGGAAATGGTTTGTCGGACAACACAATCACACACATAGACACTTACATCATTATACCGAAGGTTACGCAGAGGAGAGTGTACATTGAAAAAATGAACTTAATGGCCTCCATCCATGTCCTTTTTCCTTAATGTTACGCTAATATGTTAGTTTCGTTTATTTGTCCTTTCGGAAATTGATTTTGCATCTGTGCTAGCAGTCATACAAAATACAGTACAAACAATACAATATAAATACAACAATATGAAAAATATTTGATCTTAAAATGCTCCACAACAACCCTAGTGAAAAATTATTAGATACAAAGTGTGAGTGCAAATGGACAATATGGTTGGGCGGGAAAACTCATAGCAACCACAACAAGCCCATCCCGAGCTGAATCATATGGGGTTCTTCTCATTGAACAACAAGATGGCAAAGCCAGATGCCATGCCAGAAAGAAAAACTAAACATAAGTAGTAATAATAATAATAATAATAATAATAATAATAATAATAATAATAATAATCATCATCATCATCATCATCATCATCATCATCATCATCATCATCATCATAATAATAAAGCTGCATAAATGATAAATGGTGGCCTCACATGAAATACTTCAACACTTAGCACTAACGTTACTTAATTTAATCACCAGGTAAGATAATATATATTGATAAAGTCATGTTTTAAGATGTAAAATACTCTATGAATAATAATTTGTGTCTGATGGTTTTTCCCACAAACATTGTTAAATTATCTTGTTAAAATCCTTAAAATGACTTCCCCTCCTCCTACCTCATTAAATCCAAAGCAACCAATCAGGGTTATCTAGAACAGAGGTTTTGGGCCGCCCCAGGGGTGCTCCAAGCAGTTTCATGGGAGGCTCAGTGAATGGAATTGAAAAAAATATTACATTCGTTATTAAATTACTTATGAAATGGAGATATCATAGAATAGCCTAAATGTGTGTGATTTGGTTTGAGATACAGTAGTCCAGAATTTGGGGGAATTTGACGGTTTTCCCCATTTTCCCAGAGTCAGAAACTAATAAATGCCTTCAGACAGACCTTTTTATGTATTTGGTGTAGTCTGAAGTCTGTCAAACAGCAATATCAGGCTATCTTTGCTCAATTGTTGAGTGCCTATGGGATCAAATAACAATCATGATCCCATAGGCATCCAGGAATTGAGCGAGGGGGGGGGACCTTTTCCCAGCTTTGTCTTGAGGGAGGCCTGCAGTCTCAGACTTTGAAAACCCCTGATCTAGGACATAACTAGCGAATCACAACATACAAATATGGGCTTTAACTGCTGAATACTGGACAGGGATTGGCTCCAGTATTTGTGATGTCATGAATCATGCTAGTTTAAAATTGCCTTTTCAGTGAACTCAGAGAAACTTTCCACTTTCAGCAGATGAATGTGAAAACAGCCTTCTAGTGTCAAACAGACATGATTCTGCACAATGAAGCTCAAACATCTGACTGTAGGAACAAGAGGAAAAACATTTTTGAATTAAGGTGGTCTTTAATCATTTCACCTCATATTTAAAAATCATAAATACAGCTATGCTTTTCAGACTAGACTGAGTGACTGACTTGACATGCTGTTAAAGTAGATTGATGCTAAGTTAACTATCATTAGGTAACAAGTCAGTAAGATTTCACCTTACTTTTGCACCCTGTACTGGCAGTCAACACAAAGCAAAATATCCTGAGACCCACACATGAACGCAATTCATCTGTTCGAGAGGAATGGCTCAGTAAACCAGATTAGTAAATTAACAGCATAATGCTAGGATGGCATGGTAACATTAGCTTTTAAACACATTTTAACATAGGTCAACAGGTTATTTTACAAGAATATAACTAGATAATTAGCATACTGGTAACGTACTGGCAAAGTACTCTCCATATTATAACGAGTGTTGGGCAAGTTACTTTCCAAATGTAATATACTACATATTACTAGTTACTTTCATTTGAAAGTAATAAGTTACTTTACAATATTACTGTCTGTGTAGAGTAACTCATTACTTATTACACTACTTTTGCATTACTTTAACCAAAATAACTGCAGTAGCAGAATAACATCGCCACCCCGGAACATCCCGAAAAATAATTTCAATGCTCTTGAAGTCAGTGTAAACCGTCCAAAATTCTAAATGTTATCCTTTTCCTTTGTTACTGTCATCTATAGTGGTTATTTGCATAAGAACACACAATTTGATAAAGAAATGATTGTATCTTTATTTAAATATGTGCTTTGATTTTTTAAGTAACTCAATTTGTAACTTGTGTTACTTGACAGAGTAACTGGTATAATATTACTGAAATCATATTGGTAATAAGTTATATTACTGAGTTACTGCTAAAAGTAATATGTAATATGTTACTTTTGTAATGAGTTACCCCCAACACTGATTATTTCAGACTTCAGACAACTTTTATTAATCCCAGAAGGGCAATTCAGTTTCACAGCCTACCCAATACCTTCAAAAGCTCACAGTGAGCTTGAGGTTGTATAACTGTTTACTCTCGGGGTAATCTCTCGAGACAGACTTTCGACTAGACTTTTTTTTTTTTTTACCGTTAGGTTGGGTCAGAGCAATTTAGAGAGAGAGTGGCGTCAGCGGAGGACCAAAATGCATGACTCATTAGCCAATGAAAAGCCAGGAAGGGGTCTCGCGCTACTTTTGAATGTTAAAATAAAGCTGATAATGTAGGATTTGATTCTAAAAAAAACAACAACTTTCAAAGTACAACACAAACTGTCCATTCTGCTGCAACTCGACAGTGCTGCTTAATCCAGGACCTTACCTTACCAGCTCAGTGGCCTTGTGGTTTGAGTGTCCGCCCTGAGACTGGGAGGTTGTGAGTTCGATCCCCGGCCGAGTCATACCAAAGACTATAAAAATGGGACCCGTTTGCCTCCCTGCTTGGCACTCAGCATCAAAGGGTTGGAATTGGGGGGTTAGATCACCATGATTCCTGAGCGCGGCACTGCTGCCGCTCACCGCTCCCCCAGGGGATGGGTCAAATGCGGAGAACAAATTTCGCACACTCAGGTGTGTGACAATCAGTGGGACTTTACCTTTACTTCCTGGAACTCTTGAGAGTAAAAAACTGGTCCATTGGAGTGAATGGAGATGTCGCAACTCTTCTATATACACGGCTCTGGGTTGGGTGTAATGGAGGTGAAGGGAGAGCTTTCCCGAATCGATGGGCGTGGCCTGTCAAACTGCACCATTGATTGATCTGGAAAGTTTTCACCACTGACTGATGTAGGCCCAAATAGAACATGCTTTCAGATAGAATGTTTCAAAGGACCAAATATATATCCAGCCATTTAGAGGTGTATCCAACATATGGTCTATTCTACTTTAGAATACTTTGAAAGGCCTCAATCGTTGTCTCAATCCTTTTGAGTCTTTGCACTCACCTATATAGGGCACGTTCTCAGAGGGAGGCATGCTCTCCGCCACCATCAGCTGGAACACAGTAAGTGCCAGCAGCACCGTCACCCCGAGTTGAACCTTCTCCCCCGAGTCAGCCGGCAGGTAGAAGCCCAGCGGGGCCAGGAAGGAGATGAGGAAGCAGGGGAGCAGGAGGTTGAAGATGTAGAAGGCGGAGCGGCGCTTCAGGTGCACGGTGAAGGTGATGTCGGGGTAAGGGTCGGAGCAGCAGCCGTACAACATGACGTTTTTAGACGCCGGCATGCCGAGGCACTCCCACTCCACGTTCTCCACAAAGTCAGACAGGTCGCCCTCATCTCTGCCCATGATGATGTCCACCTGGGTGGAGGACACACACAGACAAACTGGGCGTTATAGCTATAAAGCATGCATGCGTGTACTTAAATGCAAACATACACAAACACCCCAACTATGACCCTCATCTCACCATATGATGCATGTGTGCATGCGTGCACATCCACAAATAATACAAAGCACCACCACTGTATTCACATATGGATGCACACACTAACAATCAAAATGATGAATAACTGTTTTTTCAGTGTAACTCACCATACATTCTTTAAGTGGTGCAGCCACTTATTATGTAACATGTCATGTGTGTCCGCTTTCACCGGAGGTGAGCATAAAATATAACCTAGGCCCCTCCCCCAGATCAACAAGGAAGTGAGAGTGCAGACAGAAAGGGCCATGGCTCAAAGCCAGTGAAACACGCACACACGCACGCATACACGCACGCACGCATGCACACACGCACGCACGCACGCACGCACACATGCACACACATACACATGCACGCAAGCACACACACATGCACACACATACACATGCACGCAAGCACACACACATCACATGCACACACATACACATGCACGCAAGCACACACATACACATGCACGCAAGCACACACACATGCACACACATACACATGCACGCAAGCACACACACAGTGCCAGAAAGAGAGGGACGAGCGAGGGGGGGGGGTGGGGTGAAGGGTCCGACCTGCACAAATCTGCACCCCTTACTTCAACACCTGGGTGTGATTTTTTGTAATCAAGAGGTAACAAGGAGAAGTCATTCATTTTGTGTACTTAGAGGTACGTTAACTGGACTGGAGACATTTGTCTTCTCCTATTGAGGAGCTAATTGCACCTTTCTCTTGTAACCTACAGTAGGCTACGTTAGAGAATGTTCTGGTCAGAAATATTGATGAAAGTCTGAGGATTTTGAATGCACCTTTGTGCATGCCGCGCATATTTCTTCTTGTAAATATCACTCTAAATAAAAGACAGATTTTGCAATAATCCCAGAATATGGACTGATTCATGGAGCCGTTTTTTGTCCAAGCTTTAGAGGGTTTGGATCCTCTCCATGTGTCCCCTCTCATTACAAACCTGGTTGCCATTGTAGGTCCAGGAGCCGAAGGTGAGGTTGCACGACTGCCAGTCGAAGGGGAAATAGGAGACGTCCACCACACAGGAGCTCTTGGTGATGGCCGGGGAGTCCCAGATGATCTCACCATTGTACCTCAGCACCACATTGGTGCTGGCAGCCTCTGACTCCTCGTCTGCTCTGTACAGACACAAAGAAGTAGACATGAAGGGACGCATCCATATACATACAATACGCACTGGTGGTGTCACTAGAATGTCTAACTTTGATACCGATACCCAGGAAAATATCGATACTCGATCCGTTGTCGATACCGCGGGGGGTAAATGAGGTATAGTAGGTAGGTAGATACTTTATTTATCCCGAAGGAAATTCATGTACCAGCAGCTCACATACAGTTAATAAAAACACACGGTAGACATTATTAGAAAAACACAGTAAAAAATATATAAAAAGATACTAACAGACCGTGTGCAAAGCCAGAACCTAAAGTGACCGAGTGCCTAATATAGAACATAATAAATAAAAACAGGCAGGGCTAAAAAACAACAACAACAACAACAACAACAACAACAACAACAACAACACACGCAGCAGAGACAACAGAGCGAAGGCATACATGACCTCACTTCCCCCGCTGGGAAGAGTTAAAAAAAAATGACAACACAATCCATAGGCAGAAAAATAAAGGAAGAGAAGACAGATGGAAGGACAGATGTTCTCCATAATCTAGGCTCGATGAAGCTAATGAAAGACTTTACACTTCACAGCAGATTACCTCTGCTCTCGTCATCAGTTTATCAGAACACTTTTAGTTTGTTGAGGTATTGATAAAAAAATGCAAATAAGTATTGTATCCATTTAAAAAAAATGATATTGATACTTATCGATACTATACTTTTTGACAACCCTAGTACACACTCAGTCAGTGATTTTTATTTATTATTATTATTCATTATTATTATTATTATTATTATTATTATTATTATTATTATTATTATTACCTTTATTATTATTATTATTATTATTATTATTATTATTATTATTATTATTATTATTATTATTATTATTATTATTATTATTATTATTATTATTATTACCTTTATGGTACACTGGTAAATAAAAAGGTGGGTAAACTATGTCCTCCAGATTGTGATTGTCATAAGGGAGACAGCTATAAATAAAAATCAGTTATATTTTTCATAAAAGTGCACATGCCATTATTGAAGTGTTAAATGACAAGAAGTAATTTCAGAACAGATATTGTTTTTTTCACCTTTTAGTTTGCTCTTTCTTTCTTTTTTGTCTTTCTTTCTTTCTTTCTTTCTTTCTTTCTTTCTTTCTCTTCTTTCTTTTCTCTGTCTGTATTCCCCCCCCCCCATCCTTTCTACATCTGTCCCTACTAGTTACTGACTTGTTGTAGAGGACGATGTCGGGCCTCCAAACCAGGTCACTGGGGATGCGGATCACCTCTAGGCCGTCGTAATCATCCTTGTCCCATCTCAGGAAGGCGTCGTGCCAGACCTGTCTGATCCACAGGTAGGTGGTCAGCACCTGGTTCCTCTCATCCTACACACACACACACACACACACACACACACACACACACACACACACACACACACACACACACACACACACACACACACACACACACACACACACACACACACACACACACACACACACACACACACACACACATATACACACACATACACACACACACACACACACACACACACACACGTGACATAATGCAAACACACAGCACAACATGGATGCAATCCCTCCTTACACTCCACTGCTACTCACTGCTCACCTCTAGTGGGCGCTACAGGAACAGCAGAATGTTAGCAATTTGGTACAGTCAGATATTTATTTGTATACTCTGTGTATGCACAATATCTTTGATATTTTCACAGTGGCCTATATGGTTCAGCATGGAGGCCATCTAGACGCCATTTACACCTGGCATTAACATACGTTTTCTGTCATCAGATTGCAATCAGATTGTGCTTGACCACTTGAAAGTACAGGTGTAAACGCCCCCCCCCCCAAGACGCAATCTGATCGGACAAACCACCTCCGGAGGTGGTCAGGGCTGCATTGTGTACACATTGAACACAAGTGCAAATGCAATGTGTCCTCTCAATCTGCATTCAGCAACTGTATGCGGATTGAGACTGAGAGGACACCCATTTTGGGTGATCAGATTGCAACCAGATTGCAATCTGATCACCCAAAGCGCATGTTAATGCCAGGTGTAAATGAAATCAGGCTAATGTGGTCAAGCACAATCTGATTGCAAGCTGATGGCAGAAAACGCATTAATGCCTGGTGTAAATGGCCTCATACTTTCAGCACCAGTGGCTCCTGCACTGGCTTTCCTGGGGAACCTGAGCTGTGGATACTGCTTGGATGGGAGACTGGTGCTGGAAGTGGCTTTGGAGGACCAGTAGGAGGTGCTCTTCCCTCTGGTCTCATGAATAATCCCCCCCAATGCCATAGGGCAGAGACAGGGACTCTGTTCTGTGAGTGAGCACCATTCTTCGGATGAGACGTTAAACCGAGGTGCTGACTCTCTGTGGTCATTAAAGATCCCCTCGGCACTCTTCGCAGAGTAGGGGTGTAGCTCCGGTGCCCTGGCTACATTCTTCTTTTCTTTTGGTTTATTGTGACGGGACAATGCACATTAATGGACATGTTCAGAAATACAGAAGCCTCTATACGAAAACATGTAAATATGCCGGAGTTAGCTAATGCTAATTTACATCCGTAGTCCCCAATAAATATCAAAACAATCACTCATTACATTCATTCAACGCACAAACTGATATACATGTAACGTGTCATCGCAAGAGATACCACAACATTACAGACATCAAAATTACAGCAAAACACAGACATGCAGCATGTCAGTGCTAAAAGAAGAATACTACACCTTACATTCGACAGGTTACATGATAACAATACATAAATACAATATGGAAGGCTACTCTACTCTCTCTTAAGTGCTACACTTAAGTGGTGAAGTGCCTAGTGCAGGAAGAGAAGAAGATTTGGAAGGCAGCTATTAAGCTAGTGTTCACAAAATTGGTTTGTTTTAAGCCAGTTTTTGAGCTGGCTTTTGAATGCCGCAAAAGTGGGGCTTTCCCTAATAGCCATAGGCAGTGTGTTCCAGCTAGTGCTGCCATTGATCGACCAGGTGTTTTTTGAGAACGTGGTTTTTCTAGCTTGGACTTCACAGTCCCCCCTAGCTGCTGCCCTTGTGCTCAAATTTCTATTCTTCCTTCTAATGAACTCCCCTAGAGGAGGAGGAGCCACGCCGTGTAAACATTTATAGATTAGACACGTGCTTTTAAATGTTCTAAAATTGTTAAAGCTAAGGAGCTGATATTTCTCTAAGATTTCACAGTGATGATGTGATTGTGGTTTTTTGTCAAACACCTTGACAAAAAACAGGCCTTCCTTCAATCATGGCCACCTAATCATCCCTCGTTACTCAATTGGCACTTTCAGTGCTCAGGTCTCCACCATGATAGCTGATGTATGGTGAGTGTTCTGATGCAAACGTGGCCTGGGTAAACCCAGCCTCCACGTGACCTCTATCTATGCGCTCTCAGTCACAAAGACTAGTCTAGTGACTGAGAGCGCCTAGATAGAGGTCACGTGGAGGCTGGGTTTACCCAGGCTAATGCAAATGGGCTGCCGTTCATCACCCAGGTGGCTGCTTCACATCGGTGGTGGATGAGTTGAGTCCCCCCCCCCCCCCCCCCCCGGTACTGTATGTGAAGCGCTTTGAGTATCTAGAAAGGCGCGATATAAATGCAATCAATTATTATTATACCTTTGATATGTACTATATGAGGCGTGATTGACAATAGCGCCTCATGTGTAATTCTATATCTCTTCTACTCAGACCATCTTCACCTTTGTGTGATTTGTTGTTTAACCTTTCATCTGTGGATCTGTGGATCTGCACCATTAACCCTACAGAAGTGATGATGACATCGCATCTTGAGCATAGAAGCGATGATGACATCACATCTTGAGCATAGAAGCGATGATGACATCACATCTTGAGCATAGAAGCGATGATGACATCACATCTTGAGCATAGAAGCGATGATGACATCACATCTTGAGCATAGGAGCGATGATGACATCACATCTTGAGCATAGGAGCGATGATGACATCACATCTTGAGCATAGAAGCGATGATGACATCACACCTTGAGCATAGAAGCGATGATGACATCACATCTTGAGCTTTGTCCTCAGCTCATCAATGTGAGTATAGGACCTGTAGCTATTTTGATCTTTGACGTTTGCTGTTTAAAGTATAGTCTCTGTGGTTGGTTGATGACACGTTGTTGTGCGTGATTAGATGGTGCATAGTTGTGTATCTCCCGTACTCACCATATCTTTGATCTGTGACAGGGTGATCTGCAGGGTGACGTTGAGGGCCTTGTCTGTGTCCTCTACGGGTCTCAGCGCGTTGGAGTAGTTCGCCATCAGGTCATTCAACA